>NW_028270145.1:107694268-108005769 GCF_037043375.1 Chiloscyllium plagiosum | reverse complement strand
CCCCCCCCCCCCTCTCCCCCCCTCCCCTCCCCCCACTCCCCCACCCCACCCCCACTCCCCCACCCCCACTCCCCCCCTCCCCACCCCCCACTCCCCCCCCACCCCTCCCCCTCTCTCCCCCCCTCCCCACCCCCCACTCCCCCCCTCCCCACCCCCCTCCCACCCCTCCCCACCCCCCTCACCCCCCACCCCTCCCCCCCACCCCACCCCCACACCCCCCCACCCCACCCCACTCACCCCCCCACCCCACCCCCTCACACCCCCCACCCCTCCCCCTCACCCCCCCACCCACCCCCTCCCCCCACCCCCCCCACACACCCCCCACCCCCACACCCCCCCCCACCCCACCCCCCCACTCCCCCCCTCCCCCACCCCCTCTCCCCCCCCACCCCACCCCCACTCACCCCCCCACCCCCCCACCCACCCCCCCACCCCCCACCCCCACACCCCACCACCCCCCCCACCCCACCCCCACTCACCCCCCCACCCCACCCCCACAACCCCCCCACCCCACACCCCCACACACCCCCCCCACCCCACCCCACCCACCCCCCCACCCCACCCCCCTCTCCCCCCCACCCCTCCCCCACCTCTCCCCCCCACCCCCCCCCCACCCCCCACCCCACCCCCACACCCCCCCCCCACCCCCCACACACCCCCACCCACCCCACACCCCCACCACCCCACTCCCCCCCCCACCCCTCCCCCACACTCCCCCCCTCCCCCTCCCACCCACCCCCACCCCTCCCCCCCACACCCCCCCCCCCCACCCCCCCACCACCCCCCCACCCCACCCCACACCCCCCCACCCCACCCCCCACACCCCCCCCACCCCCCCACACCCCCCCCCCCCTCCACACACCCCCCACCCCCCCCAACCACCCCCCACTCACCCCCCACCCACCCCCCCACCTCCCCCCCACCCCTCCCCCCCACTCACCCCCACCCCCACACCCCCCACCCCACCCCACACACCCCCCACCACCCCCCCAACCCCCACCCCACCCCAACCCCCACCACCCCACCCCCACCACCCCCACCCCTCCCCCTCACCCACCCCCACTCCCACCCCCTCACCACCCCCACCCCACCCCCACCCCCACCCCACACCCCCACCCCCCACCCCTCCCCACCCCCCCACCCCTCCCCCCCACCCCACACCCCCCTCCCCCCACCCACCCCCACCACCACCCACACCCCCCCACCCCACCCCCACTCCCACCCACCCCCACCCCCCACCCCCCCACCCACCCCCACCACCCCCCCACCCCCCCACACCCCACCACCCCCACACCCCCCCCACCCCCACCCCCCACCCACACCCCCACCCCACCACCCCCCCACCCCCCCACCCTCCCCCCCACCCACCCCCTCCCCACCCCCTCCCACCCCCCCACTCCCCCCCCTCACCCCCCCCCACCCCCCCACACCCCACCCCCCCACACCCCCCCACCCCACCCCCACCCCCCCCTCCCCTCCCCCCACTCCCCCCACCCACCCCCTCACCCCCCACCCCCCACCCCTCCCACCCCCTCCCCCCCCTCCCCCCCCCACCCTCCCCCCCCCCCCCTCCCCCCCACCCCCCCACTCCCCCCCTCCCACCCCCTCCCCCACCCCACCCTCCCCACCCCCACCCCCCCCTCCCCCCACCCCTCCCACCCCCACCCACCCCCCCTCCCCTCCCCCCTCACCCCCCCTCCCCCCCCACCCCCCCACCCTCCCCCCACCCCCCCCCCCACCTCCCCCCCTCACCCCCCCTCCCCCACTCCCCTCCCCCTCCCCCTCCCCCCCACCACCCCACCTCCCCCCCCCCCCCACCCCACCCCCCACCCACCCCCACCCCACCCCCTCCCACCCCCCACACACCCCCCACCCCTCCCCCACCCCCACCCACCCCCCACCCACCCCCACCCCCACCCCCACCCACCCCCCACCCCACCCCTCACCCCCCACCCCCCTCACACCCCCCCCCACCACCCCCCCACCCCCACCCACCCCCACCCACCCCACCCCACTCCCCCACACCCCCCCACCCCCCCTCCCACCCACCCCCCACCCACCCCCCCCTCCCCCCACCACCCCACCCCACTCCCCCACCCCACCCCCACCCCCCACCCCACCCCTCCCCCCACCCCCTCCCCCACCCCCCACCCCCACCCACCCCCACACACCCCCCACCCCACCCCCCACCCACCCACCACCCCCCCACCCCCCCCACCCCACCCCCCACCCCACCCCACCCCCCCCCCCCTCACCCCCCCCCCACCCCCCACCCCCCCCACCACACCCCACCCTCCCCACCCACCCCCACCTCCCCCACCCCACCCCCACCCTCCCCCCCCCCTCCCCCCTCCCCCCTCCCCTCCCCCTCCCTCCCCCCTCACCCCACCACCCCCTCCCCCTCCCTCCCCCCTCCCACCCCCTCCCCCCTCTCTCCCCCCACCCCTCCCCCTCACCCCCACCCTCCCCCTCACCCCCCTCCCCTCCCCCACTCCCCCCACCCCTCCCACCACCCCACCCCCCCCACCCCCCCACCCCACCCCCCCACACTCCCCCCCCCACCCCACCCCCTCCCCACCCCCCTCCACCCCCCACCCCACCCCCTCCCCACCCCCCTCACTCCCCCCCTCCCCTCCCCCCCCTCCCCACCCCCTCCCCACCCCCTCCCCTCCCCCCCTCCCTCCCCCCTCCCCCACCCCCTCTCTCCCCCTCCCTCCCCCTCACCCCCTCCCCTCCCCCTCTCTCCCCCCCCTCCTCACCCCCCCTCCCTCCCCTCACCCCCCCTCCCCACCCACCCCCACCCTCCCCCTCACCCCCCCCCCCTCCCCCTCTCCCCCCTCCTCCCCCTCCTCCCCCCCTCTCCCCCCCTCCCTCCCCCTCCCTCTCCCCCCTCCCTCCCCCTCTCCCCCCTCCCCCTCTCCCCCTCCCCTCCCCCTCCCCTCCCCCTCCCTCCCCACCCTCCCCCCCCTCCCCTCCCTCCCCTCCCCTCCCTCCCCCCCTCCCCCTCCACTCCCCCCCTCCACTCCCCCCTCCCCTCCCCCTCCCTCCCCCTCCACTCCCCCCCTCCACTCCCCCTCCCCTCCCTCCGCTCCCCCTCCCTCCCCCTCCCCCCCTCCCCTCCCCCTCTCTCCCCCCCTCCCCTCCCCCTCTCTCCCCCCCTCCCCTCCCCCTCTCTCCCCCCCTCCCCTCCCCCTGTCTCCCCCCTCCCCTCCCACTCTCTCCCCCTCCCTCCCCTCCCATCTCTCCCCCCTCCCCTCCCCCTCTATCCCCCCCCTCCCCCTCTCTCCCCCCCTCCCCTCCCCCTCTCTCCCCTCCCCCTCTCTCTCCCCTCCCCCTCTCTCCCCCCTCCCCTCCCCCTCTCTCCACCCTCCCCTCCCCCTCTCTCCCCCCTCCCCTCCCCCTCTCTCCCCCCTCTCCTCCCCCTCCCCTCCCCCTCTCTCCCCCCTCCCCTCCCCCTCTCTCCCCTCCCCTCCCCCTCTCTCCCCCTCCCCTCCCCCTCTCTCCCTCCTCCCCTCCCCCTCTCTCCCCCCCTCCCCTCCCCCTCTCTCCCCCCCTCTCCCTCTCTCCCCCCTCTCCTCCCCCCTCCCTTCCCCCTCTCTCCCCCCTCCCCTCCCCCTCCCCTCCCCCCTCCCCTCCCCCTCCCTCCGCCTCTCCCCTCCCCCTCCCTCCCCCCCTCCCCCCTCCACTCCCCCCCTCCCCCCCTCCCCCCCTCCTCCCCTCCTCCCCCCTCCCCTCCCTCCGCTCCCCCTCACTCCCCCTCTCTCCCCCCTCCCCTCCCCCTCTCTCCCCCCTCCCCTCCCCCTCTCCCCCTCCCCTCCCCCTCTCTCCCCCCCTCTCCCCCTCCCCTCCCCCTCTCTCCCCCCTCCCCTCCCCCTCTCTCCCCCCTCCCCTCCCCCTCTCTCCCCCTCCCCTCCCCCTCCCCTCCCCCTCTCTCCCTCCTCCCCTCCCCCTCTCTCCCCCCCTCCCCTCCCCCTCTCTCCCCCCTCCCCCTCTCTCCCCCCTCCCCTCCCCCTCTCTCCCCCCCTTTCCTCCCCCCTCCCTTCCCCCTCTCTCCCCCCTCCCCTCCCCCTCCCCTCCCCCCTCCCCTCCCCCTCCCTCCCCCCTCCCCCTTCCCCTCCCCCTCTCTCCCCCCCCCCTCTGTCTCCCCCCCCTCTGTCTCCCCCCCCTCTGTCTCCCCCCCCCTCTGTCTCCCCCCCCCTCTGTCTCCCCCCCCTCTGTCTCCCCCCCCTCTGTCTCCTCCCCCTCTGTCTCCCCCCCCTCTGTCTCCCCCCCCTCTGTCTCCCCCCCCTCTGTCTCCCCCCCCTCTGTCTCTCCCCCCCTCTGTCTCTCCCCCCTCTGTCTCTCCCCCCCTGTCTCTCCCCCCCCGTCTCCCCCCCCCCCCGTCTCTCCCCCCCCCTCTGTCTCCCCCCCCCTCTGTCTCCCCCCCCCTGTCTCTCCCCCCCACCTGTCTCCCCCCCCCCCCCGTCTCCCCCCCACCTGTCTCCCCCCCCCCCCCCCCCCCCGTCTCCCCCCCCTCTGTCTCCCCCCCCCCCCTGTCTCCCCCTACGGCGGGGCTCCGAAAGCTTATGTTTCCAATTAAACCAGTTGGACTATAACCTGGTGTTGTGTGATTTTTAACTTTGTACACCCCAGTCCAACACCGGCATCTCCATATCATGTAAATAAAGCTTGAGCCCAAAACCTTCAGTTTCTGAAACAAAAACAGAAGCTGATGGAAAAGCTCAGCAGATTTGGCAGCATCTCTGAAGAGAATTCAAATTTAAAGTTTCAGGTGTGTTTCTGTGCCGTATATCTCTATGACTCCATGTCTATAACCTGACACAATGTCAGGTTATAGTCCAACAGGTTTATTTGGAAGTACTAGCTTTCGCAGCGCTGCTCCTTCATCACACATGACTATGGTGAGAATTCTGCCGTGGAACCATCAATCCCGGTAGTTCATCTGATGACTAATGAACTTTTTGATAGTTTTTTTGCAGTCAAAGCTGCTCTTTTAAATTGTGAGAATGTTGTTGTGCTGTGAACACTTGTAATGCATTTTCCACTGATCAAGGTACCTCTCCTATTTTGTGCCAAATGATCAGGGCTGCAGCCATGAATAATTTGGGGGAAGAGGTGAATTGCCAAATTTTTAACTTGGCAGCTGAAGTTGCAGAAAGTTCAAATGATAAGATTCCTACCCTCCTGCTAAAACTGAAAGGTAAGGAATTGTATTAATTGTGACAAAATCAGACAACCTCAGCTTTCTTATGTAATTTACCTTTTAATCTTTTCATGCAGTAAATCATTCAAGAAAGGTAGCTAAACTGGAAGGTTCATTTCGAGACATTTTGTCATCCTACTAGGTAACATCTTCAGTGGGCCTCCGGGCGAAGCACTGCTGATGATTCCTGCTTTCTATTTATATGTTTACAGACACATAACTGAGACACACACGAGAATTCCTAGAAGCATGACATTCCAACTGGAACGCTATCAACAAACACATAGGGTTAGACCCCATCTACCACCCCCTGAGAAAACGAACAGGAAATGACATTACCAACCCAAAGAAACACAAACATATAAATAGAAAGCAGGAATCATCAGCATTACTTCGCCCGGAGGCCCACTCAAGATGTTACCTAGTAGGGTGACGAAATGTCTGGAAATGAACCTTCCGGCTCAGTGAGCAAACCTACATCCAGACCCTCAACCTGAGCTACAAATCTTCGCTATGACCTTATAGAAGTTTATAAACTAATGAGGCTTAAAGGCAAAGTTAATTGGAGGTATCTTTTCCCTAGAATTGGGGAATTTCAAGACTAAGGAGCACATTTTTAAGGTGACAGGAAAAAGGTTTCAAAAAGACATGAATGGCATTTTTTTTATACAGAGGGTGGTTTGAATGTGGAATGAACTTCCTGAGGAAGTGTTAGATGTGTGGTACAGTTACAATATTTAAAAGACATTTGGATTAGTGCATGAACAGGAGGGAAATGGGCCAGGATCTGGCATGTGGGACTACTTTAGTCTGGGATTATGTTTGGCATGGACTGGTTGGATTGAAGGGTCTGTTTTCTTGCTGTATGACTGACTCTGACTCTGACCCTGAGTGACACAGGCTGATTTAAAGCCTTGCACCCTTGGGAAACTTACACTTAATCAATCTGCTGAGCATGCCCTCCTGTGCACCAAGTCATGTTAACAAACTGCAATGCTTGCTGATATCTGTTGGTTCCTGCCCTCAGTTTTTAAAGTTCTCATCCTTGTTTTTACATCACTCCATCCCTTTGACCTTCATCTCCCTTGCCTCTTTCATCCCTGTGCTCCTCCCAGATCTATGCACTCTTTCAATTCTGAACTCTTGTAATTGTAAATTTTTATTCCTTTACCATAGGTGGTTGTGCAGTAAACTGCTGAGGCACCAAACACCGATACTCCCTTTTTACCCCTCTCCTCCATTAAGGCACTCCCCTAATTTTACCTCTTTACTCAAAAGCTTGTCACCTTCTCAGAGCCAGGCTTTTTTTAAATTCAACATCGCTGGCATCTTACTATATTAAAACTGCTGTGTGAATGCAAGTTATTGATGTTTATGTGAAATGCATTTACACATTTACATGCATATTCTGTGAAGCCATTGTGTGCCTAACTTTACATTTATTTATGTTATAACACAGTTGCAACTTCCAGTGTACATTCTGGGGCATTTTAGAATATTTTATTCATTCATTGTACCTTTGGATTTCAATGTTGGTGGGAACGTGCATCCTGATTTTGTTTTTGGCTCTTAAATAGTGTATGATTTATATCAGGAAGGTTGCAGTAGTTTTGGTCTTGGATTCGCGGCATCATAAATATCTGTAAGGTGATGAGAAAAGCTTGTCTAGTCAGCCCATCATGATCTATACATGGCATTCACTGGTGGGTTGCCGACTTTTTAAAAATTGGATGGCCGCTGCTGATGTTTATCAACATCAAAAGGCGAGCTAAGTAAAAATGTTTGTAGAGATTTCAAGGTATTACAATGAAAGCCACATTGGTGCTTGGGGAAACAGGCATTTTTCTTTTCATACTGTTCTGAATCTCTCAATCACATAGTAGTTAGGATTTTGTTTCTAAATCTCCTCAGTTGTAAATGGTACTCGGGATTACACTGTGATGTTTCCATATTCTCTAAGCTGTCTTGAAATTTTGTTTCTTGTGTAGCATTAACCCATTCTCTTTCAAAGTCTTCCACATACTTTTTTACAGAAATCCTGAAGAAACCACCTGTAGAAAGCAAAGAATTACAGAAACTAAAAGAGGATATTTATTATTATGACCTAATTCAGTATTGTATACTGGTGCTTAAACAAGACTACTACAATATTCCAGGAAGCTGGTCCACAGCTGTAGATCTGGCTGAGATAGTCAGGTAAAGTAGATCAGGAATCCTTAATTAATGTTCCATTCCACATTGTTTATGTAGTTATGCTTTAGAAAAAGTTAATTCTATTCCTAAAGGCATCCACAGGAAGGATTTGGGTATGAATTCCATTTAAGTGCTCAAACCAATGTGTTTTTGTTTTAAATGCAATGAAACATTGTTTGTGCAAATACAAAGGAGTTAAGCATTAATCCTTGCCAAAAGCAGAAGACTGTGACGTGGTATTCATTAATAAGTAATTACCTCCTATCCATGATATTGGGGATTCTTGAATGCTTGGCAGTGTGTGTCATATTCTATTGTGGGATGTGGATGTCACTGGCTGGGCCAGCATTTATTGCCAAACTCTAACTGGGGTTGAGAAGGTGGTGGTAAGCTGGCATCTTGAACATGCTGCAGTCCTTGGGGTACTGTTGTATCAAAAGTGCTGCTGGGAAGGGATGTCCCTGATTTTGACCCAGCGACACTGAATGTACAGTAATATAGTTAGATGGTGTGCAGCTTCTGTGGAACTTGCAGGTGGTAGCGTTCCATTATGGACTTTTCTGTTCTGGTGGTGAACATGAATTGAAAGACAATCTGGCAATTTAGGTTTCAAGCTGAAATCTGTTTGGCATACTTTTGTCCAAAGTAATCAGATTTTAGTGTCAATAAAAACTATTTTCCTCAAATCAAACAAGCTAGCTATCAAATGTGGTGTAGGTTCATTTTTTTTGTCTCATGTTATAAAGCTTTGGTTTATGACATGAATTTCCATCATTCCTTCAATACACCATCCAGAGTATATTTCAGCCAAAAAGAAATTCACAATGCAAATTAACAGGGTTCATTTTTTCAGTCACGTGCTCCTGGAACAGCACAGCTAATATAGTGAGTTCTGATCATGGAAAAAAGGGACACAATCCAGGCACACAATCAATCCCCAGTACCCCTGACCAGGATATAATAATGTGAAATATGTTCTTTTATGGTCTTCTAACATGTTAGAGACACAAAAAGATGAATTGACTTAAATCACTCAATTAACCAGAACACTGTGCCGATTTGAGAACAAATGGGGAACAGAATATAGTTAGTTGTTTCAGGCCAATGACCTTTTCTCAGAAATAGAAGCTGAAAGGGTTTACTATTTTTTTTCAAGCAAACCTGGACGTGAGGAGAGAAATTTTGAGGCCGAAAGCAGGAGTCTGTGACTGACACAAGAGACGATAGTATAAGGCAAAAGAGGGTGGCAATGGAGCAAGTAAAGAAAGATAAGGTGGGTCCAGAGGAGGTGTTGGAGGCGCGGGAGAGGTGATGGCCTAGTGGTACTATCGCTGGACTGTTAATTCACAGACCAAGGTAATGTTCTGGGGACTGGGTTCAAATCCTGCCACAGCAGTTGGTAGAATTTGAATTCAACAAAAATCTGGAATTAGGAGTCTAATGATGACCATGAATTCATTGTCGATTGTTGGAAAAACCCATCTGGTTCACTAATGACCTTAAGGGAAGGAAACTGCCATCCTTACCTGGTCTGGCCTACATGTGACTCCAGACCCACAGCACTGTGGTTGACTCTTAACTGCTCTCTGAGCAATTAGGGATGGCAATAAATGCTGGCCCAGACATAGGCGCCCTCATACTGTGAATGAATAAACAAAAACTAAAGAAAGATAAAATGGGTCTAGAGGAGGTGTGAATGACATCAGCAGAATCATTACTTACACCAGAAAAAATGGAACCAGGATTGTAATCTGAAATGAGTGCAATTGATATTGAATTTGAAAGTATTTAATTGATAGGTGCTGCCTCTCAAGCTTTCATTGAGCTTCATAGGACCAATATAAATAGCTGGAGCAGGGCAGGTAATTAAAAGGCAAGTGATTCAAAGCTAAGGATCACACTTGCAGATTATGCAATGGTAGTCAACAAAGGAATCACTATTTAGTTCCTCCCAATCAAATGGAATGCTTGTAGTCTTCATTTAATGTTACTTCATCCAATGGTTGTGAAGAACTCTAACTTGTATTCTCATAGTTTATGTTACTTGAAACTCTCTAATAAGTTCACCAGTAAATCTCTAGATTTGAGTCTCACTCTTAATGTTCACAGAAAACAATTGTGGACCATGTGAACCCTTATAAATTATTGCCCATGCAAAAAAACCTGAGTCCTTTTGACTATAGATTTTTCCATCATCGTTAACTGTCAAACTGGACAACTTGTTTGGTTGGGGAGAAAGTGAGGACTGCAGATGTTGGAGATCAGAGCTGAAAATGTGTTGCTGGAAAAGCACAGCAGGTCAGGCAGCATCCAAGGAACAGGAGAATCGACGTTTCGGGCATAAGCCCTTCCTGTTCCTTGGATGCTGCCTGACCTGCTGTGCTTTTCCAGCAACACATTTTCAACTTGTTTGGTTGCCAAAGCTAAAGATTTATATTTGACATAAATATCCTGTTGGATATCCTGGCTTTGCTGGGTGAATGTGTTGCTGGTTTAAAAAAAAATTATTGAAATATTTTGAGTTTATAAAATTAATGGTGAATTGAATTGATTCCTTTCAGTACTGTCTGTGTTGGTCTGAATCCAAAGGAAGATGTTGAAGAGTTTTATGAAAAGGTTTTGCCATCAGCTTCAGATAATCTGATGATGTTGGCACGACGCCTGCAAACTCGATTCCTCCAAGCTGTTGAGGTGATTTATACTTGTAGTTTCGGTCTGTCTAGCTGCGAACCATATTTGCATGAATTCTATTTATAAGACTTAGCAGTAGGCTACAAGCTGAAGATTTCACTTCTGTTACCAGTTTATAAGACGTGGAGCATGTAGATTGACCCTATATTTACCCATCTTCTGTCTCGCTCCTTTCTTAAATAGGGGTGTTAAATTAGCCATTTTCCAGTCCTCCAGGACCTTCCCTGACTCCAGTGATTCCTGAAAAGTCACGACCAATGCATCCTGAATGTAGTCCAACTGGTCCAAGTGATTTTTTTTTTTCACTTTCAGACTTTGAGCTTCCCAACACCTTCTCCTTAACGATGGCCACTGCACTCACCTCTGCCCCCTAACTCTTATGGAGTTCTCATATGCTATTGATATCTTGCACCGTGAAGACTGATGTAAAGTATCCGTTCACTTCCTCTGCCATTTTTTGTTCTCCATAACTTCTTTTCCCGCCTCATTTTCCAGTAGTTCAATGTTCACTCTTGCCTCTCTCTTAATTTTTTAGGTATCTAAAAAAAATCTTGTGCCGTCGTCCTTTTATATTACTAATAGGCTTATTCTCATAAATAATCTTCCCTCTCTCTGTCTCTCTCTCTCTGTCTCTCTCTCTCTCTGTCTCTCTCTCTCTCTGTCTCTCTCTCTCTCTGTCTCTCTCTCTCTGTCTCTCTCTCTCTGTCTCTCTCTCTCTGTCTCTCTCTCTCTCTCTCTCTGTCTCTCTCTCTCTGTCTCTCTCTCTGTCTCTCTCTCTCTCTGTCGCTGTCTCTGTCGCTGTCTCTCTCTCTCTCTTTCTGTGTGTCTCTCTCTGCGTGTTTTTTCTCTCTCTGTCTCTTTCTCTCTCTGTCTCTCGCTCTCGCGCTCTCTCTCTCTCTCTCTCTCTCTTTCCAAGGAAACCTAAACACATAAATAAAAAACGGGCCATACCACCAGTGCATCACCGGAGGTATGGTGACGAAATGTCTGAAAATGAACCTTTCAGCTCAGCGAGCAAACTTACATCCAGAACCTCGACCTGAGCTACAAACTTCTCGAAACTCGCGATCAGCCATGATCTTATTGAATAGCGAATTAGACTTGAAGGATCAGATGGCCTCCTCCTGCCCCTAGTTGTTATATTCTTATATACATCGTATGCTTTTTTGTTTGCTTTTATGCTGCTTCTGCCTTCCCTTGTCAACCACGTTTCCCTCATTCTCCCCTTAGTATGCTTCTTCTTCCTTGCGAAGAATTGCTGCTCCACTGCCTTTCCTGCTGGTTCCCCTTCCAAACAACTCTGACCAGCTCCTTGCTCATGTCTTTGTAGTTACCTCAATTGTTATACCATAAGTATTGTGATTCCAGCTTCTCCCTTTCAAACTGAAGGGTGAATTCTATCATGTTATGGTCACTGTCCCCAATAGGTTCCTTCACCTTGTACTCCCTATTCATGTCTGCCTAATTACACATCATGTTATTAAGAAAACCATATAAATAGGTACTATGTTGAGACCTCTTGACTGATGGCTGCCTCCATGGATTTTGCTGAGGGCTATTCCCCTTTGTGACACGGCTGCTTGCTTGCTGTGTTTGCCATGTAAGCAGCTGGAAAATACTGCAGGTGTGAGGTTGACATGACTCACAGTCTTGCAGCAACATGTACACACCCCACCTCAATTGAAAACTTACTGTTGCTTGACTGTGCTAATTGGCACAGAGAGACAAGACAATGCATTAATGCAATAAGCATGCAGATCCTGTACTTCCTAAATGGACTACAAGTGAATTGGAAGCATACCATGATGATCATGAGGGTTGGCAAATGTGGGATGCCAGTGCCCATTGACCCAGCTAGTGCCCTCAGTTGCCATAATCCCTGTAATTGGCAGCACATCACCTCCGCACCTCACTGCTTGGCAAATGCATAAAAGATGCAGTAAGTTGCACTGAGATAGACCTTGCTGGACCTTTCAACTTATTCTGCCACAAATCTCACCGTAGTTCACTTCGCTCAGATGCCTTTACGACGCCATCCAAAATGTGAAACTGCTTATAAAAGAAATGTCAATTCATAGCTTTTTTAAATAAAGTAGTTCGTATAATGCTAGCAAAGTGTCAGACCAACCATTAATGTATCAGTAACAGAAGCCTTAAAATTTAACACCTCTTCACCTTGTGCAAATTACATTGAGACAGTGGCAAAAAAAATCACAGAATAACTTACATTAACCTCATGGAGATGTCAATCAAGCAAAGTCAACAGTTCTCTGCTCCTGTGTGAACAGACACAGATGAGGTGCTATTACACATATTTAGTAATTTGTAAGTGATCGGTATACTGCCAAGGGCTGGTGAATAGTTAATGTGGTATCCATACAACTCTAGGCACCATCATGTAAAAGTGATCTTGAGGCACTGATAAGGTTGCAAGTAAAGAATGATATCAAGACTGAATTTGTATATTTGGAAAACAATGAATGGGTTCTTGACTTTGGAAAAGAGAACACCAAGGAGTGAACCAATAAAAATATTTTAAATTATGAAAGATTTTGATTGAGTCAACATGTTAAGAATATTTTCACATGTGGGCATGAGCCAAATTAGAAGCAATCAATAGACAATCAGTAAGAAGTCAAATATGGAATTCAGAAGCAACTTCTTTACCTGCAGGGCATTGAGAATGCGAAGCTCACTACCATAGAACAGTTAATTCAAATAATGTAATTACTTTTTAAGGTAAATTAGTTAAGTGTGTGAAGCAGAAGTCAATTGAGGATAATGTTAATTGAATTAGGTATGGAAGGTTGGGCAAGGGTTCAAATGGAGCAAAATGCCATGAATGACCTGTTTCAATGATGTTTGCTCTTTGTAAACATCTTATTGTTGGTGATGCGTAACTAAAACCTAAGATCAGAAACTACAATATTGATATAACATAGAAAGAAAGTGCATTTGAATACATCTTTGCCTGCTTGAAAATGTTTTAACAAATTGTTCTTAATTCAAGGATGACATCAAACAAGATTTTCTGCGCTGTTTCCTCAATGTGACTAACTCCCTTTGCTGGCTTCTTAGTGACCACATTCAGCTGATTCAACATGGTAAGTCTGAGCCAGTGCTTTAGTTTTATTTGGCTGTGGGTATTGTTACTAGTAATTAAAATTTGCATTTGTTTCAGTACTGTTCGTGTAGAAAAATGTCCCAATGGCTATCACAGTGTCAGAATTGGACAGAAATAGATAAAGAGTCAATGAAAATGATATTTGAAAGATTACTAATATATCAATATTCTGAGGAAATAACAAAGAGGATTGGTAAGGGTACTGCAATGGATTTCAGCAAGGCATTTGACAAAGTCCCACATGACACACTAAACTAAAGCTGATAAGATAACAGGGAAATGTAACAAGGTGGATCCAAAATCGATTTAGTGTAAGGAAGCAAAGGGTAGTAGTCGAGAGATGTTTTGTGAATGGATTCAGTGTTGGGTCCTTTGCTGGTTGTGGTAAATATTAATGATTTAAACTTAAATGTGAGAGACATGATTGGAAAGATTGAAGATGAAGCAAAACATTTGGCCAAGCAGGTGATAGTGAAAAGGATGATATCACTGGTTTGGGTGAGTGGATGGAAAAGTAGCAAATAAAATTTAACCCAGAGATTGGAAGTTATGTTTTTGGAGAGGGCAAACAAAGCAATGGAATATATAATAGGCTAAGGTTGACGAGAGAGGTAGAGGAATTGAAACACCTTTGAATGCATGTCCTCAGATCCCTGTAGGTAGCAGCACAATTGGTAAAGAAGGCATATGGGATGCTTTCCCTCACTGAATGAGATATTGAGTACAAAATTATGAATATAGGAATGTACTTAAATTATTTAAGGCACTGATTAGGCCGCAGCAGGCATTTTGTGTATAAATCTAGTCACCACATTGCTGTATGGACATAATTACTCGAGACAGAGTATGGAGGAGACTTACAAGAATGTTGTCAGAGCTTGAAAACTGCAACTATGAGGACAACTTAAACTAGGGTGTTTTCCTTAGATCAGAAGAAGCTGAATAGTTCCTTAACTGAGGTGTACAAAGTAATGAGGGGTTTACAGAGTCATACAGCTTGGAAACCGACTCTTTGGTCCAACCAGTTGATGCCAACCATAATCCCATATTAAAGTGGTCCCACCTGCCTGCTGTTTGCCCATATCCCTCCAAACCTTTCTTATTCCTGTACTTATCCAAATTAATTTTAAATGTTGTAACTATATCTGCATCCACTACTTCCTCTTGAATTTAATTCCACACATGAATCATCCTGTGTAAAATCATTGCCCCTCATGTCCTTTTAAATCTTTCTCCTCTCACCTTAAAAATTCCCCCTCGTTTTGAAATCCTCCACTATAAGGAAAAGACACCTGCCATTCACTTTATCTATCCCCCTTCTGATTTTATTAACCTTTATAAGATTACCCCTCAACCACCTATTCTCCAGCAAAATAAAAGTCCCAGCTTATTCAGCCTCTCCCTATAAATCAAACCTTCCATTTCTGGCAGCATCCTGATAAATCCCTTCTGAATCCTCTTCAGCTTGATAATATCCCTCCTATAATAAGGCCAGCAGAACTAGATACACTACTCCAGAAGAGGCCTCATCAACATCCTGTATTACCTCAACATGACTTTCCAACTCATACTCAAAGGCCTGAGTAATGAAGACAAGCGTGCTAAATGCCTTCTAAACTATCCTGTCTACATGTGATGCAAGTTCCAAAGAATTACGTACAGGGCAACCTCAAATTATCCGAATGACACGGGCGGGAAGTATTTTGTCTGGATAATTGAATGTTCGGATAATTGAATGCTCGAACAATACAGTTTACCAAACATCGAGACTTGAGATCTTATTTGGGCAATCCGAAATTCGGATAATCGACATTTGGATAATCGAGGTTGCTAAGTACCTGAACCTCTGGGTCTCTGTGTCCTACAGCACAATCCAATGCTCTCCTTTTAATTGTATAAGTCCTGCCGTTGTTTGTTTTACCAAAATGCAATACTTCACATTTATCCAAATTAAACTCCATCTGCCATTCCTCAGCCTATTAACCCAATTGATCAAAATCTCTCTAACTTTCTTCACTGCCAACTATGCCATCAGTTTTGGTGTCATCCACAAACTTACTAACCATACTTTATATATTTTCATCTAAGTCATTTATATAAATGGCAAAGGGCAGACTTCTTTTACCTAGCGCAAATGTCAATTGCCAAGGACTACCATTTAAGGTGATTAGTAGAAGGATTAGAGAGGACATGAGGAAAAGCTTTCGGGTAGGGTTTTCTGGCTGAGGCGGAAACCCTCAATTCCTTTAAAAGGAACCTGGATCTGCACCTGAAATGCTGAAACCTGCAGGGACAGGTGCTGGAAAGTGGTTTATTCAAACACACTGATACATGGACTAACTGACCTCTTTCTGTACTGTACCTTTTCTAGGGTTTCTTCAATGGTTCTATGGATATCACAGAGGTAAAATTGGATGTAAATAGACAAAGGGACAATGAAACTGATATTGGGATTGGTGGCCAATAAACTCAGATTTAGAGTTGTGTTTTCATAGAACAGAACTAGGAGAAAGTGAGGACTGCAGATGCTGGAGATCAGAGCTGAAAAATGTGTTGCTGGAAAAGCGCAGCAGGTCAGGCAGCATCCAAGGAGCAGGAGTATCGACGTTTCGGGCGTAAGCCCTTCTTCAGGATTCCTGAAGGGCTTATGCCCGAACCGTCGATTTTCCTGCTCCTTGGATGCTGCCTGACATGCTGCACTTTTCCAGCAACACATAGAACAGAAGTAGCCCATTTTGGTTTGTGCTGACACTCTGAAAGAGTAATTCATGCTAATTTACTCCGCTTCCTTCACCCTGTAGGCCTGGAGATTTCTCCTCTTTCTGAAAGCCACGATTGAATTTGCTTCCACAGCACTATCAGAAATGTTTGTTACTGCATCTCTTCATGTTTATAGTTTATGTTAACAATTTAGACTTAGCTGTAAGAATATGATTTTGAAGTTTACGAAAATTGATTGTTTGCTTAATAGAGGAAGCACTGGCACAATGGTATGGTCACTGGGCTAATAATGCAGAAACCTAGGTTAATGCTCCGGAAGAAGGTTGATGAATCCCACCACTGGAGTGAAATTTGAAATCAGTTAATAAATCTGGAATTTTTGCAAGGTTTGTGAAGGTTTGTAGCTCAGGTTGAGGTTTAGGGTGTAGGTTTGCTCGCTGAGCTGTAGGTTTGATATCCAGATGTTTCATTACCTGGCTAGGTAACATCATCAGTGGCGACCTCTAAGTGAAGCGAAGCTGGTTTCTCCTGTATTCTATTTATATCTTTCTCCTGGATGGAGTTCCTGGGGTTTGTGGTGATGTCATTTCATGTTCATTTTCTGAGGGGTTGATAGATGGCATCTAGATCTATGTGTTTGTTTATGGCGTTGTGGATGGAGTGTCAGGCCTCTAGGAATTCTCTGGCATATCTTTGCTTAGCCTGTCCCAGGATAGATGTGTTGTCCCAGTCGAAATGGGACAGCACAGCACAGACGAACTTCGGAAAACAGAGGAGAACCATCTATACAAAGTATTCAAGAAGAACAGATACTCAAATAATACAGTGCGCAGATTCCTCAAGACAAAACAAGCAGACCAAACACAGCCAGAAACCCTAACCACCTTACCATACAACAAAGAAGTTTCAGAGATGACAGCCAGACTACTAAGACCCCTCGGAATCCTAGTAACACACAAACCCACCAACACTCTCAAACAAAAACTACTAAACTTAAAAGACCCAGTACAACCCATGGACAAAACCAACATCATCTACAAAATTCCATGCAAGGACTGCCACAAACACTACGTAGGACAAACGGGAAGAAAGCTAGCCACCAGGTTACACGAACACCAGCTAGCCACAAAAAGACACGACCCTCTCTCCCTCGTAGCCCTACACACGGATGAAAAAAACCACCATTTCGACTGGGACAACACATCTATCCTGGGACAGGCTAAGCAAAGACATGCCAGAGAATTCCTAGAGGCCTGGCACTCCAACCACAATGCCATAAACAAACGCATAGATCTAGATGCCATCTATCAACCCCTCAGAAAACGAACAGGAAATGACATCACCACAAATCCCAGGAACTCCATCCAGGAGAAAGATATAATAGAATGCAGGAGAAAACAGCTTCAGTTCACTTGGAGGTTGCCACTGATGATGTTACCTAGCCAGGTAATGAAATGTCTGGATATCAAACCTACAGCTCAGCGAGCAAACCTACACCCTAAATCTGGAATTTAAACTCGTCTAATGGTGATTTATGAAGTCATTGTCAATTGTGTCATAAAAAGACCATCTGGTTCTCAAATGTCCTTAAAGGTCTGGTATACATGATACTGCAAAGACTATGGGCCTTGACAATATTCCGGCAATAGTACTGAAGTCTTTGCCAACTGTTCCAGTCAAACTATAACACTGACATCGATGGAAAGTCTGTGGGCTGAGGGAACTGAGGCTGTTTTTGTTGGAGAGAAGGCGGCTGAGAGATGACTTAATCAAGACATATAAGATAATCAGAGGGTTAGATAGGTTGGACAGTGAGAGCCTTTTTCCTCAGATGGTGAAGGCTAACATGAGGGGACATAGCTTTAAATTGAGGAGTGATAGATTTAAGACAGATATAAGGGGTAGTTTCTTCGCTCAGAGTAGTAGGGGGCGTGGAACGGCCTGCCTGCAACAGTCGTAAGCTCGCCAACGTTAAGGGCTTTTAAATTGGCATTGAAATACACATGGATAATAATGGAACGGTGTAGGTTAGATGGGTATCAGATTATTTTCACAGGTCAGTGCAACATCGAGGGATGAAGGGCCTGTACTGTGCTGTATGTTCTGTGGCAATGTGTAAAGTTCAGACAAAAAAGTGCAAATCCAATCCAGCCAATTACTGCCTGTCAGTCTACTCTTGATTATCAGTAAAGTGAAGGAAATGGTCATCAACGGTGCTATGAAGCAGCGCTGATTCTGCCGAAGCCTCTCAACTCGTGACCTTATTACAGCCGTTGTTCAAACACAAGCAAAAGAGCAGAATCCCAGAGCTTAAATGAGAGTGACTGACCTTTTGACATCTAGGCTGCATTTGACATAGTGTGTCATCGAGGGGCTTGAACAAAACTAGAGTCAATGGAAGTTGGTTGGGGGGAGGGAATGCTTTCTGCTGGTTGGAGACACACCTAGCAAAAAGGATGTGGTTTTTGGATGTCAGTCATCTTAGTTTCAGGATATCACTGCAAGAGTTTCTCAGGATAGAGTCCCAGACCCAATCATCAGCTGCTTCACAATGACCTTTCTTCCATTAAAAAGCCAGAAGTGGGGAAGATTGCTGATGATCGAACATTGTTCACCATTCACAACTCTGCAGATACTGAAGCACACTGTCTGTAAGTGCAGCAAGATGTCAACAACATTCAAGCTTGGGCCAATGAGTGGTAAATAACATGTATACCACAGAAGTGGAAATGTGTTGCTGGAAAAGCGCAGCAGGTCAGGCAGCATTTAGGGAACAGGAGAATCGACGTTTCGGGCATTAGCCCTTCTTCAGGAATGCCCGAAACGTCGATTCTCCTGTTCCCTAGATGCTGCCTGACCTGCTGCGCTTTTCCAGCAACACATTTCCATCTCTGATCTCCAGCATCTGCAGACCTCACTTTCTCCTCAAAGATACCACAGAAGTGCCTAGCAATGATTATCTCTAATAAGAGAATCTCCCTTTGGCATTCAATGGTATTACATCATTGAAACCCCACTGTCAACATCCTGAAGTTGACCATTGACCTGAAACAACTGGGTTAGCCATATAAATAATGCCCTGAAGAAGGGCCCTGCCTGAAACGTTAACTCTCTTGCTGCTTGGATGCTGCCTGACCTGCTGTGCCTTTTCCAGCGCCACGTTTTTTCAACTCTGATTTCTCCAGCTTCTGCAGTCCCCATTGTCTTCTAAATAATGTGGCTGTAAGGACAGCTCAGACTCAATCCTGTGGCGAATAACTCACCTCCTGACCCCCTAAAGCAAGTCAACCATCTACAAGGCACAAATCAGGAATGTAACAGAATTCTCTCCACGTGCATAGATGAGTGAAAAATTCAACGCCATCAGGACAAATCAGCTGCTTGATTGGCATCCTGTTTAACAGTTTCAACATTCACTGCTTCCCTCCATCATCACAATGGCAGCAGTGTGTGCCATCCACTAGATACACTACAGCCACTCACCAGGCTCCTCCACCATCCTGAAAGGATGTTAAAAGAAGAACTATTTCAGTGTACACTTGAGTTGCTGCAACCTGTAAGGTTATACGCCAAGAGCTGGAAGATGAAATCGGAATGAATAATCTCAGTTTTTATAGTCAGCAGGTGTACAATCTTTTGTCTTTTGGCCATCTTTTGTCTCATGAATCCTTCTATTTTTCTAAATGAAAAGATGTTCAGAAAAACAACTTGATACAGTTTATTTTTTTCCAGATGGTTCTCAATATGGTATCAACTTGCACGCAAGTGTGGAACTTCGCTATTTTCTCAAATCAGTAATTCTGATACTGTACTTCAATTAGATTTCCAAACTGGAAACTAATGCAAAAGCAAAACACTGCAAATGCTGGAAATCTGAAATTAAAGACAGAAATTACTGAAAATACTCAGTAGATCAAGTGGCAGCTTTGGTGGGAGCAGCAAGTGGACCCATAATGTTAGCTCAGTTGCTCTCTCCGCAAATGGTGCCTGGCTGTACAGGACATTGGTTAGGCGACTTTTGGAATATTGTTTGCAAATCTGGTCTCCTTCCTATTGAAAGGATATTGTGAAACTTGAAAAGGTTCAGAAAAGATTTACAAGGATGTTTCCAGGGTTGGAGGGAGCTGTAGGGCTATAGGGAGAGGCTGAATAGACTGGGGCTGTTTTCCCTGTAGTGTCAGAGGCTGAGTGGTGACCTTTATAAAGGTTTATAAATCATGAGGGGCATGAATAGGGTAAATAGATAAGGTCTTTTCCCTTGAGTGGTGGTGTCCAGAACTAGAGGCCATAAATTTAGGGTGAGAAGGGAAAGATATCAAGGGGACCTAAGGGGCAACTTTTTCACGCAAGGTGGTGCGTGCATGGAATGAGCTGCCAGAGGAAGTGGTGGAGGCGGGTATAATACTAACATTTAAAAGGCATCTGAATGGGTGTATAAATAGAAAGCGTTTAGAGGGATATGAGCCAAGTGCTGGCAAATGGGATTAGATTAGGTTAGGATATCTGGTCGGCATGGACAAGTTGGACCGAAGGGTCTGTTTCCATGCTGTACATCTCTGACTCTATGACCTGTGAAGTATTTAACAGTATTTTTTGCTTGTGTTTATGCCAGATTAGTTGATTACCACATTTGAAATGTAGAATTCTTGTTTTCAGTAGATTTGTTCAGATGAGGAACGTAACGATTCAGTTGTTTCTGAGACCAACAAACTTTGCTTATGAACATCTGTGCTCAAGCTATTTTTGTGATTTGCATGACCGGACATTTCAGAAAATTGTTCGGTTGAAATGTGGTATGCAAAAAGACGGCAGCAAGGGTTTTCCCAAATAATCCTGTTGCACTAAAAGGCTATTCTCATCTACGATGATTGAGGGGGTGAAAATTTCAAGTAAATCAGTTTTTTCAGTTAAGATAACTTCACATACTCAGGATTTTTCTCATACTCAGGATGTCTCTAAGTGTTTCATAAGCATTGATTTTTATTTTGAAGTATTGTTGGTGTTGTTGTGCAGAATAATTAAAGTCAATTTGCACACAGCAAAGGCCCGCAAGTATCAGTGAGGTAAAGGACCAGATAATCTGTTGAATGGAGTAGAAGTAGGCCATTCAGCCCATTGGGTCCACTCCACCATTCAGTGAGGTAATGATTCATAGAAATGATGCAGCAAAGAAGGTGGCCATTTGGTCCAGTTGGTTCATACTGAGCCAAAGACACCCAGGTACCCATTCTAATCCCATCTTCTTGCACACAGCTATAACCCTGCATCTTACAGCACTTAAAGTGCAGATCCAGGTACTTTTAAACAGAGCTTAAGGTCTCTGTCTCCACCACCAATTCAGGCAGTGAATCTCATAAACTCACTACCCTCTGCATAAAAACATTTTTTCTTCACATTCCCACTAATCCTTCTGCCACTTAACTTTTGAACTCTGTTAGAGAAAACAGGTTCCACTTGTCTACTCTATCTCTACCCCTCACAACTTCAATCATACCTCAATCATATCACCCCTCAGCCTTCTCCTGTTCCAGGGAAAATAACTGCAATCTCTCCAGTCTCTCCTCATCGCTACAATTCCCAAGCCCTGGCGACATTCTCGTAAATTGTCTATGCACTCTCTCCAGAGCAATCATGCCTTTCCTGTAATGTGGTAACCAGAACTGCATGTAATAATCCAATTGTGGCCTACCAGTGTCTTATACAGTTTCATCATTATATCCTGCTTTTGTATTATATACCTCAGTCAAGATTCAGGCAGAACTAGCCATTTGGATACAGAACTGGCTCAAAGGTAGAAGACAGAAAGTGGTGGTGGAGGGTTGTTTTTCAGACTGGAGGCCTGTGACCAGTGGAGTGCCACAGGGATCGGTGCTGGGTCCTCTACTTTTTGTCATTTACGTAAATGATTTGGATGCGAGCATAAAAGGTACAGTTAGTAAGTTTGCAGATGACACCAAAATTGGAGGTGTAGTGGACAGCAAAGAGGGTTAACTCAGATTACAACAGGATCTGGATCAGATGGGCCAATGGGCTGAGAAGTGGCAGATGGAGTTTAATTCAGATAAATGCAAGGTGCTCCATTTTGGGAAAGCAAATCTTAGCAGGACTTATACACTTAATGCTAAGGACCTAGGGAGTGTTGCTGAACAAAGAGACCTTGGAGTGCAGGTTCATAGCTCCTTGAAAGTGGAGTCGCAAGTAAATAGGATAGTGAAGAAGGCGTTTGGTATGCTTTCTTTTATTGGTCAGAGTATTGAGTACAGGAGTTGGGAGGTCATGTTGCGGCTGTACAGGACATTGGTTAGGCCGCTGTTGGAATATTACGTGCAATTCTGGTCTCCTTCCTATCTGAAAGATGTTGTGAAACTTGAAAGGGTTCAGAAAAGATTTACAAGGATGTTGCCAGGGTTGGAGGATTTGAGCTATAGGGAGAGGCTGAACAGGCTGGGGCTATTTTCCCTGGAGCGTCGGAGGCTGAGGGGTGACCTTTATAGAGGTTTACAAAATTGAGGGGCATGGATAGGGTAAATAGGCAAAGTCTTTTCCGTGAAGTCGGGGAGTCCAGAACTAGAGGGCATAGGTTTAGGGTGAGAGGGGAAAGATATAAAAGAGACCTAAGGGGCAACTTTTTCACACAGAAGGTGGTACGGGTATGGAATGAGCTGCCAGAGGAAGTGGTAGAGGCTGGTCCAATTGCAACATTTAAGAGCCATTTGGATGGGTATATGAATAGGGAGGGTTTGGAGGGATATGGGCCGGGTGCTGGCAGGTGGGACTAGATTGGGTTGGGATATCTAGTCAGCATGGACGGGTTGGACTGATGCTGTACATCTCTATGACTCTGAGAGCATTCCATAAGCCTTAGAACATAAGAACTAGGACCAGGAGTAGGTCATCTAGCCCTTATCTACTTGTACTGCTACCTTAGGAACCTGTCTACTTGCACACCAAGATCTCTGACTTCATATTCCCTTTTAAATGCATTACCTCACATTTATCAGAGTTGAATTCCGACTGCCATTTTCCTGCCCGCTCCACCAACCTTTCATTTTGGAACTTACAGTTATCCTCTACATTATCCACTACACGGACAATTCTTGTGTAGTCTGCAAATTTCCCAACTGTGCCCCCCACATTCAAGTCCAAGTCGTTAATGTATAAAACAACCAGCAGGGGTCCCAACAATGAGCCCTGTGGAACCACCAGTTGAAACAGCTTTCCATGTGCAAGAGCAACCATTGCCCTTTGTTTCGTGTTACTAAGTCATCTTAGGATCCAATTTGGCACATTACCCTGCATACTATGGGCTTTTACTTTTTTGACCAATCTGGGATCTTGTTAAGTGCCCTTCTAAAATCCATGTAGGTAACATCATCTGCACTACCCTCATTGATCCTCCTTGTCAGTTCCTTAAATAATTCAATTCAATCAAATTTGTAAGGCATGACCTTCCCTTAACATGCTGACTGTTCCTGACTAGTCCATGCCTTTCTAACTGACTACACTTTCCTGCTTTTTCCCAAAATCCTCAATTCCCTCACTGATTAAAGGTTTGTCTATTTAAATCTTAAATATACTAAATGATGCAAGATTGACAGCCCTCTAGTAAAGATTTCCATGGATTCACAATTGTCTGAGAGAAAAATTCCTACTCAGAGCACACGTTGGCCTGGGCACGAGGAAGGTTCTCAGCTTCTTGAAAAAGTGCTTTAACCTGTCTTACAGCTACTTGAACAAGCAGTTGGGGGTTTTAAAGATTCTTTGAAAGGCTGTAAGATATTAGAAAAGTTGCCAGTTGAAAAGATTTGGACAGTAGTGCAATAATTGCAAGGTCTCTGTGGCTTGCTTTAGTAACTGCCTATCCCTTTTCAATGCAGTGCTTCAGTCTGATCGCCTCCTTCAGTTGTTGCTCACTGACGATGTGGAAACTGGAGCTATTATGGTGTCTGTCCTGCTTGGTATCCTGCAGGTGAACAGGTGAGATGGTAAGATTCAAAAGCACTATAACCAACTGATACACTTGTCAATATTCATTTGTATTGCCATGATTCAGAATCAGCTACCAAGCATTGAACTATCACACCTATTTGTTTAGTACAATGCTGTTGTAACTTTGTTTTATAGTTGCCATTTTATAGTTTTAATTCCTTCACTGTCATCTGTCAACTAAAGTATCTACACAAATCAATTCTCTTGAGCAGGGTCTGAAGATTACTCCATAATAAATAGGTGCAGTAACAGCACTTAATTCTGAGGAAGGGTCATTAAACCCAAAACATTAACTCTGATTTTTCTGCATGGATGCTGTCAGACCTGCTTGAATTTTTCCAGCAATTTCTGTTTTTGTTTCTGATTTTCAGCATCCACAGTTCTTTCAGTTTTTACTTTCCAGTAACTGCAGCCCTGTCCAAGCACTTGAGCCAGTGCTGGAGACACGTGCATTCCGCCTTTTGAATACTGTTAGATTATTACATACAAAACAAAGTGTAAGCAAAGCCAATGAGCACCCCCCTGTTTGACACAATATTTAGTATAACCTTGTGTGCCATCCTGCCTTTCAGGACAGTGTTGTTCTCTGTGGATGAGAAAAATATCCTCCTAATCCTGGATGAATTAATTTACAAGCTTTTTGCAACCAGCAATCCAGTTATAGGAAGCACATCTATCAAAGTCATGCTGTTGATAGCAGAGACCCATCCTCCCACCTTGAAGATACTTTGCAACAATTACAAAGGTATGTAAAGTACTAAATATATACAGAAATGCTCTAATTAGGCTCAGAGTAATTACATTTTTGTAAGGCTGTCCCTCGTACCTGGCACTCTGCAAAACTAAACCAGATTAATTTACTTTTAGAAAATTATTTAAGATGAACTGCCAAATTGCTAAATTGTTAACTGTAGTACAGAGTCAAATAGACCAAGTCAGATTCAGTTTCTGGTCTGTGATTAGTATTGATCACTGATCCGTGTCCTGCACAACCCTCATATGGCTGCGAACCTCTTGAGATTTTCTTGTTATTCTGTAATCACTAGCTCCCCCACTACCTTCTCTATGCATTCAAGATTAATTTTTCTGATAGAAAAACAGAATATACTGGAATTGCTAACCGTGTTTGTGGATGTGGATGTTTCAGATCAGTGATGCTCAACAGAGCTGAATTAATTTTTCTGATTGCTAAGCTTAACCACTCATGGTCCACCCTGTGGTTTATTTAGTTGCAAAGCTCTTTGAGGAGTCCAAGAACTGTGTGAGAGCTACATAAATGCAAGTTTTTCTCATCTTCCCAACTAGGCAAAAGTGAGGACCTCAGATGCTGGAGATCAGAGTCGGGATGAGTGGTGCTGGAAAAGCACAGCCAGTCAGGCAGCATCCGAGGAGCAGGAAAATCGACGTTTCAGGCAAAAGCCCTTCATCAGGACTGAAGGCAGGGAGACTCCAGGGTGAAGAGATAAATGGGAGGGGGTGGGTTGGGGAGAAGGCAGCCAAGAGTACAATAGGGGGGTGGGGATGGGGATGAAGGTGATAGGTCAAAGAGGAGGGTGGAGCTGATAGATGAAAGGAAGATTGGCAGGTAGGACCAGTCATGAGGATGGAAAGTTGGAACTGGAGTAAGGTGGGGGGAGGGGAAATGAGGAAACTGTTAAAGTCCACATTGATGCCCTGGGGTTGAAGTGTTCCGAGGCGGAAGATGAGGCATTATTCCTCCAGACGTCGGGTGGTGAAGGAATGGCAGTGGAGGAGATCCAGGACCTGCATGTTCCCGGCAGAATGGGAGGGGGAGTTGAAATGTTGGGCCACGGGGCAGTGGGATTGATTGGTGCAGGTGTCCCAGAGATGTTCCCTAAAACACTCTGCGAGGAGGTGTCCAGTCTCCCCAATGATGAGGAGACCGCATTGGAAGCAACAGATACAATAAGTGACAGTGGTGGAGGTGCAAGTAAAACTTTGATGGATGTGGAAGGCTCCTTTGAGGCCTTGGATGGAGGTGAGGGGAGAGGTTTGGACACAGGTTTTGCAATTCCTGCGGTGGCAGGGGAAGGTGCCAGGACGGGAGCGTTGGTTGTTGGGGGGCATGGACGTGACCAGGTAGTCACAGAGGGAACGGTCTTTGCAGAAAGGGGTGGGGAGGGAAATATCTCTCTGGTGATGGGGTCTGTTTGGACGGAAATGTCAGTGGATGATGCGGTTTGTTACGGTTGGAGGAGTGGGGTTTGGGGGCAGAGTTGCGGGATGTGGATGAAATGCATTGGAGATCATCGTCAACCACGTGGGAAGGGAAATTGCGGTCTTTAAAGAAGGAGGCCATCTGGTGTGTTCTGTGGTGGAACTGGTCTTCCTGGAGCAGATACGGCAGAGGTGGAGGAATTGGGAATACGGGATGGCATTTTTGCAGGAAGTCGGCCTCATCTTCCGCCTCGGAACACTTCAACTCCAGGGCATCAATGTGGACTTCACCAGTTTCCTCATTTCTGTCCCTCCACCTTACCCCAGTTCCAACCTTCCAGCTCTGCACCATCCTCGTGACTGGTCCTACCTGCCAATCTTCCTTTGATCTATCCACTCCACCCTCCTCTCTGACCTATCACCTTCATCCCCACCCCCATCCACCCATTGTACTCTTTGATACCTTCTTTCCAGCCCCACCCCCCTCCTGTTGTTCTCTGTACCCTGGAGGCTCCCTGCCTTCAGTCCTGATGAAGGGCTTTTGCCCGAAACGTCGATTTTCCTGCTCCTCG
Organism: Chiloscyllium plagiosum; assembly: GCF_037043375.1. Classification (NCBI taxonomy): domain Eukaryota; kingdom Metazoa; phylum Chordata; class Chondrichthyes; order Orectolobiformes; family Hemiscylliidae; genus Chiloscyllium; species Chiloscyllium plagiosum. Next base: position 107,979,098 of record NW_028270145.1, on the reverse strand, counting down.
GATGCTGCCTGACTGGTTGTGCTTTTCCAACACCACTCATCTTCCCAACTGTTCAGTCCAGGATGTGGAGCAGGAACATTTAAATGATACCTGGCTGTCTCTCAGAAGAAATATTAATTCTCACCAGAAAAGTAGCTGTAATTAAAATCCAGCCCAAATCTGATGAAAAAGCCATTCTGTTGGCATTTGGAAAGAGAAACAAAAGAGTTCAACATTTCATTGCAGAGAATAAGTCTAAATGTATGTTACCCAAATTCATTTTGTATATTTCAGATTTTCAGCTCTTGCGTTTTTGTAACACAAATTTTGATCAGCCTTAAGCCTGCCCTTCTATTCTTTAAAAACACCACTGGAAATACTCAACAGACCTGGCAGTAACTGTAGAGAAAGAAAGTGTGTTAATGTTTTGAGTTAAATATGACTCCTCCTCAGAATATGTTCAGAATTTTCTTTCGACAGTTTTGAAGAAGTGATGTTCAACCCAAAATGTTAATTCTGTTTTCCTGAAGTCGGAGAGAGAGAGACAGGGTGGTGAAGAAGGCATTTGGCACATTGACCTCCCAATTCCTGTACTCATTTTGCAGCTGTAAAGGCCATTGGTTCAGCCAGTTTTAGAATTCTGCGTACAGTTCAGGTCACCCTTCTATAGGAAGGCTATTAAACTTGAGATGGTGCAGAAAAGACTTATAAGGATGTTGCTGGGACTGGAGGCTTTTTAGTTATAGGGAGAGGCTCAATAAGCCTGACTTTTCTTCCCTGCAGTGCCAGAGGTTGAGGGGTGACATATAGAGGTTTATAAAATCATGAGGGGCGTGGATAGGCTAAATAAACAAGGTCTTTTTTCCAAGGTGGGGGAGTCCAAAACTGGAGGGAATAGGTTTAAAGTGAGAGGGAAAGATTTAAAATGGACTGGAGGGGTAACCTTTTCATGCAGAGGGTGGTGCATGTGTGGAATGATCTGCCAGAGGAAAGTACAATTACAATGTTTAAAAGGTGTCTGGATGGGTATATGAATGGGAAGGGTTTAGAAGGATATGGGCCAAATGCTGGCAAATGGTACTAGGTTAGACTGGGATATCTGGTCAGCATGGATGACTGGATTGAAGGATCTGTTTCGGTGCTATATGACTCAGTGACTTAGCACAAATACTGCCTGCTCTGAGTATTTCCAGCACATTCTGTATTCAGATTTTCAGCATCTGCAGTATTTTCTTTAGTTATATTGCTGTTTTTAACCTTGGAGAACAATTAACCTTGTAACGTTCTAATCAAAACTGTCTCCCATTAAAATCATAGAAAATTGTTTTCCTACATTCAGTGACTGCATTTAAAAGAAGTACTTGTTATACTTGATAACCTGTGGTGCATTATTTGGTAAAAGCAAGCGCTTTCACTAGTTATATTGTTTATGTTGATATCCTAATGCATGAGAAGACAATTGGTTTTGTAAATCTTTTTGCTAACTTCTTAAAGCTTAATTCGCATTTATTGAAACATTGCACTAAAGTGCCATTGAAAACCCTGGTCGCTTAAATCAGTACAGACTTACTGCAGAAAAACAGCTTTTAAGACCATAAGACATTGGAGCAGAAATTAGGCCATTGAGCCCATTGAGTCTGCTCCGCCATTCAATCATGGCTGATAAATTTCTCAACCCCATTCTTCCACTTTCTCCTTGTTACCCTTGATCCCCTTGATACTCAAGAACCTATCTATCTTGGTCTTAAATATACTCAATGACCTAGCCTCCACAGCCTTCTGTGGCAATGAATTCCATAGATTCCTCACTCTCTGGCTGAACAACTTTCTCCTTATCTCTGTTCTAAAAGGTCTTCCCTTTACTCTAAGACTGTGCCCTCGGGTCCTAGTCTCTCCTACCAAGGAAACATCTTCCCAACATCTACTCTATTCTGGCCATCCAGTATTCTGTATGTTTTAATTAGATACCCCCTCAATTTTCTAAATTCCATAGTGTATAGACCCAGAGTCATCAAATATTCCTCACGTGTTTAGCTTTTCATTCCTGAGACCATCCTTGTGAACCTCCTCTGAACATGCTTCAGGATCAGTACATCCAAAACTGCACAGAATACTCTAAATGTGGTCTGACCAGAGCCTTATAGAGTGTCAGAAGTACATCCATTATTATTCAAGTCCTCTTAATATAAATGCCATCATTGCATTTGCCTTCCTAACTACTGACCGAACCTGCAAATTTACTTGAGAGAATCCTGGACTAGAACTCTCAAGTTTCTTTGCACTTCAGACTTCAGAATTTTCTCCCCATCTAGAAAATAGTCCATGTCTCTATTCTTCCAACCAAGGTGCATGACCTCACACTTTCCCATGTTGTACTCCATCTGCCACTTCTTTGCCCACTCTCCTAACCTGTCAAAATCCTTCTGCAGGCTTCACACCTCCTCAATGCTACCTCTCCCTCTGTCTAACTTTGTATCATCTGCAAACTTAGCCAGAATGCCCTCAATTCCTTCATCTAGATCATTAACGTATAAAGTGAAAAGTTGTGGTCCTAACACTAAGCCCTGCGGAACACCACTTGTCACCGGCTGCCATCCTGAGGAGGACCCTTTATTCTCATTTTCTGCTTTCTGCCATTTAGCCAAGCTTCTATCCATGCTAGCACCTTGCCTCTGATACCATGGGCTCTTACTCAGTAGCTTCCATTGTCAAAGGCCTTCTTGAAGTTCAGGTAGATAATATCCATTGGCTGTCCTTGGTCTAACATGCTCGTTACTTCCTCAAAGAATTTAAGCAGATTTGTCAGGCATGACCTCCCCTTGATGAAACCATGCCTATTTTACCATTCACTTCCAAGTATTCAGAAATCTCGTCCTTTACAATGGATTCCAGGGTCTTACCCACATCCAAAGTTAGATTAGTTTGTCTGTAATGTTCCATCTTTTACCTTCTTCCCTTTTTAAACAGGGGTGTCACGTTAGTGATATTCCAGTCCTCTGGAACCCTCCCTGATTCTAGCGATTCCTGAAAGATCACCACTAACGCCTCTATTATCTCTTCAGCTATCTCCTTATGAACTCTAAGGTGTTGCCCATCTGGTCCACGTGATTTATCCATCTTCAGGCCATCTAGTTTTTCTTGCATCTTCTCCTGGGTGATGGCCACCATACTCAGCTCTGCCCCTCAGTCTCTTAAATTTTTGGGATATTACTCATGTCTTCCACCATGAAGACTGACACAAAGTAATTATTCAGTTCCTCAGCCATTTCCTTGTTCCCCACTACTATCACTCCAGTGTCATTTTCCAGCAGCCCAATGTCCATCTTTACCTCTCTTTTGCCCTCTATATATCCAAAGAAACCCTTACAGTATTCCTTGATATTACTAGCTAGCTTACCGTCATTTTTAATCTTCTCCCTCCTTATTTCTTTTTTTGTTGCCCTCTGTTGGTCTTTGTAAGCTTCCCAATTGTCTGGGTTACCACTGCCATTTGCCACACTATATGTTTTCTGTTTTGCTTTTATGCTATCCCTGACTTCCCTCGTCAACTACGGTTGCCTCATCCTCCTTGTACCATGTTTCTTTTTCCTTGGGATGTATCTTTGCTATGTCTCCTGAATTACTCCCAGAAACAGCAATGGAATTGCTGTTCCATTGTCTTTCCTGCTAGGTTCAATTTTTCCAGTCAATTCTACCCAGCTGCTCCCTCTTGCCTTTTTAGGTGCCTTTATTCAGCTGTAATACCGTTACCTCTAATTCTATCTACTCTCTCTCAAATTGCAGAGTAAATTCAATCATGTTATGATTACTGCCTCCAATGGGTTCCTTCACGTTAAGCTCCCTTACCAAATCTGACTCATTGCACAACACTAAATATCCTGTTCCCTACTTGGCTCCACCACCAGCTGTTCCAAAACACCATCTTGTAGTCTTTCCACAAATTCCTTTTCATGCAATCCACTGCGAACCAGATTTTCCCATATTGAAATCCCCCATGGTCACTGTAACTTTGTCTTTCCTTCACATCTTTCCTATCTCCTGGTGTATCTTGCACCCCAGCTCCTGACTACTGTTTGGAGGCCTTTACATAACTCCTCAATTCTACCCACACAGATTTTACACCATCTAACCCTACTTTGTTTCTTTCTATTGATTTCATTTCATTTCTTACTAATAAGGAAACCCTCTTTTCGAGAGGATGTGTATCCTTGAATATTCAACTCCCAGTCCTGATCCCCTTATAGCCACATCTCTGTGATGCCCACCATGTCATACCTGCCTATTTCGATCTGCGCCACAAGTTCATTTACATTATTCCTTATATTGCATGCATTCAGATATTACACCATCAGTCCTGTATTAACCATCCCTCTCCTCATTGTCATTTGTTTGTCCAGTGTGCTTGAAGTTTGAATGCTATAACCCTTTTCCATCTACTCTGTCCTATTTGTGTCTGTGCTGGAGATTTTAATAACCTCTCCTGAGTTCTGTACTCTTACCTCTCCCTTTAATTTGGGATTTCTAATTTCCCCGATGGACTGCTTCAATACGGTAGCATCTGAGCACTGAACTTTGTGTCACTGTCTGTTCTGTTAGCTTCATGGCTTTCATCCTGGCCCAGGGCCACTTTCCCAGAGTGGTAATGTCAAGACTACCCACCTATCGTCAACGAATAGCCAAGTGGCTGGGTCAAGGACACAATCCATTCTTTATATTGACAGAGAAAGTGGCAGTCACTCTGCAAAATGACTCAGTTCGCCATGATTCACATCCGAATGTTTTGGCTCGCATGTTGAGAAATGGATAAGGAAGGAGCATATCTGTACAGTATAACATTAATATGGCTTTGAGCTTAATTCATTCATGGACAGAATGGATCCCTTATGTGCTCTATGCTCCATGATGTCTTGCTTAGTTGCGTAAGGCAATAGTTATTTCCAGATTTTCCTTCCTGCAAGATTGATTCTTGATTTCTGCTGGCAGAGACCCAGGAGTTGAAGTTGAAATTGGTAGACTGACAATTCTGTCCATTTAACATTGTAAACTAGTTTCCTGTTGAATGGAACTGTGTGTTGGAACGCTGATCTGTTGGCCATCTTGCCATCAGTGGAAGAGCTGGTGAGTAACTCTTGGCCAGTTCCTTCAGAGAGACATGACAGAATCAAGTGTTCCTCGAGCATATAAGGTTACCTGTTGAGCCTTTCCTGCAGTTTCCCTCAGTAATAGGAACTGTGGCAATTGATGACAACACACCAGCAGAAGTCCAGGGTGAATAAAGGAAGAATTTGAGTCAATTTGAGAGCATTGATCTCGATAAGGGCAGGAGGAGTTGGTTTTAGAATATAGAACAGTACAGGCCCTGTGGCCCTTGATGTTGTTCCGACCTTCTATCTGACTGTCTTGCTGCCAGATCATGCAAATATACAAATTAGGAGCAGGAATAGGCCATGCCTGAGCTTTCCTTGCTATTCAGTCAGATTGTTGTTGATCTGATTTTAGCCTCAATTGTACTTTCTTGTCGAATGCTGAAACCCTTTGACTCCTTTGGAACAATTACGACTTCAATGCATCCAAAGATTGGAAAGAACTTGAATGAATATAGTTAATACAAAAAATAATTTGTAACTCAGAACATATTTTGTGCATCTATCAATAATTCTTATGGAAGTAGCTGTCTAGCAAAGTCAGAAAAATAATCTTTCAGTGGTATCTTTCCCAGGCTTACGTCCTCTCTTGAGAAAACAGTGGACAGGAAGAGGTTTTGACAAGGAGTTAAATCAGCTTTTGGAACTCCTTTATGCTGGGTCCACACAAGGAGTAAGTCAACAGGCAAGTATTATTACTTACAATAGTTATACATTGGAGCAAAATTAATGTTCTTGTCCAGTAACATCTTTGAACTGACAGGGGCTAGAAAATAATGATTTTCATACTCTTGACAAGGGGAGAGGGGGAGCAAGTGAAATAGATGGCAAGGATGGCCAGGACAAAGAGAGTGCTGACATGGTAATAAAGGAACGATCTAGATGCAAAATAGGTGTTAATGATAGATGTCAATGGTTAAAAATAGATTGGCTTGAGGAGTATAGGAATTAGGAGCAGGAGTGGGCAGTTCAGTGTTATGAAAGTGTAGAGGTATTGTACCTTTAAGAGAGTTGAAAAGCGAGCAAGGACTTAGAGAAGCACAGAGAGTCCGGAACAAGGTAACAATATAATGCTAAGTTGAAACAGCTAGCAGAAGCTGGGCTGCCATGAGACAAAAACAAATTCAAATTCGACCATCCGTATAAATTATGCCCCAAGTTACCAAACTCAATCAGGTTTGAATTTAATATTATTAAATACTAAAACCAATGAAACAGTCTGATGTTTTGGAGTATAAAACTGGACATTTTTGAACAGTTGAGAGAGAACTGTCAAAAGGCCAACAGGTGGAGGCTACGAATTTAAGAGCTCTCTGAGAGGTACCTGTCTGGGAAAGGTGTTTGTACAGCAAAACATTGAATCTAGATAGAATCTACAGAGGAAACTCGGCAAAGCAGACTGGTTTTGAAATGTGACTTTTTAAAATCTTAATCGGATTTTTTATCGGATTAGTATTGTAGAATGGGAGGTAAAAGATAGATTTAAGAGAAAGGAGTTATAAATAGTTGTTAGTTTTAATATTCTCCGTTAGGCTTAAAGAATAAAGTTGTTAATTTTTTTACTTTAGACATTTGCTTCTGGGATAGTTCTTTGCCTCTCAAATTTTAACAGATTACAGCATGTGGTGAATCTTTTCTGTGTTGCTGGTTTAAATTAGCTGTGTCATAACATCAGCTCTTGGGCCCATTACACTGGGGAGACAGGATGCCAACTCGCAGAATGTCTCAGGGAACATCTCTGGGGGACACACACGAAACAACTCCACCGCCCTGTGGCAGACCACTTCAACTCCCCTTCCCACTGCACCAAGAACATGCAAGTCCTGAGCCGCATCCACTGCCAAATCCAAGCCACTCGAAGACTGGAGGAAGAACGCTGCCTCTTCTGCCTTGGGACCATCCAACCACACGGCATCAACATCGACTTTACCAGTTTCCTTCTCGAGTCATAGAGATATACAGCATGGAAACAGATCCTTCGGTCCAACCCGTCCATGCCGACCAGATATCCCAACCCAGTCTAGTCCCACTTGCCAGCACCCGGCTCATATTCCTCCAAACCCAGAGTATTGTGTTTAGTTTTGGTCCCCTCACTCAAGAAAGAAGGTACTTGAACCAGAGAGAATGCAACATATATTTACTCAATTGATTCTTAGGTTGAATGGATTGACCGACAAGAAGAGATTAAGTAGACTTAGCATTCAGTCAATTCTTCTACACTGTGGCGGTTGCATTCTCGTACAACCCTGCAGTATAGAAAAATTGCGCCTTAGAAGCAGCACTTAAAGTATTGGCAATGTAATCACGTTGCAGCCAATACATGTTTTAAATGTCCGCACTGCAGAAACAGCGTCCCCAATTTGTCAATCACACTACAGTGAATTTGTGTTGATGAAAAGCATGTTATAACTTGTACATTCTTGGTCATTTACATGACAGTGCTAACTGAAACAGAGAAAATTGTAAAGATGTTGACAAGGTAAATGCTGAAAGGATGTTTTCCCCTCCTGGTGTTTTTGGAACAGAGAGCATAGTCCCAGAGTCATGAGTTATGGCCAAGATGAGAGAGAATTTCATCACTGAGAAATGTGTTTCGAGACTTTTAGATGCTTAGTCATTGATGTTCAAGAAGAGGTCACAGATAATTTTGGATTAATAAGAAATCAAGGATAAGATGTAAGAGGAAGATGGAGTTGATGTAGAAATGGGCCATGATAGAGGAGGCAAAACAAGCCATAGTATACTCATCCTATTCCATATGTTTTAATGTCTTTAAAATTTAACTATTTGCAAGGCTGTATGAGAAAGAGCTGAAAGGTGGGACTCATTGGATCGCTCTTTCAAAGAGCTATATTAGCTTAATGTGGGATTCCACACACTCATTATTCTAAGGAGAAAGGGTAGTAACATTATGAAACAATTTACTGAGCAAAGTAACAAAAACAAGAATTTATCTGAACTGATGTGCTTGGAGTCTAGATATTTTAAGTTTAAGCACTTCAACTTGAAAACCAAACATTGACCTTTTTTTTAGAAGTTCCACAGATGTGCATGCCTGATCCAAGCAGCATGGAGAGCATATCAGACAAGAAAGCGGTTGAAGTGTCTTCCGAAAGCGGTGACAACTTTACAAAGGAGTTTCAGGTATCCTTCTGTGCCTTATTTATAAATTGATATTCTACATTTAAGTCAAATCAATCACTTGAATGCATGGCTTGGAAGAGAATTACTTTGTCCCATCTTTGACAGTTATTCCTTCAAGCTGTTCATTCCCTAGTCTTGGCATTTCCTCCCTCAATCTCTCTGCCCCTCGCTCCTCCTTTATGATGCTTTAAACCCAACTTCTACGACCAAAATGGGTGGCACGGTGGCACAGTGGTTAGCAGCACCAGCCTCACAGCACCAGAGACATGATTTCAATCCCTGCCTCGGGCAACTTTGTGTGGAGTTTGCACATTCTCCCCATGTCTGCGTGGGTTTCCTCCGGGTGCTCCGGTTTCCTCCCACAGTCCAAAGATGTGCATGTTAGGTGAATTGGCCATGCTAAATTGCCCGTAGTGTCAGGTGAAGGGGTAAATGTAGGGGAATGGGTCTGGGTGGATTGCTGTTCGGAGGGTCGGTGTGGACTTGTTGGGCCAAAGGGCCTGTTTCCACACTAAGTAATCTAATCTAATCAAAAACGTTCTTTTGTGCAAGGTTTTATCTTATAATCCTCTTGTGGCTGTTCCTCGGGATGTTAAGTTTATATTTTCTTTATGTTTTCATGGTTTGTGGGTTTTGCTGGCAAAGCCAGCATTTTGTTCCAGATTTTGCACAGTGGAGATCCTGAGATTAGTTTTTTCTTTGCTAAGTAAGGGTATCATGGAAAATGGAAGAATGGTGGGCAAATCAAACTGAGGTAATGGAACAGCTTCAGGAACTGATCAACCCATTCCTGTACCTCTGCCTCTTGCTGCTGTATTTTGTGGCATAATTAGTGACTGTAGAGCTCTGGCTGTGTTTGATGAGAATTGATTTAATTACATGTAATGGTACTAAGGGCCAAACGTGAGCAGGAAATGCAACAGCTGGAGAAGAAGAGAGAGGAGGAGGAGCTTAAACGTCAGCTTCAGCTAAGACGACATCGAGCTCTCCGAGAGTTTCGACAGCGGCAACTGAGCTTACTGGAATTAGTTCCTGCAAGTAAGTGACTGCTCCAACATGGTATCTGTTTCCACATTCTACTGTGAACCTTATAAATAACAATATGAACTTGAGAATTGGGAGCTGGAGATGACCATTCAATCCCTCTAGCCTGCTCTTTTAAAAGATCGTGGTTGACCTGACTGTGGCCTCAACTTCACATTTTCACCCCACCCCAATAACATTTGACTATCAGTCAAGAGCATCTGCTTTAACAGTGTTCAATGACCGTGCCTCCATTGCTCTCTCGGAAGGAGATTTTCAAAGACTGAAGAGCCTCTGAGAGAAATAAAAAACTTCTCGTCTCTGTCTTAAATGGGAGACCCTTATTTTTAAACTGCCCCTCATTTAGTCTCTCCCTGAAGGGGAAACATCCTTTCAGCAACCACTGCATCAAGTCCCCTCAGAATCTTAAATGATTCAGTAAGAAATCCTACTGTTTTTCTAAACTCCGATGAATATAGGCCCAGCCTTTCCTCCTAAGGTCACATCCCCCATCTCCAATCCCAAATATCAGTAAAGTGAGCCTTCTCTGAATTGCTTCAAATGCATTTATATCCTTTTGTCCAGAAGATGATCAAAACTGGTCACAATACTCCAGATGTGGCCTCATCAACACTGTATATGAATGTAGCCAAACATCCCTATCTTTACATTTTCAGATTAGATTCCCTACAGTGTGGAAACAGCCCCTTCGGCCCAACAAGTCCACACTGACCCTCCGAAGAGTAACCCGCCCAGACTCATTCCCCTCTGATTAATGCACCTAACACTATGGGCAACTTAGCTTGGCCAATTCACCTGACCTGCATGTCTTTGGACTGTGGGAGGAAACTGGAGCACCTGGAGGAAACCCACAAAGACACTGGGAGAATGTGCAAACTCCACACAGACAGTCGCCTGAGGCTGGAATCGAACCTGGGATCCTGGTGCTGTGGCTAACCACTGAGCCACCGTGCCACTCCTTTTCAATGATTGACAACTTTCTAGACATCTTGTGAAACCTGCACAAAGGCCAAACCCACTGAGGTTTGTAAATTATTTTTTCCTTGAAAGTAGTCACGTGCTCACTACCTTCCTTTTGTTGCATTCACAGACTTATATCTTCCCTTGCTCTAGCCATGTCTTAATATTAAAATTTTCATCCTCATTTTCAAATCCCTCCATGGCCTTACCCCACCCTATCTCTGGAACCTCCTGTACCTCACCATATTCTCGCATTTCTGAATGCCTGCAACCCCCATCTCTTGTACATTACCAATTTCTAGCACTCTACCATCAGTAGCTGTGTCTTCAGCTACCTATGCCCCAAGCTGTACAACCTTCCATGAACCTCTTTGTTTCTCTATCTCTCACTGCTGCTTAAAGGTGTTTTGAAAATCTTACTTCTTTGATCAAACTTTTGGTCACACATCCTTGTGTCTCCCTTTGGGGCTTGCTGTCAGACTTTGATAAATCTTGTGTGAAGTTATTTGAGATATTTTACTGTATAAAAGACTCTATATAAATAACTGCAAGTTACTGTTGTTGTAAAGTTTTCTATGTTTATTGCTCTGCATGGGGGAGAGACTATAGTGCAGAGGGATCTGAGTGTCCTCTTTCATGAATCACAGAAAACTGGCATGTAGTTACAACAGATAATAAAGAAAGTGAATGGGAATATTGGCTTTCATAGTTAATGGAATAGAATATGAAAGTAAGGAAGTATTGTTGCAACTATAGACGGTATTGGTGAGACCGCACCCAGAGTATTGTGCACAGTTTTGATCCCTTTATTTGAGGAAAGAAGTAGTGGCATTGGAGGCAGTACAGAAGAGGTTTGCTAGATTGATCTCAGAGATGAGGGGTTTGTCATGTGAAGAGAGATTGAACAATTTAGGCCTACACTCTCTGGAATTTGGAAGAACGAGGGGAGATCAAATTGAGGTATTCCAGATGATAAAAGATGTGGATAAAGTAGACGTAGAGCGGATGCTTCCTCTTGTGGGGCATTCTAGGATGAGAGGCCATACCCTAAGGATAAGGGATAACAAATTTAAAACAGAGTTGAGGAGAAACTACTTCTCCCAAAGGGTTGTGAATTTGTGAATTCACTATCCCAAAGTGCGGTGGATGCTGAGACAGTGAGTAAGTTTAAGGAGGTTTCTGACAAATTTTTAATTGGTGATGGGTTGAAAGGATATGGGGAGAAGGCAGGAAAATGGGGGTGAGGAGCATATCAGCCATGATCGAATGATGGAGCAGATTCGATGGGCCGAATGGCCTAATTCTGCTCCTATATCTTATGAACTTGTCTTATGAACTTATGTGCAGCATTATGTAAAGGCATTATTGTTATCTTTCAGGAGGTTCACTTGAGTGAATGACTCTTTAGAACTCTCTTTAGCTGGGAGAACAAGCCTGACAGATACTTCTACAAGTAAAGTTTTGGTCAGAGAGTGCTATATTAATGGGACAGGTTAGACAGGCAGGCAGTTGAGATGAGCTTTGCCTTCAGGATTATTCATGAACCTGGATTCTGAGTAAACTGCACTCCCCACCACAGTGCGGTGTGTGGCACTGTACACTATTTGTTTAACGTATTTAGTGTGTTTGAATTAATGTATGGTTTTATGCAAAGCTGTCATGGCATCAGATTTATTCCCGGTCATATTTTAGGGCAATATATGTTATGTGTTCCTATAATTTATTGTCCCGTAACATCTCATCCTGACCAGTGATTTGATTTTTTAATGTACATTTTGGACATCCATAATAAAACTATTCAGGATGCCTTGCACCATTGTCTTTTCTTTTGCCCCAATTCTGCTTAATCCCCGATGCCCAGTGTAATATTTGGCATCCTGTGCAGGCGAGATGGACAAGTACCTACAGGAAGAGCGAGAACGGTCAGCACTGCTGATTCAAAAGGTTTGGCATGGATACAGGCACAGAAGGGACTTCAACAAACAGAAGCAGGCCCTTAAGGAATTCAGAGCAGCTGTTGTGATCCAGAGAGCTGTGAGTGCTTTTGTGATTATGTTGAAATGGCAAACCTGAAGCCAGGAAAACGTTGAGATTCATTTTGTAGTAACACTTTTTAGAGTGAGTGGCTGTGCACTATTTTGTCTCCTGTATGTGCACTGGAGGTACCATGAAATCAGAGTAACCTTAATCTGCAAAGTTTAAAATGTTGCGTAATTGAGGGAGACGGTGCCATTTTAAAGAAAATTTTCTAAATTTTTTAATGAGATGTGGGTGGCACTGGCACGCAACATTTTTCTGCTCTTGAACGAGGTGGTTTGCCCAGGCCATTTCAGAAATAAATAAGTGGGCAGGCCCCCACTGCTATCTGTGTTCTGCAGAGACCATTCCCTCTGTGACTTCTTTGTTAGGTCCACACTCCCCACCAACCCACCTTCTATACCTGGCACCTTTGCTTCCGCACAAAGTGCAAAACCTGGGCACACACTTCCCCCTTCACCTCCATCCAAGGCCCGATAGGATCATTTCAGATCCAGCAGAGATTTTCCCGCACATCCACCCACATCAAATACTGCATACCTTGCTCTCCATGTGGTCTCTTCTACAATGGGAGCATTTCAGAGAACACCTCTGGTCCACACACGCCAAACAACCCAACCACCCTGTGGCCAACCACTTCAACTCCCCCTCCCACTTCCCCAAGGACATGCAAATCCTGGACCCCCTGCACTACCAAATCCAAGCCATTTGCCAACTGGAGGAGGAACGCCTCATCTTTTGCCTCTGGATCCTACACCACACAGCATCAACATTGACTTCACCAGTTTAAATATTTCTCCAACCCTCACTTCATTCCAGGACCAAACCTCCAACTCGCACTACCCTCCTGACCTGACACACCTGTACATCTTTCTTCCCACCTATCTATTCCAAACTCCCAACCAAACTATCACAACCACCTCCCACCTGCATCCACCTATCGCCATCCCACCTACCTTCTCCCAAGCCACACCCTATTTTCTCTTTCAGCCACCTTCCCCCTCCACATTCCTGATGAAGGGCTTATGCCTGAAATGTCACCTCTCCTGCTCCTCTGTTGCTGACTGACCCACTGTGCTTTTCCTGCATCACACTTTTCAACTCTGACTCTCCAGCATCTGCAGTCCTCACTTTTTCTCCCAGGCCATTTCAGAAGGCAGTGAAGAGTCAGTAGCATTGCTGTCAGTCTGGAATTGGCAAATTCATTTCCTAAAGAGAATGACTGATATTTCATAATTATCACTCAGTATTAGTGAGCTGGTGGAATTTAATCTCCTCCACATCCACATGACACAACTGTGCCACCCACTTCATTCCACCCAATCTCCCTTTCTTTCTGTCAATGCAGGAGAAAACAACAATTGCTGGGCAGAAAGATGTATGGAGTGAGCCCAAAGTTTGAATCCTCCTCCCCACCTAACCCCAGAAAAACAGGGAGTAACTAAACTGTGCCTGAGACAATGCCCTTACTTACTGTGCTGGCACCTCGGGGCTGAAGACCGTCTCTCTTGACGTGACTGAGCACTAATCTTCTCCGAATTCAAGACACCGCCATTTCATAGAAATGCATACAGTGTGTCTCTGCATCAGCTTCTGCAGCATGATGACATGCAGCTACATATCCACCTCCTTGACCGCTGACTGGCCATGACCATGACCATGACAAGCTATCTGGCTTTATGTCTGCTAAAAGGCAGGGCAGGGCAAGGCAGGCTGAGGCAGAGATGCTGTGAGCATCCAAGTAGGCGTAAGGTGAGTGAACAAGCCATCCTGAGTTACAGCCTGGTCCAGTCTGCAGCCTGGGAACCTGCGCCTACACTCAGTGTCCTGCAGCAAGAGGTGCTGGTGTCCTCCAAGATATAGCATTACAATGCAGGAGAAAGGCTGTAGGTGGATCTGAAAGGTGCCATGGTAGAGCAGAGAGCCTGAAAATTCAAATTACAATGTCTAGGATGAAGAGTGCATGTGACCAATGCTCATGGAACATGCCCTGAGATGTTGGTGCCTGGTATCTCATGTAGAGTCCAGTAGACCAAGCAGCGAGCTGGCATTCCCAGATACCCACTCTGACTTTCATGTTAGGTGTTCTCATCTGGCACATGGTAGAAATGGAAACTGCATATTAATGAGGTGAGATTCTCTGTGAATAAGCAATAATCCCCATTGTTAGTATTTCTCACATTTCCTAGTGTGAATCTCATCTTGGCACCCAGGACTCTGTTGGAAAATTAGATTTGTTATTCCTGAAATTAAGCAAGGCCTTGCTGGACTTCTCACTTTAGTTCTCCCAGATTTCTTGCCTTAGTCTACATGATTCAGGGCTTTATAAGATTGTACCCAAAATGACTATTTAGTCTAGTGGATTTGTGTGCATGTGTTGAAAAAAATCTACCATTTATTATATATTTGTCATTTTACTAACAACTGGGGAGGTGTCATCCATAAGTGATACATATTTGGAGAAGCCTAGTTTATGATTGAAGAAATTCCATGCTTGAATTGTACAGAATTCCTAATTGAAATATCAAATTTCCTTGTCTGGGAATTTAAGGATTATCTTGAACTTTCATTGTGAGAGAAAGGGGCATTAGTTTTATTAGTGTGTAGTAGAATTTCAGAAGAGCTTCATGACAGGTTTTTTTCTGCAGGTCTTGAAGTTCTTAAAAAAGCGTGGAAACCGGAGTCCGTGCATCATGCCCTGGCAGGGACCATCAGGTCTCACCGACACACGGAGGCTTAAACTGCGTGCTAAAGTTGATGCTTATGTCAAACTTCATCCAGTGAGTATACTGATTCAGAGCTTTTAAACAAAAAATTGTTCTTTCATGGGATGTGGGAGTCATGAGCAAAATCAGAAGGGGACACAATGACCTAGTGGAATTATTGCTAGACTATTAATCCAGAAACTCAGCAAATGTTCTGCGGCCCCCGGGGTTCAAATCCCATCAAAGCAGATGGTTGAATTTGTATTCAGTAATTGAAGAAAAAGGAATTAAGAATCTACTGATGACCAAGAAACCCTTGTCAATTGTTGGAAAAAACCGTCGGATTCATTAACATCCTTCAGGGAAGGAAATCTGCCATGCTCACCTGTCTGGTCTATATGTGACTCCAGATCACAACAATGTGATTGGCTTGTGAGGTTATTTGAGAGGCATTCATCTATCATTTGCTATAATGTCACAAAGAAATGAAACGGGATGGATCACCTGGCGTTGACCTCAGCACCAGAAAAGAAAATGGCAGAAACAGCCCTGTCAACACTGCAAACTTCCTAACATCTCGTGGCTCGTGCCAAAATTCGAAGAGCCATCTCACAGACTAATCAACACAGACCCAGTAGACGTGGTGGCACAAGGTATACAGTTGGGAGGGAGTTGACCTTGGAGTCCTAAACATTGACTCCGGATCCATGAAATCTCATGGCTTCAGGTTAAGTATGGGCAAAGAAACCTATTGATTACCATGTATTGTCATCCGTTGGCTGATGAATCAGTACTCCTCCATGTTGAACAACACTTGGAGGATAGCAAAGACGCAAAATGTACTCTGGATATGATGTTTCAATGTCCACCACCAAGAGTGGCTCAGAAGCAGAACTACTGATCAAGCTTGGCGGCTCTTAAAGGACATAGCTGCTAGGCTGGGTCTGCAACAGGTGGTGAGGGAACCAACAAGATGGAAAAACATATTTGACTTCATCTTTAGCAATGCCCAGAAACTAGACTCACCATATAAACACTCTGGCTATAAGAGCAGATCAGAGGCTAGGAATCCTGCAGTGGGTGACTCACTGAATCCCCATAGCCTGTCCATCATCTATAAGGCACAACTCAGTAGTGTGTTGGAATACTCCCCACTTTCCTGGATGGGTGCAGCTCCAACAACACTCAAGAAGCTTGACACCATCCGGGAAAAAGAAGTCACTTGATTGGTACCACATCCACAAACATCCTGTCTGTCCATCAGAGACTCTCAGCAGCAGCAGCATGTACTATCTGCAGGATCCACAGCTGAAATTCACCCAACACCCTCTGACAGCACCTTCCAAACCCAAGACCATGTCCATCTAGAAGGATAAGGGCAGCAGATACATGGGAACACTACCACCTGCAAGTTCTCCTGTAAACCACTCCTCATCCTGACTTGGAAATATATCACTGTTCCTTCATTGTCACTGGGTCCAAATCCTGGAATTCTTTCTCTAACGGCATTGTGGGCCTAACTACAGTACGTGGGCTGCAGTGATTCAAGAAGGCAGCCCATCACCACCTTGTCATTACCAAGTATGGGCAAGAAATATTGGCCCAGCCAGGGACACCCATGTTCCACAAAATGAATTTTAAGAATTATCACCTATCTTTAATTGCTTGCTGAACTGAATGACTTGCTTGACCATTTCAGAAGGCAGTTAAGAGTCAACAACATGTCTAAGGATCTGGATACATATGTAGGCCCAGGCCAGGTAAGCCAGTTAGAGAACATGGCTAAGACTACACTAAGTGTCATGGGCTTTATTAACCGGAATCTTTGCAAAATCTTGACACTCCACTGACAGGATCGGCATTCATCCTCTCCCAGGCCAGTAGCCCTCACATCAAGGCACTGGTCGCACACGACCAACTGTGAGGGCAGGCCCCATTGTCTGCACGCCAACACAAGTGTCTCTGAACAAGTACTGTGTTCTGAGGTCCACAATTACAGGTGAATCACAAGGGCAGAGAGACTGCGACGAGGGTAACCCTGAAAGCCTCCCTAAACAAATGCAACATTCCCACTGATACCTGAAAGTCACTTGACCTAGATAGCGCAAACTAGAGAAAGAACACCTGGGAAGGCACCACAACCGCCAGGAAATCCCAACTCCCCCCCCCCCCCCCCCCCTCCCCCCAGGTCCTACACCCTGCATCATTTATGGGTCAGATTGGACTACTCATCCACCACAGAACTAAACCAACCCCACCAACTTGGCAAAGCTAGTTATCCTTGTTCCTGAGGAATTGCCAAAGAAGCTGCAAGGAAGTGTTGCTGAATTTCCATAAGATACTTGATATTCTTCCGTTGAAGCATTGTGTACAGTTCAGGGTGCCATTCAATCAGAAAGAAGTGAACCATTGAAGAGAGTGCAGGAGAGATTTACAAGAATTGTTCCAGGGATGATGAACTTCAGTTATGAGGATAGATTGCATCAGTTAGGACTGCCCTCCTCAGAGAGCAGAAAGCTGAAAAGAGATTTAATAGAAGTTTTCAAAATGCTTAAGGGAGCTGTTGCCTCTCCTAAAAGGTTCAAGAGTGACAGGGCAATGATTTAAAGTGATTTGCAAGAGAAACAAATGTGATGTGAAAAAGTGCTTTATCATACAATGAGTGGTTTGGGTCTGGAATGAAATGCCTGGATTGTGGAGGGATATTCAATTCAGGCATTCAAGAGGGTACGAGATGCTTATTTAAACAGGAATAACATTCAGGGATTTAGAGAAAGGCAGTAAGTCATGGTGCTCATTTGGAGAGCCGGTGCAAACATGATATGCTGAATAAATAAACAGTGGATATTCATACCTCAATCCTTCCATGGATCATGGAAAACCTGGAAAAGTTATGGAATTTGTAAATTAATTTTATATTCCTTTAAAGATCATGTAACATCTAAATCAATCCCAAAGTCATTGAAAAGTCATAAATTTATTTAGACAGAGACAAGGCTTTTCTGACTTTAGACAGATTTCCAACCTTTTCCATTACTTGTCTGATGACTGCTTCCTGCTCTCTGTAATTATTTGCTTTACTTCACGTGTCCAAAATCCAGTGCATGTAAATAGACTGGCAACGCCATCAGCACTCTTCATGGAGCACAAACACTCTACAGTGGAGATAGCCTTGTAAGAGGTTGGGGTAATTGAATAACTAACACACAATGCAGACTGCCAGTGCCTTTGTAAAACTCAATATATCAAGCTTTGTGATGTGTTTGGAAAAAAAAGTGGTATGCAAAAGCCTTGGAAACTTACTGAAGGTGCAGGGACTCGGTTAGAAATTAGTGAATCCCAAATGGGATTAGATGATTTCAAAGCCAGCGTAATTTTGGTGACTGAGATCTTATGTGTGAATTGGAAATGCAGAGTTCAAGTTCGGAGAGATCTGGAAGTTTCATGCTGTTCAGTGTAGATTATATTACAGTACCAGGCATTTATTTGTAAAAGATCCATTCATTTTCTTGTGCAATTTTATTGTAATATGTAATAATTACACTTCCAACCTATCTTCAATGAAACCATTCACATGTATTCTCTGGGATTCAGTATCATTGATCGCACCTGGCATTGCATCCCAGATCTGGGGTCCCCATCCCCAGGCTAATGCGATCCAAAGATCATAACAAAAGGACGCTCAGGATTCTAACGTATGGCAGCCAGAAGTGGATGCAGCATTTTAACCCATGATTCCCCTTAGGTTCCTCAAGCGTCTGAGGAGAGAACAAAAGAGCGACATTCCCAGGCTCAGGAGATGTTGGGTCAGTACCTGATGAGGAGAAACTTGGAACGGAAGTCCGAGCAGCGGCAGGAGGCTCTGCTTGCCCAAATCAACACTGATGTTGAGCTACTGATGAGTAAGTCATCCTGTTAACTGCTTATTAAACCTCAAAGCAGAAAGTCATTGAAGCTAAGGATGTCGTTGCTGTCCTTTCATGCTGTACTTTCATTGGACACTATAAAGGCTGTATCTCTTTATTTTTATGCATTTTATAACAGTGTACTCAAGCAAGAAAGAACAATTTTGAAATCCAGGCATTTATAAAGATGTTAAAAGTTTTGAAAGCAAGGAATTTGATACCTAGTGTGAACCCTGTTTGTTTCAGCAGTGTGTAGACAAACTAGAGATGGGGTTTTGAAACAAAAAAAAACAAAGTGCTGGAGAAACTCTGCAGGTCTGGCAGCATCTGTGGAGAGAGAAAAACGGAGTTAACATTTTAAATCCAGTGGCCTTTTGCCAGAACTGAAAGCAGTTAGGTAATGGTGGTATTTATACCAGTAACAGGGGCAGTAGCGGAAAGGACTGAGTCGAATAGATGGAGAGAGAGAGAGAGAGAAAAGGAGAAGCAAACAAAAGGACCATTGATGATAAGCCAGGGGAGAGGCAAATGCTGAACAGGTGCTACTGGGGAATGTGACTAATTGAAAGTTGAAAACCCATACACAACAGGACCTGTCAGTGTGGGGGTGGGTAACAAATATGAAGGGTGGTGTTCATATGCTGAAATTGTTAAACTCAACGTTGAATCCTGAGGACTGTAAAATACCTCAGCAGGATGGGAGCTGTTGTTCCTCCGGCTTGTGTTGAGCTTCACTGGAACAAGCCTGAGACAGAAATGTTGGCCAGGGAACATGATTTTTTTTTTACATTTCAAAAATATACTTTATTCATAAAATTATTTTGATGTCTATATAATTGGTCATGCCATACATATGTATACATTCCACTTCTTTACATACAGAGATCGGAAATTAATCATTCATATCTACAAGTCTGTACATTGACCATTCAGATATTTTGCTGAGGCATCAGCGGGGCCCAATTACTGAGTGGGCCCCCTGTTCTTCTTCAGGCAGGCAGATGTTACATGGTGGTCTTTCTCCACCGCGCCTTGGTGGCAGCTGCCCCAAGCTTCAGCGCATCCCTCAGCACGTAGTCCTGGACCGTTGAATGTGCCAGTCTGCAACACTCAGTCGAGGTCAACTCCTTCAGCTGGAAGATCAACAGGTTTCGGACAGACCAAAGAGTGTCTTTGACCGAGTTAATGATCCTCCAGGCACAGTTGATGTTCGTCTCGGTGTGTATCCTGGGGAACAGGCCGTAGAGCACGGAGTCCCGCATCATGGAGCTGCTCGGGACGAACCTCGACAAACACCACTGCATTCCTCTCCAGACTTCCTTTGCATAGACACATTCCAGAAGGAGGTGTGTGACAGTATCATCCTCTCCACAACTGCTTTGGGGGCAGCATGCAGTGCGGCAGAGAGTCCAGGCCTGCATAAAGGATCTCACAGGCAGATCTCCACGTACAGGGAGGCCTTAACCTGTAGGCCCCCGCTGCCAGGAATAGTCACCCCTCTCAGGCTCGCATCCTTCTTGATGGACTCGGACTCGGCAAATGACTCTATGCAGCACACAAACAGGGCAGGAGAGAGAGGGCATCCCTGCATGACTCCAGATCTGACTGGGAAGCTATCTAATTCCCACCCATTGATTGAGACTGCACTGACAATGTTGGTGTAGAGCAGTCTGATCCAATTGCAGATTCCCTCCCCAAAGCCCATTTTGGAGAGAACATCTCTCATATACATATGCGATATCCCGTCAAAGGCTTTCTCCTGGTCCAGGCTGATGAGGCAGGTGTCCAACCCCCTGTCCTGCACATAGGCGAGCGTATCCCTGAGGAGTGTGAGACTCTCAGCGATCTTCTTGCCCGGTACAGCACAGGTTTGGTCAGGATGAATCACCGATCCCAGAGCAGACCTGACCCGATTGGCGATGATCTTTCGCAAGATTTTGTAATCCGCATTCAACAGTGAGATTGGTCTCCAATTTCTGATTTCCTCCCTCTCCCCCTCCCGCTTGTAGATGAGGGTGATGATGCCTTTCCTCATGGATTTACTCATGGTACCTGCCAGAAGCATACTGATAATACACCTCTAGCAGGTCGTGACCAATCAAGTCCCACAGAGCAGAATAGAGCTCAACCGGTAAGTCGTCACTTCCGGGAGTTTTATTCTTTTCGAAGGATTTGTGGGCCTTGGTCAGCTCGTCCAGAGATAGCAGCTGGTCCAGCCTCTCCCGTGTTCTGTCGTCTAAGACCTCCGTGATAGAGGACAGAACGACCCTGGGAGGCTGCGCTGTCTGTTGGCTTCGAGTCATACAGACTGGCATAGAAGGATTTGCTGATCCTCATGACATCAGCCTGAGATGACGTTATCAAGCCATTTTCTCCCTTCAGGCTGTTGAGCACGGAGCTCTCTCTTTGTACACCTTCTGGAAGAAGAAACGTGAGCACGTCTCGTCCTGCTCCACGGAGCGGACCCTGGACCGGAAGATTATCTTGGAGGCCTCCGAGGCAAAGAGCGAGGCTTGCTGGCCCTATACCTCCTGGAGGTCCTCCGTGACATCAACCCCCATCATCTGCAGCAGGAGCAGGCTCTGCATACTTTCCTGGAATTGGGACAGTTTTCCCCAGCTCTCTCTCGCCTCCTGAACACCTCTTGATGTTTTCATTTACTGTTTCCCACCAGTCTGCTGGAGACTCAGAGGGGATTCACGGTTCTCCAACCTGCGTAGTCCCTCTTGAGCTCCTCAATATTTCCTGGGGTCAACAGCTTTGTGTTCAATTTCCACGTTCCCTTACCAGCCCACTGCTCGTCCTGTAGGTGATAGTCGGCCAGCAGGAGGCAGTCGTCAGAGAAGAACACTGGCTTGACATCGGTGGATCTGACTGAGAACGTTCGGGACACAAATAGGTAATCTATCCTTGAGCTGATAGACCCGTCTGCCCGTGACCAGGTGTATCTACGCTGCGCTCCGTCTGCAGGGATGCTGAAGACGCTGTGCAGCTTGGCATCTTTGACCGTTTCCATCAGGGCTCTGGACATGGCGTCCAGTTTACTATCTCCACCCCCCACCAGAACGTCCATCTGCATCAATGATCCAGTTGAAGTCTCCGGCCAGAATGACTGGCATGGTCGTAGCCAGCAACAGTGGTAGCTGCTGCAGGACGGCCAACCGTTCACTCTTGCCTGCTGGGGCGTACACATTAGTTAGTCTCAGGGGAGCGTTTCTGTACATGACATCAATGACGAGGAGGTGCCTGCCCACCACCTCCTTAACCTCGGAGATGAAGTTGCCTGCTCGCAACAATATCCCCAGGCTGGAGGCGCGGCTATCGTTGCCCCCCGACCAAACTGACGGCCCATGGGCCCACGAGCTCGACCATCTCCTGTAGCTGCTGAGGTTCGGTATCCCACACTCCCACAGAAACAGGACATCGGCTTTAAAGTTGGCCAGTAATTAAAATTACTAACACATCGCATAGCAGATTTAATGCTACGCACATTAATACTGGCAATTTTTATCTCCATTTTAACAGTTTATGAGGTTACCAGTGTCCATTTGCTGCTGGTCCTGTCTCTCTGGGGTCGCTATCTGCATTCCTGTGGTGTAATCAAACTGCCGGACACTCTCAGGGCTGAGCTAGCTGACCGGCTCCACTCTGGGGCCATTTCCCCATTCTGGTGTCATCAGGCCAGGGCGAGGGATCGCAGAGTCCAGTTGTGTGTCTGACAGCGAGGCTGTCAGATGATCGCTGCTCCCAGTTACTTGGAGCAGTGGGGCAGTGTGTACCTTGAGGTTCTCACTGGATGAGGGGTGATCTTTACCAGTCCCCTCAGAGGGTTCGTCGTTTGCTGTTTGGGGGGTGCTGCCCTCTTTTCGCCCCGTGGCGCTCTGTCTCGTCTTCTGGTGACTACCCTCCTTGTGCCCGTCTTCACCGTCTGCAGAGCTGCCCCATATCCTCCTCATGCAGCTGCCGTTTCTCCCTTTGCTGGGTGGCTTTGGGGACCCCGCAGGTTTTCCTCCTCCTGCTTTTTTTTACAAGAATCCAATCGTCTGCCTCCTTGGTTCCCTCCTCTTCCATTGCCTCCGTCTGTCCTGTAGGAGCTTGGATTGGCTGCTGCTCCTCCCCACTGGCTGCCGCCTGCTCCACTCCAGCCTGTCCTTCCTTCTGGGTGCCACTAGACACCGTTCCTTTGCTGGTTTGTGGTACCATGCTGGCCTTTTGTGGTCCATCTCCGGCCATCTGTGCGTAGGTGGTGGCCCCCCCGTCTTGGGCAGGCCTTGTACATGTGGCCCACTTCTCCACACAGATTACAGCTCTTGGCCTCTTTGCATTCCTTCTTGCAGTTCCGACAGCTAGTCACCTTACAGTCCACCGCCATGTGGCCTGACCTCCTGCAGGTTCGGTGCACCTTCGGCTGCCCTGCATACGTCGGGTATCCTCTGCTCCCTCCAATAGCAAAGCTGGAGGATGGGGTGGAGGATGTTCCTACTGGCATCGACCCTGAGAGTTATCCTGACCTGCCGCTTGCTGGTCCAGATCCCGAAAGGGTCGACCACATCAGTGCTTTTTCCCTCGACCTGGACGTATCTTCTCAGGAAGGTCAGGACGTCAGCTGCTGGGATGTGGGGGGTTGTACATATGAATCGTAACAACCCAACTCCTTTGCGCAGGAAGCACACACAACGGACCGCCGACAAGATGGAGTACAGAAGTTCCCCTTCCTTCTCCTTGAAGACCTTCAGGAGCTGTTCACACAGCTTCCCACTCCTGAAGCTCACATCGAAATAGCCTGCCCCAGGGAAATCCTGCAGGCAGTACACTTTTTTTATTATTTCAAAAGTATACTTTATTCATAAAGTATTTTGATCTGTACAATTGGTGGTGCCATATATATTTATACATTCCATTTCTTTACATAGAGATCGGAATTAATCATTCATACATACAGGACATATGTTTACCATCAATATATTTAACTGAGTGGGCCCCCTGTCGAACCCGCAGCACTCCAGCAGAACCTTGTTGATGTACGCCATCCGATCGACAGGTGTACGATCCTCCACCTTTTTCACTCACTCAGTGTTGTGAATCCCCTGGCCTGAGTTGTGGGCGGCTCCTGAGGTCAAAGCTCCGAGGTTGGCTGGTCCCTGAATAGGCGTTAGGCCAAAGCCAGCATGAAGATCCACCAAGAACAGGTCAGCACAACCAAACGATCCTCCAACATCCAATCACTATCCAGCGATGATCCCCACTAGCTCTGATGACTCGCAACTCGACACCGTTCTGATAAGAACAGACTCTTGACCCTGGTATCTCCCCTGCCAGGTAACATGATGGTGTGTTGAAGTAGCAGGTAACCGAGTCATTTTCATGAATGAGCAAAGCAGTCGCCCAGTCTGCTTCCCTTCTCAGTGTGCAGGTGACCACATTAGGAATAGGAAATAAAGTAAAGTAGACTGAATAAAGCATAAGTAAATCATAGCTCCACCTGGAAGGCCTTGGGTAATGAGGAGGCAGGACGTAAATGGGCAATTGTTACATCTTCAGCGATTTTTCATGGGAAAGTGTCATGGGAGTGTGAGGAGGTGTCGGGAGTGTGAGGAGGTGTCAGGAGTGGGAGAGAAATGACCCAGGATGTCCCAGAGGAAACAATTCCTATGAAATGCTGACAAGGGAGGGGCATTTGTGGCTGGTAGTGCTGTCACATTTAAGGTGGTGGAAATGGCAGCTTACGATCCTTTGAATGTGGAGGCTGATGGGATAGAAAGTGAGGACAAGGAGAACTCTATCGTTTCTTTTTGTTGGAGGGAAGGGGTTGAGGGCAGAAGTATGGGGAATGGATAGGACATCGCTGAAAGCCCTGTCAACCAGAGTAGCAGGGTTGAGGAAAAAGGCGAATATGTCTGAGGCCCCCCCCCGTGAACAGATATGACGGAGACTGAGAAATTGGGAAAATGGAATAGAGCCTTTACAGGAATCAGGGTGTAAGGATGTATAGTAAAGGTAACTGTGGGAGTCGGTGGGTTTTTAGGGGAAATCACTGGTCCACTTATCCCCAAAAATGGAAACAGCGATGTCAAGGAATTGAAAAGAGGAGTCAGAGGTGGACTAGTGAAGATGAGTGAAAAATCTTATTCCAAGTAAAAGAGGGAACAGCACCAACGATTGCAACAATATACGTGAGAAAGAGTTGTGGGGAGGGACCAGTGTAGGGCTATAAACAAGGAATGTTCCACATCTTCCACAAAGATACAGGCATAACTGGGGCCTCTGTGGGTACCCATAGCCACACTTTTGACTTGAAGGAGGCAAGAGAAATTAAAGGAGAAGTTGTTCAAAGTGAGGCAGAGCTCAACCAGGTGGAGGAGGGTGTTGCTGGAAGCCTTATATAGGAAGAAGTGGAGAGCCCTCAGACCATCCTGATGGGGAATGGACACCTAGAGGGATTGAATGTTCATGGTGGTTGGTGCCTGCAGTCCAGAAAATGTGAAGGTAATGTAAATTGTCAAAGAATTGCAGATGTTAGTGGAACAGACTGGACAAGGAAAGAAAACAAATTGAGCCATGGTAGGACAAAATAAGATTCATAAGAGAGGAAAAGACTGAAACAGTGGATTTGCCTAGCAGTCCTGTTTGTGGATCTTGGGAAGATGGTAGAAGCGGGATATACTGGGTTTGGGACGGTAGGTGAGATGTTTTTGGGAGAGATAGCCAGGTGACATGGGGTTGGTGACAGTCATGGAAACACATAGCCTGGTGTTCAGTGTCCAATGGGAGAAAGGAGGCAATATCTGAGAGCTGGAACTCAGCCTCTGCAAGGTAGAGGTCAGTATACAAGGCAACAACAGCACCACCTTTGTTGGCAGGTTTGATCTGAGAGCATGGAATGCAGTCATTTTAAAGGGTAATAGATTAGAATGGGTGAAGGGAGAAAATAAATTATGTCATGTGAGTTTGCAGTGATTAGGTCGAGTGCAGGTGAGAGACTAGAGGAAGAGGTCTAGGCTGGAGGGAGAGTGTTGGGGGCAGGTGAAGGGATCTGTAGGGTGGGGAGAGGACTTCTGTTAAAAGAAATGGACTCAGAGGTGACAGAGAGAGAGGAACAATTCAAAGTTCTGTCATGCTAGAAATTTACTGAGTTGGAAGTGAAAAGAATAACTAGTCATTTGCTGACTACAGATTACTTAGCATCAGAGACCAGAAGGTCAGAATTTGTGGTAAATTAGGGATGGAGTCAGAGGGACAAGTGGAGGGATGAAGGTGCCAGAAGGCTGTAGGTATCCCTGAGTTGTTGTAACTTGCATTAGGTTTGTCTACAAGTGAAGTTGATTGGATTGTGGCCGAGGAACCAGTTATCAATGACAATCCCTCTACAAAGCAATTGGCTGAGAGTTAGCTGAACAGGCTGGGTTGTGAGCAAGGCACGGGAAACTAGTCAGATCAGAAGAGAAACTGGCAGTTCTGCAGGAGCTGAAATACTCTGTGTGTCTCTCTCTCTCTCTGTCTCTGTCTCTCTCTTTTCTCTCTCTCTCTTTTTTCTCTCTTTTTTTCTCTCTCTCTCTCTCTCTCTCTCTCTCTCTCTCTCTCTGTCTGTCTCTTACGTGCTCGCTCTCGCTTCCCCCCCCCTCCACCTCCCTCCCTCCCTTTCAGTTCTCTGCTGTAAGCCCTTTAAACCTGAAGAAAACCAGTTTACCTTTATTTGAACCGATGTTGCATGTTACAACGCTGAATTGGTTAAATCAGATATCTTTCATAAGTGAAACAGCCACCCTGTGCCTTTGCATTCAAAAATAATAGTGCAGAGGAGATACCTTTACGTGAACCATTCCAACAGATCTAATGGAAAAAAATCTACAAAACTGTTGTCTCAGATTTCCCAATGCCCATGAGTCTCCTAAGTCTGTGTGTAGGGAGAATTTACAAAGTGTTTAGAGTTTTAATTTGTACGTTTTATTTTATTTAATAGTTTACCTGTAGCCAGATTCTGATGACCTGCAATAAATTTATTAGAAATACATTCTAACAGGACTAAACAGAGTAGATGCAGGAAGGGTGTTCCCAATGGCTGAGGAGCCCAGAATCAGGGGGCCACAGACTGAGGTTAAAGGGTAGGCCTTTTAGGACAGCGATGAAAACTTTCTTCACCAAGAGTGGTGAGCCTGTGGAATTCTCACTGAAGACTTTCAAGAAGGGTGTAGATATAGTTCTTAGAACTAAAGGGATCAAAGGGATTGGGGAGAAAAGGGGAACAGGGTATTGAGTTGGATAATCAACTATGATCATATTGAATAGTGGAGCAGGCTCAAAAGATCTCCGATATTCTACGCTTCTACAAAACCCTGGTCCATCAACCTGGACCTGAAAATTAGGCGCTTTGGAATCTTGCATATTTCATTTCAAAGCTTAACTTTTGTGAACACTCTGGGAATAATGGAGCTTGACTTCCAGCACTTTACGCCAGTGAGACATGAATAAAGTTTTTTCAAAGTGTTTCATGAGATGTAGACAACAGTGCCAGGCTAGCAATGATTGCCCATCTCTAATTTCCCTGATGGCAGTTAAGCATCACCACACTGCTGTGGAATGGAGTCACACGTAGGACAGACAAAGTAAGGACAGCAGATTTCCTTCCCTAAAGGGGGAAGTGATCATGGTATTATAGTTGTAGTGGCCCAGTGGTATAATTGTTAGACTATTAATCCAGAGACTGAAGTAATGTTTTGGTGAAGCCGATTTTGAAAAATGAATCAAATTAAAAGAAAAATCTGGAATTGGGATCTAATGATGACCATGAAACTGTTACCAATTGCCGGAGAAACGTATCTGGATTATTAATGTCCTTGACGTAAGGAAATCTGTCAGCCTTACCTGATATAGTCTACAGGTGACTCCAGGCCCATAGCAGTGTGATTGACTCTTGACTGCCGTCTGGGTAATGAGGAATGGTAAAGAAATTGTTGGCCTAATGAATGGAAAAAATGGGCATAGTGAAGCAGAATGGTTTTTACAACAATCAATGGCGATTGATAAGGCCAGTTTTTTTATTAATAATTTTAATTGAAATCAAATTTCACTGTCTGCGATTGTGGGATTAGAACCCATGTCCATAGAACATTGGCCTGATATTCTGGATTAGTAGTCCAGTGACAGATCCACAATGCCAGTGCCTCCATGCCGCTGCTATCTGATCAATAAATGGATTCTCAAGAGGTTCCAGGTCAGTTCCCTTGAGTGTCCTCTTGAATCAGAGTACCAAACAACATTTAGAGGAGGAAATTATATTTGCAGTGCGAGATGCTTGAATGGCTCGCTGAGCTTGACAGACAAAAGCTGTATGATTCAATCAGTACATCTTTATCCAGCTGGAGGAGACCTATCAAAAGGCACACATCCAAGTGAGTAAGCTAGAGTGACAGTGAAGTCAAAAATTTTGAGCCTCTGGCCCTGTGACTGGGGCTCAAATATCCTACCATCTGGAGCTACCAGTAATTGAAGAATTTTATTTAGAGTGCATAAGCTAACCATCATATTACATTAATATCATAGATAGTATTTAAAGGATTTCCTGTATTCAACCGAGACAAGGTTCAACCAAAATTCGAGACCTTTTTTCGGTTTGGCACTGATATGTCTGCAGTGTATGAACTGCATCCTCTGTTCAATGTTCTCCTAATATTCCCATATCTTACCAATTCAAATCATTAACTTATGGAGTCGCCCGCTATTCTTGTTTCTTATTTCGTTTTCTAAAGTGGCTTTTTTTTTTCTGTCATCTTCGATTCAGACGCTCCAGGTTTGAAGGAGGCCACAGAGAAGGACGTGGAGGTGTTTAGCAGCAGGTCTGTACCTGTTGCAGCCAGGGCAAGGCAGTCCCACAATACCATGCTGCAGTACACACGGGGACCCTGGTGGAAGAAGCTTGGAGATGAGTTCCAGGATCCTGAAATGATCGACACTGAAGACATGGATTTTGATCTGATGTTGTGATATAGGGAGCAGTGCCTTAAAAGCGTTAGCAGGGTGCCCCCCACGTTTGAACTGAACATAGGCACAAATGGCAAGTGTGCAGCCCATGCTCATAAGTAAGAGGCCCCACTGTGCGCTTGCTCTGGGTGCCGTTGTCTGGAGCCACAAGAAGAAAAGATGGAGCTTGATTTGTATGGCATTCTTTTAAAGGCGCTAATGCAATGTAGCTGCCAATTTGGACATAGCAAGATTCCAAAATCAGTGATGTTAATCTGTTTCAGTTGCATTGATTGAGGGATGAATATTAACCAAGAGACCTCCTTTGCTCTTCTTCCCCTGAAATGGCAAGTGGGAACTCAATTCATCTAGAAGTTGGCTCTCTGGCAATGCAACATTCCCTGAAGGTTCCTGAAACAGCCGCGGCATAAGTGTTAATCTGTTGTGGTGGTTTCACCTGAGGGGTAAGTGTTGGTCCCTAGCATTAGGAGGCTGTTGGAACTTTGAACAACAAAACTGGAGAAAATGCGACATTTCAGCCCTGATATAGGAGTCTTATGACAGGCACGTAGAACAGCAGTCAACACAGAAAAAGCCAAATGCAGGGCAATGCTTCAGGATACAATACAGACTGATCTAAACAAGTACGGACAAAAAATTAGACTAATATGAAAAGGTTTCAGACAAAAAGTGATGAACATCTAAAGTGAATTTCCAAACCGGATAGTGGATGCAAAGACCTTGGATATTTTAAGGAACAATTAAGTGCCTCATAAATGGAGGTACATTTTCTCTGGATGGATAGAATACAACTGGCTGAATGGCCTTCTGCATCAATGTGATATTTTCTATCTTTTTGAATAAAGTTGTTTATTAAACTTCGATCTGTAATACTGATATATTTTGATTTAGAGTTTATCTGGTGGACCTGATCTCTCACTCAATAGTTTTCTGTCAGGAAGCTTTTGTTGGAGTGCTCTGTTGAAAGCTCTTCATATAGTCCATCCAGACTGCTTTCACTGATTGTAAGCATTTACTTTTGTATTATAGCGTGTGACCAAAACGCTTCATTATTACAGATTCCAGGAAACAAGAAGAGAGGTGAACCAGGAATGTGCCAGTGCTGGAGAGATGCTAAATCTCCAGCTGAAATATGTGCAAGAGAGAGAGAAAAACAGTGGAAATGATGTGTCATTCTCCATTTTTAGGATATTGGGAGCAAAGGTCTAGTCACTCCTTTATTCGAAAACTGCGTCTTCTTAGATTTAGCACTGTTCTTGACCTCTTCTGCTCCCGTTTTATCCCCAGGCGTTCTGCCAATCCTCAACTGATTGGATACTGGGAATTTCTGTCTGAGTGGGACAACTGCTGTCAAATGTTTCTTCAGCAGAGAAACAGAAATTACTGAAGAAACTCAACAGGTCTGGCAGCATCTGGAGAGAAACCAGTGCAGAAACAGGCTCTTTGGTCCAACTCATCCACGCCGACCAGGTTTCCCAAACTAAACTAGCCCCACACATGCCTGCATTTGGCCCATATTCCACCAAACCTTTCTTATTCGTGTGCCTATCCAAATGTCTTTTAAATGTTGTAAGTGCACCTGCATCTGTCACTTCCTCTGGCATTCCATTCCACATATGAACCACTCTCTGTGTGAAAAAATTGCCCCTCAGGTCGCTTTTAAATTTTTCTGCTCTCACCTTAAAAATATGCCCTTTAATCGTGAACTCCCCCACCCTAGGGAAAAGAATGAATGTCTTTTATTGTCACTTGTAGTCCAGTACAGAAATACATGAGTACAGAGAAAAGTTTTTACAAGACCATTTCTATTCACCTTATTTTTGCTCCTCATGATTTCATAAACTCTCTGTAAGGTCACCCCACAACCTCCTACGCTCCACTGAAGTAAGTCCCAGCCTATCCAGCCCTTTCTTGTAACTCAAAGTTCCTCCAGTCCTGGCAACATCCTGGTAACTCTTTTCTGAGCCCTCTCCAATTTTGCCAGTGCTGGAGAGATAGCAGTGTGATCAGAACAGTACACAATACTCCGACATCCTGTAAAACCTCTACATGACATCCCAACTCCTATACTGAATGGTCTGAGCAATGAAGGCAAACATGCTAACGCCTTCTCAACCACCATGTTTATCTGCAACGCGACTTTCATAGAACTATGTACCTGAACCCCTAGGTCTACATTTGACAACACAACCCAATGTCCAACCATTAATTGTATAAATCCTGCTGTTTGTTTTACCAAAATGTAATGCCTTGCATTTATCCAAATTAAATTCTATCAGCACTCTTCAGCCCGTTAGCCCAATTGATCAAGATCCCTTTGTAATCTTGTTGACTATATCACCAATTATGTTGACATCCGCAAGCTTACTAACCATGCCTCCTAAATTCTCAACCAAATCGTTTCTGAAAATGACAAAAATTAGTGGATCCAGCACTAATCCCTGCGGAACACCCACTGGTCAAACAGGCTTTCAGTCTGATAAGCGACCCTCCATCACCAACCTCTGTCTCCTATCGACAAGCCAATTTTGTATCCAAATGGCAAGCTTTCCCTGCATCCCATGTAATCTAACTTTACTACATAGTACCTTATCGAAGGTCTTGCTAAAGTCCATGTAGACAACATCTACCATACTGATCTTGTCTACGTTCTTTGTCACCCCTTCAAGAAACTCTCAAATTCGTGAGACATGATTTCCCACACACAAAGCCATGCTGACTATCCCCAAATGAGTCCTTGCCTCTCCATATGCCTGTAGATCCTGTCTCAGAATCCCCTCTGACAACTTATTCACCATGGACATAAGGCTCACTGGTCTGTAGCTCCCAGGCATTTCCCTGCAGCCTTTGAAAAATAATGGCACTACATTAGCCATTTTCCAATCATGGGGCACTTCGCCTTGGCTGTTGATGATACAGAATCGAGAGTGTGTTGCTGGAAAAGCACAACAGGTCAGGCAGCATCTGAGGAGCAGAAGAATCAACATTTTGGGCATAAGCCCTTCATCAGGAATGTATCTTTGCTCAGGACCCTGCAATTTCCTCCCTAGCCTCCCATAAAGTCCTGGGATGCACTTCATTAGATCTTGTTTAAGACTGAGATTTTCACAGGAAGGTGGATGACTTTATGACAGACAATGGGATAGAAAGATGTGCTGATGTAAGACAGCTGGATGTGCGGAGACTGCTTTTAAAAAGACAAGATGTGAAAGGTTTTAAACTTGCAGTCGTCCGAACTATGATGCGAGATGCAGACTTGAACAAAGGGATTATGTTTTGTTCACGAGATAAGGTTGCTGATTGTTTGCGCCATCATTGGTACAGAGATGTAGCTGGAACAGTTACTTGTCAGTTGTAATTCTCAGACCAGGCTGGTAGTTAAGCAGGCAACCAATCAGCACCCTCTATTCATGCTGTCTAAAATTATGTCCTTTGTCAAAGTCTGTTACTTGCATTGTAATTCTGACAAGTGCAATACTGAAAGCATAAACTTCTTGTCTCTTTAACAAAAATAGACATTCAGCTGGAGCATAAACACCAGCAGAGACTGGTTTGGCTGAACAGCTTGTTTGTGTGCTGTCAATTCCATATACAGTAGTGTCTATGCACTGCACTGGTGATTCAGCCTAGATTCTGTGATCAATTGGCAGTCGTGAACCTCACAGCAAGTTATAGGATTGAATGTAAATCCAGTCTATCATGGAAGGAGAACTCTGAGTTGGTAAATAGACTGGAGATTTGTGGACAGAAAACGTGGAATGGTTTTTCTGGCAAATAGGTCTAAGAACAGGTTAGTGTAAATGAGGTCAGTTTAGTACAGCCTCGCAGTTGGAGCCACTAATCACACAAAATATGAGTGTTTAATTATTCATGCATTGGTGAATGTCATGACAGCTGTGTTGACTTTATTCAGATATGAAACGAGAGATACTTGTTATTTGCAAGCTGCAGCAAGTATCTGATACTGAAGGTGGGCGGCACGGTGGCACAGTGGTTAGCACTGCTGCCTCACAGTGTCTGAGACCCGGGTTCAATTCCCGCCTCAGGCAACTGACTGTGTGGAGTTTGCACGTTCTCCCCGTGTCTGCGTGGGTTTCCTTCGGGTGCTCCGGTTTCCTCCCACAGTCCAAAGATGTGCAGGTCAGGTGAATTGGCCATGTTAAATTGCCCGTAGTGTTAGGTGCAGGGGTAAATGTAGGGGTATGGGTGGGTTGCGCTGCGGCAGGTCGGTGTGGATTTGTTGGGCCGTAGGGCCTGTTTCCACGCTGTAATGTAATCTAATCTAATAAATCCAATGCATTAAAGGTGACTTGTGTGCCACTTAAAATATGCAAAGTGACGTGCCACTTAAAATATGCAAAGAAGTAAAC
The DNA here is from genome assembly GCF_037043375.1 of Chiloscyllium plagiosum. Classification (NCBI taxonomy): domain Eukaryota; kingdom Metazoa; phylum Chordata; class Chondrichthyes; order Orectolobiformes; family Hemiscylliidae; genus Chiloscyllium; species Chiloscyllium plagiosum. The sequence goes on along the minus strand of NW_028270145.1, from coordinate 107,945,832 downwards.
AGCAGCCTAAGAGCATATTGCACTTGTATAACATCACAAGGGTACTTTATAATTGAGAGAGATTCAGGAAGGAAACTATAGGAAAGTCAGAGGTTTCTGTGAGCTAAAGACAAGGGAAAGCAAATCTTAGTAGCACTTATATACGTAATGGTAAGGTCCTAGGGAGTGTTGCTGAACAGAGAGACCTTGGAGTGCAGGTTCATAGCTCCTTGAAAGTGGAGTCACAGGTAGATAGAATAGTGAAGAAGGTGTTTGGTATGCTTTCCTTTATTGGTCAGAGTATTGAGTACAGGAGTTGGGAGGTCATGTTGCGGCTGTACAGGACATTGGTTAGGCTACTGTTGGAATATTACGTGCAATTCTGGTCTCCTTCCTATCGGATAGATGTTGTGAAACTTGAAAGGGTTCAGAAAAGATTTACAAGGATGTTGCCAGGGTTGGAGGTTTTGAGTTATAGGGAGAGGTTGAATAGGGTGGGGCTATTTTCCCTGGAGCATCGAAGGCTGAGGGGTGACTTTCTGGAGGTTCATAAAATCATGAGGGGCATGGATAGGATAAATAGACAAAGTCTTTTTCCTGGGGTGGGGGAGTCCAGAACTAGACGGCATAGGGTGAGAGGGGAAAGATATAAAAGAGACCTAAGGGGCAACTTTTACACGCAGAGGGTGGTACATGTATGGAATGAGTTGCCAGAGGAAGTGGTGGAGGCTGGTACAATTGCAACATTTAAAAGGCATCTGGATGGGTATATGAATAGGAAGGGTTTGGAGGGATATGGGCCGGGTGCTAGCAGGTGGGACTAGATTGGGTTGGGATATCTGGTCGGCATGGACGGGTTGGACCGAAGGGTCTGTTTCTGTGCTGTACATCTCTATGAGTTTATGACTCTATGAAAGTATAAGGAGGGTGTTTCACAAAATCACAGAATTATTACGATGCAGATGGAGGCCATTCAGCCCATCATGGTTGCACCGATTCTCCTACCTTTTCTCCATATTCCTGGACAAGGCAGGCCAAAACCTGGTTTAATAGACCATATTTTGGTTTGTTTTGAATTTAACAAAATGGTCTCACACTGGAACATAAATGTACAATGCTGTAGGCTTTACTTCAACAATAAAACAAAAGTTCATTAACAAACAAAATGAAGATAAAATGGAATAAACCAAACTATCTTGCTATGACACCAACTCAAAAACTTTTACACATAATAAAAGTATAATCTGATTAATCCTAAAACAATCCTGTATAAATTGAAAAGATAAACAATTTGTGCACAGTATCCAAAAAGATACCTCACACAGTCCTCAAAAGCACCATTGTACTCTCTGTCTCTAACACCTCAATACGCTTATGTGAAGGTAAACATAAGCATGGGAAACATACTATCATTTCAGTCTCAGGTCTACTGCACTCCTCCAGCAAGGCTCAACACAAGCTGGAAAAGCAACACCTTATCTCCCGCCTAAATCACTACCTTGTATGGAAACTCAACATGGTATCTCCTGTATCACTACCTGGTCCTGAAGAAGGGCTAATGCCCGAAACGTCGATTCTCCTGTTCCCTAGATGCTGCCTGACCTGCTGCGCTTCTCCAGCAACACATTTCCATCTCACTACCTGGTATGGCAACTGTACCATTCAAGATTGGACACAGTTACAGAGAGTGGTGAACTCGGCCCAGACAATCACAAAGACCAACCTCCCATTTATAGAATCCATCTACCAGGCCCACTGTCAAGGAAAGGCTGCCAGCATTCTCAAAGATCCATCCCACCCTGGCAATGATTTTCTACAACCTCTACCATCGGGGAGAATGTACAGAAGCCTGAACACACCCACCAGCCGGTTTCAAAACAGTTTCTACCCTACTGTTATTAGAATACTGAATTCGCATATCTGTGTTTTGTTTTTTGCCACTGTTTACCTATTATTTACTTATCTATGCTCTTTAACTCTGTGATCTGCTGGCATTGCTCGCAAGGCAAAGCTTTTCACTGTGCCTCGGTATACATGACATTCAATTCAATTCAATTCGAATACCTATATAGCCTTAGGACTCAGAATGTGAACATTCTTTTCTATGTTTGTTACCCTCTCCCCACACCACAAGGTCCTGCTCTGTATGTGTTGCTGCTAGCACAGCCAACCCACTTTCTACTGTTTACACTTCTCATGAACACCCTACCCAGCACTTCTCTCCATCTTGGCTTATCATCAGAAATGTCTTTGTTGCTTATCCTTTTTCTTCTCTCTCTCTCTAGGCTCCATCTCCAGTATTCATTCCCCATCCCCGCATCATCAACATAAATATCACCCTTTCCCAGCTCTGACACAGGGTGACTGGACTCAAAATGTTAACACTGTCTTTGCCTCTATAGATGCTGCCAGACCTACTGAGTTTCCCAAGTACTTTCTGTTTTTTTGTTTCGTGAAACAATCTGTAAAAGACAGGGTCACTACCAAACCATAGGGCAAAGTCAGAAGTCACACAACACCAGGTTATTGTCTTAACAGGTTTATTTGAAATCACACAAGTTTTCGGAGCGCAACCCCTTCGTCAGGTGCAGCGAGAGAGTGGGGCACACAAACAGAGTTTATAGGCAGAGGGATCAAGAGCAGAGAGATCAAAAGATCATATAACTGGTGTGAGTGGAATGTTTCTGCAGGTGACCAAGAATGTTAGATGGTGTATAAAGTGTTTATAAAGTTAATGTCAAAAATCACAACCAGGTTATAGTCCAATAGGATGTAGGTTTGCTCGCTGAGCTGGTGCAACTCAGTGAGCAAACTTAGATCCAGAACCTCAACCTGAGCTACAAATCTTCTCAAAACTTACTAATAGTCCAACAGGTTTATCTGAAACCACAAGCTTTCAGAGCCCCCACTCATTCCTCAGGCAGTGAGCGAGAGAGAATACATCGGACACAGAATTTATAGTAAAAGATCAAAGGCTCATGCAACTTATGCAAATGCATTGAACAATCCTAGATGGCTATAAAGTCTTTAATCAGTTTTAATGGAGGTGCAGGTTTCAATTGATTAATATGGAAATCCCAGAATTCCTTTCAAGTCACTGCCCCAAGATAACTTCTGGTTTTACCAGAATAAAGTGCCACCTCAGTCAGACAATGCATTTTAAGTGTGAGGCCATGTTTCAGTCTGTATCTCAGCCTGAAGCCAGACTGGTTTTATTTCCAAGGTAGGAATTTATAAAATACCACATTGACTAACTGTCTATAGTTTATGTGCTTTTTGAACAAAATAAAATGTATCTGCAAATACAAATTCACCCCATATATATATATTTGTGTGTGTGTGTGTGTGTGCGCACGCATATGCATGAGCTTGAGAGGGAGTGTTTGTCAATCTGAGGGGGTATGTGTATGTGAGAGCATGTGTGTAAGTGTGTGCGAGAGTGTGCTTGAGAGAGTGAGTGTGAGGGAGTACAGTATATGCCTGTGAGAGAGTGTGAGTGCAAGTATGTATGTATGAAAGAGAGTTTGTGTGAATGTACTTGTGTGTGAAAGTGGGTGCATATGTGTCCGTGTGTATGAGTGTGTGTGTGAAAGCGTTTTTTGTGGTGGAGTCATCTGTAGTGTGACGTGAACCCAAGATCCCAGTTGAGGTCGCCCTCATGAGTACCAAACATGGCTATCAGCCTCTCTCCCTGTCTGGAAGTTCCCTTCCAGTAGGGGAACACTTCAGCAGTCAAGGACCTGATCTTCTGGTAAACATCCTCGAAGCAGATTTCAGGACATGCCACATATACATATGCTGATAATATTATGTTATTTATCACAACAGATGTACAATATAAAGAACATGCTCATTATGTCAACGCCGTATTAAGGCATGAGATCTAATGATGTAAAACCCATCTTACGAGCTCTGTCCTCTTGTAGCAAGACACATTGAGGTACACTCAGCTGTAGTACATCCAAATACCTTAGCTCGAGCCCAAGTTGACAGGCAGGAGTCTGGAAACATACAGCAAGCCAGGCAGCATCAGCAAGTGGAGAAGTCAATGTTTCGGGTGTAACCCTTTTTCAGGACTGGGGTTGGGTGTGGGGGGAGCTACAGATAAAGGAGGTGGTGGGGGCAGGGTAGTGAAATGGGGATAGGTGAAGACAGGGAGAGGGTACGACCTGGTTGGTTAAGAGGAGGAATGAATCTGGTTGGTGGCAGGGAGAGGGAGGGGCTGCGAAGGGAGTCAGGCCCATTGACCAACCAGGTGGTACCCTCTACCTGTGAATATACTCTTTCACACACACACTCATACACACGGACACGTATGCACCCACTTTACCACCCTGCCCCCACCACCCCCTTTATCTGCAGCTCCCCCTACACCCACCCCCAGCCCTGAAGAAGGGCTCCACCCGAAACATCGACTTCTCCACCTCCTGATGCTGTCTGGCTTGCTGTGTTCTTCCAGCCTCCTGCATGTCTGTTTTGGGTTCCAGTAGTTTTTTTCTGTCTCTAACTTAGCTCAAGCCCAGACTTGCAACACTTGTTATTGTAATGTGCATATGCTGATACCAGATACTGTAAAAACCATTCGCTGCATTCTTTGACAATATGTGAATCACGTCACATCCTAATGTTGAGGGGGTTACCATACATATTACAGTATAATAGTAGCAAATTGTCAGCATTTCACACCTCATTGGGTATGGAGGGATATCATGTCAGATAATAAATTGGTGGGATCATCCTTTCTACTCATTATTTTTTCTTAATTACAATATGGTCCCAAATTGGTCTCCCAATAAATCGGTTTCATGTTAAACTAACTGGTGGGTTTTGTTTCAAGTCATGCTACTCCACCAATCCTGCAACCCTCTGAAATCTTTGCGCTCCTCCATTTCTAATGTCTCTGCCTTTGCCACTTCCAATCGTTCCACCATTGGTAGCTGTGCTTTCAAATGCTAAGCTCTGAAATTCCCTTCCTGAACTTTTCTATCTCTTGCAACTCAAAGGAGCGCCTCATTAAAACCTACTTCTTCATCTTTGGTTACCTGTCCGGCTATCTGCTAGCAGGAGCCTGTTGTCAAGTTCTGTTTATTTGTGGTCCGGCGCAGAGTGTCAGCACATGTTACAAAGGCACTATATAAATGAAAAATGTTGTTGCTTTTAAAATGTAGTGATTGTAACAAGATCAGCCAGGTGGACTTCATAGAATATGAATTCCCTGATTGGGGCTGTTAATCTGGTCCCGTCAGGGAGCCCTGGCTGACAGATAAAAACAGCCTGTTCATTCTGAAACCTGGCTTTGAGGGAGCTAGATCAGTTCAAGGACTTACCACATGTAAATAAAGGGTGACTTGGTGATGGGATACCAGCCACTGTGGTGTCATTTCACGAGCGATGAGAGAAAAGCACGCTCCTGAAGAAAAGCACTCACAACAGTTATCTTTGAGTAGGGTAAACATTTCTGACATCATGCCATTATTTGAGAAGCTTGACTCATTCAATCCTGCCATCAAAGACTGGGCGTAATATGTGGAAAAATTTTGTTATATTTTCTAGGCAAATCACATTGGGGGAGATGAAAAAAAATGAATAATTCTCCTGACAGCTTGTGGATGCGCAGCTTTTTCAGTTATTAGGAGCCTAACTTTCCCTGAGGCACCAGATTCTAAAATCTTTCAAAAGTTGATGGATTTAGTTAAAGACTAAATGTTATGAACCGAAGCCTCCTCTAATTCTGAGATGCTATCGGTTTTACTAGACAATATGAGAACCAGGAGAATCCATATCAGGATTTTTAATTAGGTTAAGGTGACTGGCAGAAGCCTGTGAATTTGGTTTAATCCTTAATGAGACGCTGAGAGACTATTTGGTATGTGGGATTAATGATGCACCTTTGCAAAAGCGCCTACTTGGGGTACAGAGTCAACAAGACTGGGCTGAACCCTTTGGAAGAAAATGTGAGGGCAAGCAAAGTTGCCCCAGCTCCCACATCTGTATCGGAGCTTAGGTCTTTTCTTGGGCTGGTGAATTATTATGGAAACTTCATACATAATCTGGCCTCCATTGTGGCGCCTTTACATCAACTCTTAAAGGGTCAGCCTTGGACATGATTGCGTAGCCAAGCCCTAGCCTTCAGGGAAGTGAAGAAACTGCTATCATCCCGTAAGATGTTGGCAAACTGTGAGCCCAGGCAAGATCTGGTATTGACATGCGATGTCTCCCCATACTGCATTGGAGTAGGATTATCATAGAATCCTGACAGTATCCCTCCAGAGGGAACAGGCTATTTGGTCCCTCAAGTCCACACCGACTCTCCGAAGAGCATCCCACCCAGACGCACCATCTCCCCACTCTATCCCTGTCACCCTGCATTCCCTGTGGCTAATCCACCTAACCTACACATCTGTGAACACTATGTGCAATTTAGCAAGACAAATCCAAATAACTTACATAACTTTGGACTCTGGGAGGAAACTGGAGCACTGAGAGAAACACCGCGCAGACATGGGGAGAATGTGCAAACTCCAAACAGCCAGCCACACGAGGTTGGAATTGAACCCAGGTCCCTGACACTGTGAGGCTGCAGTGCTAACCACTGAGCCACCCAAAGGCTCATTGGTGCCCGAATGGTAAAGAATGCCAAATAGCAAATGCATCCAGGACGTTAGCTAATGCAGACTGTTAATACACCCAAATAGAGAAAGAAGATTTTATAAACCTCTATAAGGTCACCCCCTCAGCCTCCGATGCTCCAGGGAAAACAGCCATGGCCTGTTCAGCCTCTCTCGATAGCTGAAATCCTTCAACCCTGGCAACATCCTTGTAAATCTTTTCTGAACTCTTTTAAGTTTCACAACATCCTTCCGATAGGAAAGAGACCAGAATTACACACAAAATTCCAAAAGTGGTCAAACGAATGTCCTGTACAGCAGCAACATGACCTCTCAACTCCTGTACTCAATGCTCTGACCAATAAAGGAAAGCATACCAAACGCCTTCTTCACTATCCTATCTACCTGCGATTTCACTTTCAAGGAGCTATGAACCTGGACTCCAAGGTCTCTTTGTTCAACAACATTCCCGAGGACTTTACCATTAAGTGTATAAGTCCTGCTAAGATTTGCTTTCCCAAAACGCAGCACCTTGCATTTATCTAAATTAAACTCCATCTGCCACTCCTCAGCCCATTGCCCCATCTGATCAAGATCCTGTTGTAATCTGAGGTAACTTTCTTCGCTGTCCACTACACCTCCAATTTTGGAGTCATCTGCCCTTACAAACTATACCACCTATGTTCACGTCCAAATCATTTTTATAAATGATGAAAAGTAGTGGAGCCACCACCACCCTCTGTCTTCTACCTTTGAGCCAGTTCTGTATCCAAATGGCTGGTTCACCCTGTATTCCATGAGATCTAACCTTGCTAACCAGTCTCCCATTGGAAACCTTGCCGAATGCCTCACTGAACTCCATATAGATCATGTCCACCGCTCTGCCCTCATTAACCCTCTTTGTTACTTTTTCAAAAAACTTAATTAGGTTCTTGAGACATGATTTTCCACGCATAAAACCATGTTGACTATCCCTAATCAGTCCTTGCCTTTCCAAATATGTGTAAATCCTGTCTCTCAGGATTCCCTCCAACAACTTGCCCACAACCAATGTCAGGCTCACCGGTCAATAGTTCTTACCACCCTTCTTAAACAGTGGGACCACGTTAGCCAACCTCCAATCTTCCGGCACCTCACCTGTGACTATCGATGATACAAATATCTCAGCAAGAGGCCCAGCAATGACTTCCCGAGCTTCCCACAGAGTTCTCGGGTACACTAAATCAGGTCTTTGGGGTTTATCCACTTTTATGCGTTTCAAGACATCCAGCACCTCCTCCTCTGTAATATGGACATTTTTCAAGATGTCACCATCTATTTCCCTACATTGTATATCTTCCATGTCCTTCTCCACAGTAAACACTGATGCAAAATACTCGTTTAGTATCTCCCCCATCTCCTGCGGCTCCATACAAAGGCCGCCTTGCTGATCTTTGAGGGGCCCTAATCTCTCCCTAGTTACCCTTTTGTCCTTAATGTATTTGTAAAAACCCTTTGGATTCTCCTTAGCCCTATTTGCCAAAGCTATCTCATGTCCCTGTTTTTGCCATCCTGATCTCCCTCTTAAGTATACTCCGACTGTCTTTATATTCTTCTAAGGATTCACTTGATCTATCCTGTCTAAAACTGGCATATGCTTCCTTCTTTTTCTTAACCAAACCCTCAATTTCTTTAGTCATCCAGCATTCCCTATACCTACCAGCCTTTCCTTCCACCCGAACAGAAATATGCTGTCTCTGGTCTCTCGTTATCTCTTTTCTGAAGGGTTCCCTTTTTCTATCTGTCCCTTTACCTGAGAACATCTGCACCCTATCAGCTTTCAAAAGTTCTCGACTAATACATCGAAATTGGCCTTCCTCCAATTTAGAACTTCAACTTTTAGATCTGGTCTATCCTTTTCCATCACTGTTTTAAAACGGATAGAATTATGGTTGCTGGCCCTAAAGTGCTTCACCATTGACACCTCAATCACCTGACCTGCCTTATTTCCCAAGAGTATGTCAAGTTTCTCTAGTCGGTTCATCCACATACTGAATCAGAAATTTTCTGGTAAACACTTAACAAATTCCTCTCCATCTAAACCCTTAACACTATGGCAGTCCCAGTCGATGTTTGGAAAGTTAAAATCCCCTACCATAACGACCCTATTACTCTTACAGAAAACTGAGATTTCCTTACAAATGTTTTTCTCAACTTCCCGCTGACTATTAGGGGGTCTATAATACTATCCCAATTTGAAGTCAGAAAGTTGCACCAATACTGTAATAATGATGGATCACAAACCCCTGCTTGATCTACTTAAAGAGGAGAAGGCAGTGTTGCCCATAACATCAGGCCAAATTCAGTGGTGAGCACTAATACTAAGTGCATATAATTACAAGTTGAAACACCATCTGGGAGGCCAAGCAGCAAATGTGGATGAATTGAGCCACCTCCTACTGGCACATGCACCCCTGGTAGTTCCACCACTGGAAGAGTCCATAATAGTTTTAATTTTTCTGGATACACTTGCAGTCACCGCTGACATTATCAGTCTTTGGATGCAGAAAGTTCCGGTCCTGGCAAAACTGAAACAGCTGGTGGTAATGGGGGACACCAAAGGGCTGTCATAACCAGAATTGAAACCTTTTTGGATGCGGAAAGACTCGATCACATAGAGGACGGCGTATTATTATGGGGAGCAACAGTGATTGTCCTGAGCAAAGGTCACTGCCACATACTGTCCGAACTCCACCAGGGTCATCGGGGGTCTCCAAAAATGAAGATGTTGGCAAGAAGTTATGCCTAGTGACTCGGAATGAATGCAAACATAGCTGCGTTGGTGGGGCAGTGCCCAGAGTGCCAACACGGACAAACATTCTTGGCAGCAGCACCCCCATATTCATGGGAATGACCGGGTAAACCCTGGACCCGGTTACACTCTGACTATGCAGGTCCTTTCACGGGCTCAAAGTTCCTAGTCAATGTGGACGGCCACAAAACAGTGGCTCGATGTGGATAGAGTTCACTCATCAAACATGGGGATGACTATAGAAAACTGCCCACATCTTTTGCAAGACACAGACCCCCGAAAGTATTGTCACAGATAACAGGCCAATGTTTACCAGTGGGGAATTTGAGTATTTCCTAAGGTTGAATGGGTATTCAACATAAAAGGACAGTTCCATACCACCCATCATCCAATGATCTGGCAGAAAGAGCAGTCCAAACTTTGAAGGCAAGCTTAAAGAAACAATCTACAGCTTCATTAGATACCAAACTACGCAAGCTTCTTTTTGAATGTAGGACCATCCCTCATGCGACCCTCGGTGTTGAAATGCCCATCAGTCATGATTAAATGGCGGAGTGGACTTGATGGGCTGAATGATTAGATTAGTGTGGCAACAGGCCCTTTGGCCCAACACATCCACACCGGCCTTCCGAAGAGCAACCCACACAGACCCATTCCCCTATATTTACCCCCTTCACCTGACACTATGGGCAATTTAGGGTGGCCAATTCACTTGACCTGCATATCTTTGGACTGTGGGAGGAAACTGGAGAACCGGAGGAAACCCACGCAGACATGGGGAGAATGTGCAAACTCCACACAGACAGTTGACTGAGACAGGAATTGAACCCGGGTCTCTGGCGCTGTGAGGCAGCAGTGCTAACTACTGTGCCACCGTGCTGCCCACTAATGGCCTTACTTCCACTCCTATTTCTCATGGTCTTATGGACTACAGGGATAGCTCCAGCAAAGTTGCTAACAGGGAGAAGACTCTGCATCAGGTTAAATCTGATCTACCCGTATCGGGGTGGGGGAGGGTGAAACGGCATCAGGAACGCCAATGCTAGACATAATACTCCACTAAGCGAGAGAGATAGTTTACTTCAGGTGGAGGAAGTTGGTGCAGGAACCACAGGAATGGCCCTGCATGGGTAAGAGGCATGGTCTATGCAAGGTCAGGTCCAGTGTCATAAAGTTCAGGTAAGTGTGATGGTCCTGAACAAGCACGTGGACCGTATGAAAGCTGCAAACTTGCAAATACTGCAGGAGCAAAATGTGCCCGGCTCCTCAACAGCCTTTCCCACTGATCCGGAACCCATGGTTTCTTCCTCTCCATCGAGTGTTGAAGATACCTCATAGTCAGAGATGGACATGTTGGATGTTGCCACCAGATGCCTTTGATGCCTGAAGAGGAGAATGAATTTCTTCCTGGATGCTCTGGGCACAAGAGGCGAGCTACAGTGCATTACATACCAACTGTATCTGAGGCAGGATTAGGGGAACCTGACCCCAGGAGGAGCTACAAAAAAAAATGAACTGGACTCTGACCCTGGACTCAGAGGGGAAGGGATGTACTGATTGCAATGAGATCAGCCAGGTGGTCTTCATAGAATATGAGGCGAAGGTGAGACTGCAGATGCTCGAGATCAGAGTCTAGATTAGAACGGTGCTGGAAAAGCACAGCAGGTCAGGCAGCATCCGAGGAGCAGGAAAATCGACATTTCTGATTAAGGGCTTTTGACCAAAACATTGATTTTCCTGCTCCTTCATAGAATATGAGTTCCCTGATTTGGGCTATTAACTTGGTTCAATCAGAGAGCCCTGGCTGACAGTTATAACCAGAAGTGTCGGAGGTTCTGTTTACTCTGAGAGCTGGCTCTGAGGGAGCTGGATCAGTGTCAAAGACTCTGCATATGTAAATAAAGTGTGGCTTGGTGATGGGATACTACACTCTATAGAGCTATTTCAAAAACATGTAGCTATTTTTCCTTAGACAGGTAAAGCTAACACTGCCCCACACTCTGAAACAGAGAAGATGATGATGAAGTGGTGAAGTCACTGGACTATCAGTCCAAAGGACAAGCTAACACTCTGGGGAATATGGATTCAAATCACACCATGGCAGCTGACAGAATTTAAATTCAGTTCATGAAATCTGGTATTGGCAGTTAGTCTTAGTGATGGTGAGCTGAGCATGAAATTAACATTGATTGTTGTAAAGGCTTGGCTGTTCCTTAGGGAAGGAAACTATCTGGCCTACATGTGACTCCAGGCTCAGAAATGTGACTGATTCTGAACTGCCCTCAGCAAACCACCCTGTTCAAGGGCAGTTAGAGAAAGGCAAAAAAAATGATGATGCCCACATCCATGGAAAATAATTGGGGTAAAACATATAATTCCTGCAGAAAACAGGAATGATTAAATACATGACGAGCAAGAAAAGAAATACAAAGAGGCATTCTAGTGAGGGTTAATGGTTTTCTTTTCTCTGCCTATGAATACTGTAATCTGTTTTGGTTTAGCTGTGAACCCGACATGTTTTCCTCTATAAAACGACAGGATGTTTCCATCCTGAGATACTGTGTAACCAAGTGACCATTTTTATTTGTATGCTTGTTTGCAAGTGTGATGAATGAGTGAATGAAGATTTGTTGAGGTGTTATTCCGTTGCATTTCATCCAGGCTGCACACAGCATTTTGTCTTGATTTCCCACAGATGGAAGAGGCAGAGCGAGACAGACGACAGACTGTATCTCACTGCCTTGGCAAGCCGACAAGCCAGGGAAGATGATGCTGGTGAAACACCAGGGGGCAGTACTCACACCATATTGCCAAGCCCTGGAGAGAGCATCTTAAAAGTTTATCGTAATGAATGCCACTGAGGTCTCTGGAATTGAAGATTAACTGCCGGGACGTCGTTCTGCACAAAGAAATCTGAATTTGTAAATGTAAAATTCTTGGACAAACAAAAACAGAGAAACAATCTTGGAATATTTTTGTTGGTTCACTATTAAAACGAAGAGACATAATAAGCTTTTTTTTGGGTGTACAGTCAACAATTAGTAACACAAAATGTGTTTGCTTTCTAATAGGCTGTGGCAAGGCAGGAACTTGTGTGTATGGTGAGGAGGGATAACCAATGGCAAACTGCAGGTAATGTAAAGACACGTCCAGAAATATGCCTCACCAAAGTGTCCACAGCCACATTTGGCACCAGGCTAAGCCTGGAAGTAATCCAGCCAGGGTTCTCACCTGATTGCTCTGTAACCACAAGGTATGAATGCATGAGCAAAGACTTTGCCTATTTACCCTATCCATGCCCCTCATAATTTTGTAAACCTCTATAAGGTTACCCCTCAGCTTCCGATGCTCTAGGGAAAACAGCCCCAGCCTGTTCAGCATCTCCCGATAGCTCAGATCCTCCAACCCTGGCAACATCCTTGTAAATCTTTTCTGAACACTTTCAAGTTTCACAACATCCTTCCGATAGGAAGGAGACCAGAATTGCACACAATATTCCAACAGTGGCCTAACCAATGTCTTGTACAGCCGCAACATGACCTCCCAACTCCTGTACTCAATACTCTGACCAATAAAGGAAAGCATACCAAACACCTTCTTCACTATCCTATCTACCTGCGACTCCACTTTCAAGGAGCTATGAACCTGCACTCCAAGATCTCTTTGTTCAGCAACACTCCCTAGGACCTTACCATTAAGTGTATAAGTCCTGCTAAGATTTGCTTTCCCAAAATGCAGCACCTCACGTTTATCTGAATTAAACTCCATCTGCCACTTCTCAGCCCATTGGCCCAACTGGTCAAGATCCTGTTGTAATCTGAGGTAACCCTCTTCACTGTCCACTACACCTCCAATTTTGGTGTCATCTACAAACTTACTGACTGTACCTCTTATGCTCGCATCCAAATAGGAGAATCGACATTTCGGGCATAAGCCCTTTTTCAGGCTTATGCCCGAAACGTCGATTCTCCTGTTCCTTGGATGCTGCCTGACCTGCTGCGCTTTTCCAGCAACACATTTTCAGCTCTGATCTCCAGCATCTGCAGTCCTCACTTTCTCCTCCAAATCATTTATGTAAATTACAAAAAGTAGAGGCCCCAGCACCGATCCTTGTGGCACTCCACTGGTCACAGGCCTCCAGTCTGAAAAACAACCCTCCACCACCTTTTCGAATACATGTACATCCTGTCCCTCAGGATTCCCTCCAACTACTTGCCCACCACCAACATCAGGCTCACTGGTCTATAGTTCCCTGGCTTGTCCTTACCACCCTTCTTAAACAGCGGCACCACGTTTGCCAACCTCCCCTCTTCCGGTACCTCACCTGTGACTATCGATGATACAAATATCTTAGCAAGAGGCCCAGCAGTCACTTCTCTAGCTTCCCACAGAGTTCTTGGGTACACCTGTTCAGATCCTGGCGAATTATCCACCTTTACATCCAGCACTTCCTCCTCTGTAATATAGACATTTTGCAAGATGTCACCATCTATTTCCCTACAGTCTATATTTTCCATTTCCTTTTCCACACTAAATACTGATGCAAAATATTCATTTAGTATCTCCCCATTTTCTGTGGCTCCACAGAAAGGCTGCCTTGCTGATCTTTGAGGGGCTGTATTCTCTCCCTAGTTACCCTCTTGTCCTTAATGTATTTGTAAGAACTCTTTGGATTCTCCTTAATTCTATTTGCCATAAACTATCTCATGTCCCCTTTTTGCCCTCCTGATTTCCTTTTAAGTATACTCCTACTTCCTTTATACACTTCTGCGGATTCATTTGATCTATCCTGTCTATTCCTTATATGTGCTTCCTTCTTTTTCTTAACCAAACCGTCAATTTCTTTCGTCACCCAGCATTCCCTATGGCTACCAGCCTTTCCTTTCATCCTGACAGGAATATACTTTCTCTGGATTCTCGTTATCTCATTTCTGAAGGCTTCCCATTTTCCAGCCGTCCCTTTACCTGCGAACATCTGCCCCCAATCAGCTTTCGAAAGTTCTTGTCTAATACCGTCAAAATTGGCCTTTCTCCAATTTAAACTTCAGCTTTTAGATCTGGTCTATCCTTTTCCATCACTATTTTAAATCTAATAGAAGTATTGTCGCTGGCCCCAAAGTGGTCCCCCAATGTCACCTCAGTCACCTGCCCTGCCAAGCTCTTCATCAGGAATTCCTAGTGAAGAGCTAAGCCCAAAACATTGACTCTCTTGCTCCTCAGATGCAGCCTGACTAGCTGTGCTTTTCTAGCACCACACTCTCAACTCTGATCTCCAGCATCTGCAGTCCTCACTTTCTCCCTCTGGAGCAAGGATGTCTTGCTGCAATTATACAGGACATTAGTGAGACCACACCTGGAGTATTGGGTGCAGTTTTGTCTCCTTATCTGAGGAAGGATGTTCTTGTTAGATGAAATTCCCCAGGCCTGGCAGTATCTTCTGAAGAGTCTTATTGGGCTTTAAACATTCACTCAGTTTCTTTCTCCACAAATATTGCCAGACCTGTTGAGTTTCCCCAGAATTCTCCCTATTTGTTTCAGATTTCCAGCATCTAGTATTTTGCCCTTAAACTGTTTTGTTGTCCTCTACAGGGGAATGAATGTTGGTCAAGCCATTTAGGGTAACCACCATACTCTCCTGTGACATGATGTCATGGCAACCTTTAAATCTATCTAAGGGAGCAGACGAGATCTCAGCCTAACATTGTTTCAGAAAGACAGTGCTTCCAACAGTGCAGCATACCATCTGTAGGGCACTGGACCAGCCCATTTGTAATTTGGACTCAAAGCCTGCACTGGAACTTGAACCTACATTGTTTGATTCAGAGGTTGGAGAGCTACCAAGTGTCACAGTGGGAGGATAAAGGAGTCAGTCTAAAAGTCTTTTTTTTAGTAGCAGACCAGCATTTATTGCCCATTCCTAATGACCCAGAGAGCAGTTAAGAGTTAACACTTTATTGTGGTTCTGGAGTCATATCTAGCTCAGATCAGGTAAGGATGGAAGATTTACTCCCCTGAAGGGAATGAAGGACATTAGTGAACTAGATGGGTCTTTACAACAATTGATGGGTTACATGGTTGTATTAAGCTAACTTTCTTTCATTCCAGATTTTTACTGAATTCAAATTTCACCATCTGCTGCAGTGGGATTCGAAACCACATCTCCAGAACATTAGCCTGAGGTTCTGGATTACTCAAGTGACTTTACCATTCCATATGGTAGACAGCTATCAACAACACATGCAAGCAAAGTATTCCTGATTTTGAAGAAGTTACAAAGAGGTGTCATCTTGGATTCAAAACATTTACTCTGTTTTTCCCTCCCCAGTGATGCTGCCAGATTTGCTGAGATTCTCCAGCACTTGCTGGTTTTTTTGTTTCAGATTTCCAGCATTTGCCTTGTTTTGCTTTTATCTCAACCTGGCCCTTTAACTATTTAAGGTACGTTGTACATTGCAGACTGCGTACAACATTCTGAGAGTTATATTTCAGTAATGTTAACTTTATCTTCACTTACCATGGGCAGACACATGGGAACACCACCATCTCCAAGTTCCCCTCCAAACCACTCACAATCCCGACATTGAAATATATTGCCATTGCCTCAGTATCACTGGGTCAAATTTCTCGACCTCCCTTTCTTAATGCCATTATGGGTATACCTGTACCAAATGGATTTGTAGTGGTTCAAGAGGCAGCTCAACACTTCCTCTGCCAGGGCCACTAAGACTGGACAATAAATGCTGGCCAGGCAGTGATGCCAGCATCCCTTGAATGATTTTTGTTAAAAAACTTTACCTTCATGGTGTCTTCTGCACATCACAAAAATCATATGATATTGTTCATAGTTCAAAAATGCCTCTTAAGCCTGCCCTTTCTAATGTCTGGAAGGATTGTTGAAAGCTGTGATTTAACAAGCAAAAAGCAGCAACCCTGGAAATAAAGATGAGAACAGAAAGTACTGCAAACACACAACAGGCACTTCAAGATTTTTAAAAAGATGAGATTCTATTGTGTGTTTCAATTTTTCCAATTTTATATATACACTTTTGAAGATAGTGGCCTGTTGTTTATAAATGTATTTAAACATATCCAAATGTATGTGGGTGTTTATATATACACCTGTATGCCAAGCTTAGATGTTTTCAACCAGCTCTTGCAGATCTATTTACTTTTATTCATTGGTGGGATGTGGGTGTTGGTAGCTGGACTATCATTTATTGCTAATCCCTTGTTGCCGTTGAGAAGGTAAAAGGTAAAGTGGATATGATAAACCTGGGACAGTCTAACCTCCAGGTTCATCCCCAGTAGCATACCATCCTGATGTGGACTGAAGAGTCAAGATTAGTGTGGTGCTGGAAAAGCACAGCAGGTCAGGCAGCAACTGAGGAGCAGGAAAATCGCCATTTCAGGCAAAAGCCCTTCATCCTCATTCCTGATGAAGAGATTTTGCCTGAAACGTTGATTTTCCTGCTCCTCGTTTGCTGCCTGACCTGCTGTGCTTTTCCAGCACCGCTCTAATCTTGACTCTAATCCACAGTACCCACTTCTGCCTAGTTGATTGATCAGCTGTCCCTTCATCATCATTGCATCAAAATCTTGGAACTTTGTACCTCCCAGCACTATGGAGGGTAGCACTTCTGCCACACAGACGGTATTGGCTCAAAAGGCAGTTCACCTCTCCCAACATCTCCAGAGTGTAACCTGTATACAAAGGTCTGAATTAGGAGCAGGGGAGGCCATTCGGCCTGTTGAGCCTGCTCCTCCATTCAGTACGATTGATTATGGCTTCAACTCCACATGATCTACATCCACCTGAAAAATATTCAATGACCCCCACCTCAGCAGCTCTCTGTGGAAAGCAGTTCCAAAAACTCAGGATTCCCTGAGCGTAAATATTGTTGTTCTTTTCATCTCTATCTTAAACGGAAGATCCCTTACTTTTAAGGGTTCATGGTGATGGGCAATAAATGACATATTGCAATAATGAATATTTTTAAAAATGCAGAACCCACCTAGAGTTATCATCCTTTTTAAATATTACTGAAGATAATTCCCTATAGACATCCCTTTTAACTAAACTGCATTCATGACACAGATCACTTTAACACCTCAGGAAATGTACAGCACAGAAAGAGGCCAATAATGTTAGCAAGTCCTTGAACCCTTTGAGAGATGTATAGTCAGCCCAGCGTATGTGTATACTTGTTAAAATAAATGCATTAACTGTGAAAACACTACATGAGGAATCTGTAATTGTATAAGCTGCAGTAATGTATAGGCAAGCAGGTGCACCTATGCATTATATACATTCAGGAGGGATGGTTAAACTGCAAGCTGTCTTAAGGCGCAGGGTCTGCACTTCCCCTCAGCACGAGAAAAATAATTGCTTTCTAAGCAAAATAAAAAAGACCTCATCCGACCCCTCACATGACCTGACCTTCCCATTATAAAAGCATTGTCAATTTATCTCCAGCGAGCCAGATTGGTTGATAGTAAATGATCCTAAGGTTTTAAAAGATGTGCTATTAAATTCTGCCTGGCCAATCGGAGATTCTGTTCAGTTCCATGCTGTTGCCTGGTGACAGCAGACTGTCTGACAGACTGAGGAAGGAGAAGGGAGTGTTTTATTTTAGGGGGACTCATTGTCGATGCAGAGGTGTTACTGCTCGTTGGGGACTAGCACAACAAAGGACAGAGGTATCACAGGCTTCGCTGTATCGAGCCCCTTCATTCATAACTGTGCTAAAGGCCCTCGTCCTTTTTGCTTTGCTGAAGAATCCTCTGGATTTTATTTGGACTGGACAGAACGCGCCCCTGAGCCTACAGGAGGGGAGAGACAAGGTGGTTCTGATGCTGGGAGCCCGTCGCTTGACGGTAGGATTGACTAACGAGACAGCTCTTTAATGCTGGAGCCCCGGAGAAGGTAGGAGGGCTGACTTGTGCGCCCTTGTCCGGGAGAGATACAGCTCCATGGGCAACGTTTGATACAGCACAAAAGCCTCCTGCATAGTCTCCCAAAGGGTACTCCTTCAAAAACAGGCAGAATATTAACATATTTCCTAACTGCGGGAAGACAAAGATGAGGCCACAAAGTGTTAGAAATGCAGCGCAGTTCTCTTCAATACTACGTTTCCAGCTTTTATTTTTAGTCTGTTAAAGGTAATGGTCCATTACTTATTTATAAGGGTACCTGAATATATAGTTGTGTATGACTGTGTATTCTGCAGTGTAGAAATCTGATTTTAAGCAGCTTTGGCAGATGTGGATGTGATATACCTGAGACAGTAACCTCTGACTGCAATTTTTGAAAAATATACCTGTGTATTTTATTATCATGTTAAAACATCTTCCATTACTTCTCTGCCCTGTTGCAATAATGCGTCTATTGTGATCGCTTGCTCATCTATGCAGTTTTTAATGCAGAGGCAAGCAAATGAAGAAGTAACGAAGCAAATAAAGAGGCCAGAATTAGTTTCTAAAAGGGCGAATAGAATTTTACCTCCCCCCTCCCCCTCCACTAGTCTCAAACCTGAGAGTATGCCTTGGGGCTGCCCTGGAAAGTATTGTATCAGCAGGAAAATCCTTATGATATCTAGGCCCAGTTCCACCAATACTTGAATCTGGCAAATAGGACGCAGTTGTGTGTGGGGCCGGGGAGTTGGGGGGGCCAGAGGGTGGGAACAGAAAGTTGTTTGAATTGGTTTATTCTACTCCCAGCTCAATTTCAACTATGAGAGGGGTGTATGTATTTCCAGGCCAGAGTAAGGACCAAATGTCCACCTTGCTCTCTCACCACCACTGTTGCGTGTTACAACAATTATGGGGGACTCTTTTTATTTTAGAGTCATACAGTTATAAAGCATTGAAACAGACCCTTCCAGTCCAACTTGTCCATTTTGACTAGATTATCCTAAATTTATCTGGTCCCATTTGCCAGCATTTGGCCAGTTCCCAATGGGGGAAGGCAATGGCTTAGTGGTATTATTGTGGTATAGGCTGTAGACCCAGATAATGTTCTGGGGACCTAGGTTCAAATCCCACCACAGCAGGTGGTGTAGTTTGAACTCAGTAAAATCTGGAATTAAGAGTCTAATGAAGACCATGTGTCAACTGCTGGAAAACCCCATCTGGTTCACTAATGCCCTTTAGGGAAGGGAGCTGCCATCATTACCTGGTCTGGCCTATATGTGACTCCAGACCCACAGCAATGTGGTTGACTCTTAACTGCCCAGATGGGCAATAAATGCTGGCCTGGCCAGTGCTGACCTCATCCCATGAGTGAATAGTAAACAAAAAATACCTCTAAACTCTTCCTATTCTTGTACCCATCCAGCTGCCTTTAAAATGTTGTGATTGTATCAGCCTCCTCCACTGCCTCTGGCAGCTCATTCCACACACACATCACCCTCTGCATGTTGACTAATCACAGTGATTAATCCTCACCGTTTAGTTCACAACAGAACTAGACATGAGGTAATGCAAAACCCTAGTGATGAAGAGATTTGGGAACCAAAGATGTGAAGTCACCATCCCCTTTTAAGCTTTCCCAAAGACAGCTGTGCCTGGAAGAGTGGCACATTTCATCTGAGTCTCTTATTGAAAGATACAAGGGGCAGCATGGTGTCTCGGTGGTTAGCACTACTGCCTCACAGTGGGTTCAGTTCTAGCCTCGAGCAACTGTCTGTGTGGAGTTTGCACATTCTCCCTGTGTCTGCGTGGGTTTCCTCTGGGATGCTTCAGTTTCCTCCCACAATCCAAAGATGTGCATGTTAGGTGAATTGCCCCATAGTGTTCAGGGATGTGTAGGTTAGGTGCATTAGTCAGCAGTAAAATGTAGAGTAATCGGGTAAGGGAATGGGTCTGGTTGGGTTGCTCGTCAGAGGGTTGGTGTGGACTTGTTAGGCTGAAGGGCCTGTTTCCACACTGTATGGAGTATGATTCTGAGAGGGCTTGTCTGGGGGTATAGTGAGAAGGTGTTTCCACTAATGGTGGAATCTCTAATTAGAGGACATAGTTACAGAATAAGGGGACACATTTAAAAACTGGTAGAAAGGAATTTCTTCTCCCAGAGTCTAGTGAATGTCTGGAATTCTCCATTCCAGGGAGTTGTAGAGGCTAGATCGCAAAGTATTTAAAGAGGAGGTAGATTTTTGAAATATTGATAAGTTAAGGAGCTGGCAGGAAAGAGGATTTGGGGCATGGGGCAGATCTTTCTGATGACGGGCTCCTGCCTGAAACGTCGATTTTCCTGCTCCTCGGACGCTGCCTGACCTGCTGTGCTTTTCCAGCACCACACTGATCTAGACTCTAATCTCCAGCATCTGCAGACCTCACTTTCACCTATGGGGCAGATCTTGCCAAGGTAGGCCCGACGGGCTGAATGGACTACTCCAGCCCTTTATTCCTTATGTCCTTGTGAGTCAGAAGGTGGCAGAATGGAGTCTTACTCCATAAGCCAGAGTTCACACCTGTAACTTGATTCTCCCAGCGCAGTAGTGAGGGAATGCTGCATTGCCAGGTGAAAGGGAAAATCTCAGTCCCGACTACTCTCTCACATGGAGAATTGATTATCCCAAAGCACTAGTTCAAAGAACGGCCAGGGATTTGTTTCTTATTATCCCTGAATTAACATCTCTGACAAAGCAGAGCATCTGCTAATTGCTGTTTGTGGAATTTGGCTTCTAATTTCTGACATTTTAAAAGTGCTTTATTGACTGTAAGACATAGCTGGGACTTCCTAAATTCATGAAAGACCTGGCAGAAATGCAAGTGTTCCTTCATTTTCCTTCTGAGTGTGCTACACCTATCAGAAGTAGCTCAATCTGTCAGGTATTGCTGTCTCCTGTTCTGATCTAAGTCAGTGTCACACCTGGGCTGTTATAGCTAACCTTAGGCCACGAAAGCTTGGAAATGTTCCAGTTCCTGCTGTACACCTCCTGGGAAGTATAAATGGGTGAGATTGAGATTGGAACCAGTTCTAAAATGAGCTGAAACATAGAAGTGTAGAAAATATGTAGGAGTAGGCTATTCGGCCCTTCGAGGCCTGCACCACCACTCAACATGATCATGGCTGATCATGTAATCTCAGTACCCCATTCCCGCTTTCTCTCCATACCTTGATCCCTTTCGCTGCAAGGGCCACGTCCAGCCCCTCTTGTATGTATCTAACAAACTGGCCCCAACAGCTTCCTGTGGGAAGAGAATTCCACAGGTTCACAACTGAGTGAAGAAATTCTTGCTCATCTCTGTCCTGAATGGCTTATCCTTTATTCTTAGATTGTGAACCCTAGTTCGGGACTTTCCCAACATATGGCAGTCCCAGTCTGTATTTGGAAAGTTAAAATACCCTACCATATGCACCCTATTATTTTAACAGATATCTGAGGTCTCCCTACAAATATATTTCTCAATTTCCTGTTGGCTATTGGGGTTGTGTATAGTACAGTCCCAATAAGTTAGTCATCCCTTCCTTATTTCTCCATTCCACCAAAATAATTTCCCTGACCATATTCCTAGGAATATCTTCCCTATGCCAAAATGCTATCCCTTATCAAAAGTGCCACTCCCCTCTCGCTCCCCTTTCTATCCTCCCTATAGCATTTGTATCCTGAAACATTAAGCTGCCAAACCTGTCCATCCCTGAGCCCCATCTTTATAATTGCTATGATATCCCAGTCCCATGTTCCTAACCATGCCCTGAGTTCATCTACCTTCCCTGTTGGGCCCCTTGCATTGAAATAAATACAGTTTAATTTATCAGTCCTACCTCATTCTCTGCTTTGTTCCTGCCTGTCCTGACTGTTTGACTTGCTCCTTTTCCCAACTGTATCAGTCTCAGACTGATCTCTTTCTCAATGTCTCCCCACCTTACTAGTTTAAATCCTCCCGAGCAGGATGTAGCAAACCAGGTTGTAGGAGAGGTAAAAACAATGACTGCAGATGCTGGAAACCAGATTCTGGATTAGATGGTGCCAGAAAAGCGCAGCTGTTCAGGCAGCATCCAAGGAGCGGGAAAATCAAAGGGCTTTTGCCCGAAACGTTGATTTTCCTGCTCCTCTGATGCTGCCTGAACTGTTGTGCTTTTCCGGCGCCACTCTAACCTAGGTTGTAGGAGAGGCAGGTGAACCTCTGTAGCACCTGGAAGGACTGTTTAGGGCTCTGTATGGAGGTGTGGGAGCAAACACAATTAACATAACATAATGGCCTCCTACAGTGCTGTAACCATTGTATGGTTCATGTGGCTCAGGTGGAAGTGCATTTACTTCTGAATCAGCAGTTAGTGAGCCAAAGGACTCCTCTGAATTTTTAACCCACAGTTCTTGACTAAATGACTCAGTGGGATACTGAAGGAGTGTGGCACTATTGGAGCTGCTGTGCTTTGGATCATATGCAAAAACTCAATAGCGGATGAAGGTTTGTGTGAAGATTTGTAGCTCGGGTGCTGGTTGCAGTTGTTGTGGGTATGTTCACCAAGCTGGGAATTTGGTTTGCTGAAGTTTTGTCCCCTTTCTCGGTGACATCCTCAGTGCCATGGAGCCTCCTGTGAACCGACACAAGTACAGCAGCACCCCTCAGGTTCTGTTGCACCATTTTGGAGAGGACCTTTGTAAGTGGCAGAGGATACTGAGAGAATAATTCACAAGCCATATGGGGTCTTGGGCTTCAGAATGGAGGTTCCAAGTGCAACCAGTAGTTTTGCACCTTTATAAAGCTCTTGGTAAAGCCACATCGGACGTACAACATTGTTTTTCAGGGCTGGTCACATATTTGAGGAAGAATGTGATGGTCCTTGAGAAGGCACAGAGGAGATTGACAAGAACTGTTTCAGGGGTGAGGGATTTTAGTGACAAGTTTGGAAAAGCTGATGTTGTTCTCCTTGGAGAAAGGTGGCTTAGAGGGTGGGGGGATTTGATCAGCGTGTACCAGATTGACAGGTTTAAATGCAGAAAGATTGTTTCCCCTCCTGAGAGTCTAGGACCAGAGGACGTAATCTCTGAATCACTTAAGACAGAGATTAGGATACATTTTTCTTCTCAGATGGTTCTAAATCTATGGAATTTTTTTAACTGCAGGAGAATGTAGAGGCTGGGTCATTTAGTATATTCGAGGCTGAGATAGACTGAGATAAACAGTAAAGAAATCGAGGGTTATAGGGAAAAGGCAGGAAAGTGGAGTTGAGGATTATCAGATCAGCCATAACCTCATTGAATTGCAGAACAGACTCAATGAAATGAATGGCCCACTTCTGTTCCTGCGTCGTATGTTCAAGATAATGTAGACAAGAAGGGCTGTTCCTAATATTTGTTAGTAGGGGATTTGGTTGTGGGAAGAGATGAAGTGGGAAATGAGAGAGAACTTTTTAATGTAGTGAGAGGTCATGACTGGGACTGCCTGCCTGAGTGTGATGGAAGCGGAAATGTTCAATCATTTCGAAAGGATATTGCATGGGGAACCTGGCAGAAATAAACTTGCAGGGCAGCAAGGAGAATGTGCTTGACTGACAATTGTCCTTGCCTCAGAAGTACTCCCTTGGGCTGTGAGCTGCTGTGTATTATCCCGAAGCTGTGACAGGTGCTAGAGAAATGCAACTCTTCCTTATTCTTTTGTGGTCTCTTGGCCCGCTGTCCAGTTTTGCTGATCGTCAAGTGGTGTCAAAGTTTCCTTTTCACCGTAGATGTTCGTCCAGTTGTCATCTGAGCTATTTTAAAATAATTGGGATAAGAATTGGAGAGGAGATAAGGGGAATTTGCCGCCTTTAATGTAGTGTGTTGTTATGATCTGGAAGCGCTTCTAAAAGGGCATATTCGAACATGTGAATAAGCAGAGGCAACATTACCCTGCCAGCCTGCTCCGCCATTCAGTCAGATTATGGCTGTTCTGATTTTAACCACAACTCTATACTTCTGCATACTCTGCACCCCACCCCGCAATAATCTTTCCCCCTGCCTTGACAATCAAGAATCTATCTACCCTCACCTTTAAAAATAGTTAACGATTCTGCATCTACTGCCTGTTCAGGAAGGGATTTCAAAGACTCACAACCCACTGAAGAAAAAAAAATTCAGAAGTAGCTTTGAAAACCCAGTTGAATAAATTCTTGGGTTGGAGGGCAATGGGCAAAGAGTAAAACAGGTGCTCAGAAATCAAATGCTATATGCTAAAGCCTGTGTGTAATGCATGTGTCTTTTGCAGTATTTAACAAAGTTAATCACATCAATTTGCCAATCTGATTAGATGTGCTGGATGCACGGGAAGAATCAATAACTCAGCTTCTTTATCTGTTACTGGTTCACATTCTTGTTGGAGCCTGGTTTGTTGATTATTTCAAGTTATTTTCCTATTATACAAAGCCAAAATGCTTGACAATTCCCAGGCACAGACCTGTTAAAAGTCCCATCGATTGAATCGCGGATCTGGCTAGCCCACACCAATGATCATTTGAACTGCCCACCTAACACTTCAAACTCACTCAGGAAGCAACGCTGTCACAAACCAGATACCTCAGCAATTTCCCCATCCCACCCCCAGGTGGATGGTTTGCCTTCCTCTCCTCGCCCAATAGTGACTGACATGTCCTCTGGTACTGTACATGTGTAATCATGACTTAGAGTCATAGCGATGTATGGCATGGAAACAGACCCTTCAGCCCAATCTATCCATGCTGGCCAGATTTCCTAACCTCATCTAGTCCCATTTGCCAGCACTTGGTCCATATCCCTCCAAACCCTTCCTATTCATATACCCATCCAGATGCCTTTTAAATGTTGGCATTGTACAAGCCTCCACCACTTCCTCTGGCAGCTCACTCCATACATGCACCACCCTCTGTGAAAAAGTTGCCCTTTAGGTCTCTTTCATATCTTTCCCCTCACCCTAAACCTATGCCCTCTAGTTCTGGACTCCCTCACTCCAGGGAAAAGTCCTTGTCTGTTTATCCTACCCATGCCCCTCATGATTTTATAAACCTCTATTTATATTTAAAAAAATTACAATGGTATTGCCAGGGTTGGAGGATTTGAGCTATAGGGAGAGGCTGAACAGGCTGGGGCTGTTTTCCCTGGAGCATCGGAGGCTGAGGGGTGACTTTATAGAAGTTTATAAAACCATGATGGGCATGGAATTTGTAAATAGACAAGGTCATTTCCCTGGTTTGGGTGAGTCCAGAACTAGAGGGCATAGGTTTAGGGTGAGAAGGGAAAGATTTAAAAGGGACCTGAGGGGCAAAGTTTTCAAGCAGAAGGTGGTGTGTATGGAATGATCTGCCAGAGGAAGTGGTGGAGGCTGGTACAATTGCAACATTTAAAAGGCATTTGGATGGATACATGAAAAAGAGAGATATGGACCAAGTGCTGGCAAATGGGACTAGATATCTGGTTGGCATGGACGAATTGGACCGAAGGGTGTTTTTCCATGCTGTACATTTTTGACTCTAAACATCCTAATCCCATTTTCTTGCATTTGGCCCACAGCCTTGCATGCTTGCAATTGCAAGTGCATATCTGAATAAATGTAAAGAGAGGCGATGGCCTTGTGCCATTTTTGCACGACTGCTAACCATAGATGCAGCTAATGTTCTGGTGACCTGGGTTCGAATCCCATCATGGCAGATGGTGGAATTTGAATTCAATAAATACCCATAATTAAAGAGTCGAACGATGACCATGAATCCATTGTCGGAAAAACCCATCTGGTTCACTAATGTTCTTTAGGGAAGGAAACTGCCAACCATACCTGCTCTAGCGTCCAGGTGACTCCAGACCTACAGCAATATGGTTGACTCTTAACCCTCCCCTGGGCAATTAGGGATGGGCAATAAATGCTGGCAATAATCAGGGTAGCACGGTGGCTGTGGTTAGCACTGCTGCCTCACAGCACCAGGGTGCCAGGTTCGTTTCCAGCCCCAGGTGACTGTGGTGGTTGCACATTCTCCCCGTGTCTGCGTGGGTTTCCTCTGGATGCTCTGGTTTCCTCCCACAGTCCAAACATGTGCAGGTTAGGTGAATAGGCCATGCTAAATTGCCCATAGTGTTAGCTGCATTAGTCGGATGGAAATGGGTCTGGATGGGTTACTTTTCGGAGGGTTGATGTGGACTGGTTGGGCCGAAGGGCCTGTTTCCACACTGTAGGGAATCTAATCTAAACCTCCTGCCCCTTACCTTAAATATGTACCCCTGCGGTTATTGATTCTTCCACAGCGGGGAAAGTTATTTCCTGTCTAAAACCCTCATAATTTGATACCTTCAATCATGTGCCCTGTCTTCTGCTTCAGTGAAAATAACCCCGGTCTATCCAACATCTGTTCATAAATGAAACTCTCCAGCTTCGAAAACAACCTGGTAAATCTCCTCTGCACCCTCACCAGTGCTATCTCTTCCCTCCTGGAATGTGGATTCCAGACCTGCACACAGTACTCTCTCTGTGGCTTAACCAGCATGTGGTGTGGGCACCACCCTGAGGAACAGTAGAAGCTGAGACTCAATTGGTGTCACTTATCTGGATCTATTTAGATTGGCTCTGTCAGGTGACCTGAGCACAAACTACCTGTTGGAACTCCCAGTGCAGGAGTGAGGGGGTGCTGCACTGTTGGAGGTACAATCTCCCATGTGAGATTCTCGACCAAGGCTCCTGAGGTTTTGTTGGGGGCTGGAATTTTCAGTCTACCTTGGAACATGGGACGATGCTGGAGTGGAAAACATGTTTTGTAAAATATGGAAGTCGACAAGGGGCTTGGGGAGGGGACTGTAAGTTTGCGTTCTGATGTTTTGTTTGGCACGGATGAAGATCTGGGTCTATTGCATTTCTGTAGCACCTTTCAACCTGAAGAGATCATTTACAGCCAATGAGGCAGCTTTGATGTGTGGTCACAATTTTAAAGCGGGAAGCAAAATGTTTGCACACCAAAATCCCACAAATATGGTGTGACAATAGTCAGATGAGTTGCCTTTTATGGATAGTTATTGACCAGGACTCCAGAGAAATCTCCTGCTTTTCTTTGTAATTGGAGCTGTTATGTTTTATTTTAAGTTTAATTTGAAAGAGGACAGTGCAGCACACCCTCAGCTCGTCACCTCAGGTGCCAGCTCGATTTTTTTGTGCTCAAGCCCCTGGAGTGGCACTTCAACACACAACCTCAACCCATTCATTACAGCCGGCATCTATTTCATTCATAACGTCTTTGGACAAGACACCATGCCAATAGGAGAAAGGAAGTTTCAATGTATCAAATGGACATTGAATGTTTTTGTTTGTATCACAAAATCTTTGAATAATTTGATGGTAGGACAGTCTATAGCTGTCAGTCAACAATCTTTTACAGTTTTCTAACAGTCCCTTCATTGAATAATTCTGGGACATCTCTGATTTGTCAGACTGCTGTGCCAGCTCTGGATCAATAGAAATTTCCTCAGCTTTTTGAATGATTGGTAGTGAGCTCCTCCCAATCATTAACGCCAATGCTGCCACACTTGGGGACCTTCAGAGTGTCTTTGTAGCACTTTCGTCGTCCCCTCCTGAGAGTGTTGACCATTTTGAGAGTTGAGAAAGCAGGACTTGCCAAGGGAGTAACTTTTTGGCCACCATACAGTGTCCAGATTGTTGAAGTTGGATTTGTTGGGAATTTTCCATTCTTGCCACTATTCCTAGAATCCCTATCGTGTGGAAGCAGGCCATTCGGCCCATCCGGTCCACATTGAAGAGCACACTACCCAGGCCTTACCCTTCTACCCTGTAACCCCACATTTTCCTTGGCTAACCCATTGAGCCTGCACATCTGTTGGACTGTGGGAGGAAACCGGAGCACCCGGAGGAAACCTACGCAGGCATGGGGAGAATGTGCAAACTCCACACGGACAGTCACCCGAGGCTGGAATTGAACCTGGGTCCCTGGCACTGTGATGGCCAGTGCCACCCTTTAAGGAATTCCTGATCATCTATTGCTGGCATGCACAGCAACAACTCAAGAGCTTTCCCAGAATTATTGAATGCTCCTGGAGTCGTGGCAACACTTTAGATTAGATTCCCTACAGTGTGGAAACAGGCTCTTTGGCCCAACAAGTCCACACCGACCCTCCGAAGAGTAACCCACCCAGACGCATTTCCCTCTGACTAATGTACCTAACGCTATGGGCAATTTAGCATGGCCAATTCACCTGAGCTGCACATCTTTGGACTGTGGGAGGAAACCGGAGCACCTGGAGGAAACTCTCTCAGATACAGGGAGAATGTGCAAACTCCACACAGACAGTCGCTCGAGGCTGGAATTGAACGCAGGACCCTGGTGCTGTGAGGCGGCAGTGCTAACCACTGAGTCACTGTGCCACCCAGAAATTCTGGCTCATCCGCGATTTGAACCAGGGACCTCTCTCAAGTCTGCGGAATTTGAAGGCCACCAGAGAATCATACCACTAGACCAACGAGCCACTTCTGGAAGTCTATCCCTGAATACCCTCTATCTCTCCACCTCTCATTTCCTTTAAGGTGTTTTGAGCAAGACTTTGGTCATCTGTACTGCCATCTCCCTGTTACAAGGCCTGGTGTTAAATTGTGCAAGAGCATATTGTGTGAAAGGTGGCTTATGAATACAAATTATTGTTGGAATAACATTCAGCTGCAAGCTGCTACATTCTGTGCATAAACAATGTCTTTGAGGTTGTAGTTGTTAGGTTTCCAAGGTTATGGCTGCATTATATTAGTGGGATCTCGTGTGTTTTAAAGCTATCAATCCAGGGAAAGAAACAAAGTGAGTAGATTTACAGTTACCAGAATCTTATATGGGAAATAAGAGACATCGATGGGACAAGTGGCAGAAGGGTAGGGACCAGAATGAATTTGGTGTTAGGTAAACGGTCTTGTCAGACGAATCGTAGCTACTCAGCCATGGGGGATATTGTTTGAGCTCCCCAGCAACTGTACTGCAGAGATTGAATAAAACATGAACTGACAGTTACAGCTCATCTGATATCTCTGACACAGGCTGTGAGCTCGCGTCAGAATGATAGACTGATGCAGAGGCAAAAGGAAGACCCCATTGCCTATTATCCCTATTCCAGCCCACCTGAACTCACAGGCTCCCAAAAACCCTCCACAATTTCGTTCCCCTGCCAATAACAAAGGCGAACAACTAATGTCCTTCAACTGGAAAAATCTGCTATCCTTATCTAATCTGGTCTACAGGTGACTCCAGATCCACAGAAATGTGTAGATAAAAACAATGACTGCAGATGCTGGAAACCAGAGTCTAGATTAGAGTGGTGCTGGAAAAGCACAGCAGGTCAGGCAGCATCCAAGGAGCAGGAATAGATGAAGGGCTTTTGCCCGAAACGTCGATTTTCCCGCTCCTCGGATGCTGCCTGACCTGCTGTGCTTTTCCAGCACCACTTTAATCTAGACCCCCATAGAAATGTGTTGACTCCAAAATACCCTCTGAAATAGCTGAACAACTCATGGGTTAATGGTCTTATCACTAGCAGAGACCCCAGTAATGTTCTGTTTGAATCCTATCATGGCAGGTGGCGGAAAGTGAGTTCAATAAAAATCTGGAATTGAGTGTCTAACGATGACCATGAAACCAATGTCAGTTGTCAGGAAAGATTCATATTTTGTCAGCGCTAGAATCCAGTCATATTTCGTACTTGATGTATTATGCCTTCTCCCAACATCAGCTGGGTGTGCATAAAGTCACCCATTCACTGCTTGCCTGTGATGTGGCCCTTTTGTCCTGCACACACAGGTGGAAAATAGGCACTTATGGTCGAAGGTATTCGGAGTGCAAGGGGTGACTGGTTCTTACAAAACTGCGTCCCAGAAGGAGTCATGATGTGGAAATATGTACTCATTGCACCCAGTTTCCATGAGCTGAAGAAGCAAGGGAATTATAAGGTACAAATATTCCGTATCCGATGTTGCATTTTTTTTGCAACCTTACTCAAACAGCTTCTTTACTGGCTTCCTGGGTGACCAATTTAATTAGGTCTGGAACGGCTTGAATAGAAAATATTGATAGTACTCAGGGGACCAGGCAGCTTCTATACGTTCTTGAGGGTGAAAGTCAAGGTTGAGAGGAATAGGAAACCCTGGATGACCAGAGATATTGAGGCTTTGATCAGAAAAAAGGAGGTATGACTCAGGTAGAGGCAGTTAGGATCAAGGGAATCCCTGGAAGTATATGCGGGATACAGGAGTTTACTGAGCAAGGAAATCAGGAGGGTGAAAAGGGGGCACAAGGTAGTCTTGGCTGAGAAGATTAGGATGAATCCAAAGAGTTTCATTAAGTATATTAAAGGAAAAAGAAT
Organism: Chiloscyllium plagiosum; assembly: GCF_037043375.1. NCBI lineage: Eukaryota > Metazoa > Chordata > Chondrichthyes > Orectolobiformes > Hemiscylliidae > Chiloscyllium > Chiloscyllium plagiosum. The sequence continues at coordinate 107,915,164 of NW_028270145.1, read as the reverse complement.
AACTAGAGAGAATGGGAACCCTGAAGGACCAAAGTGGGCATGTAAGTGTCGAACCGCAAGAGATGGGCAAAATCCTCAATGAATATTTCTCCTCAGTGTTTACTACGAAGGAAAGCATGAAGACTTGGGGAAGTTAGTGGTCATATCTTGGGGACAGTCCACATCACAGTAGAGCAAGTGTTGGATGTATTAGAATGTATGAAGGTGGATAAATCTCCTGGTCCTAGTGGTATGCCTCAGGGGTTGGTACTGGACTCATTACTGTTTTGTTATCTATATCAATGATTTGGATGGGAATGTCCAAGGCATGGTTGGTAAGTTTGCAGATGACACTAAAGTAGGCAGTATCGTGATCAGTGAGGAAGGTTATCAGAAATTGCAGCAGGACCTTGATCAGCTGGGGAGGTGGGCTGAGAAATGGCAAATGGAGTTTAATATAGATAAGTGTGAGGTCTTGCATTTTGTAAAGTCAAATCAAGGTAGGAGTTTCAAAGTGAATGGTAGGGCCTTAAGAAGTGTGGTGGAACAGAGGGGCCTTGGAGTTCAGGTGCACGGTTCTCTGAAAGTAAGTCCCAGGTAGACAGGGTAATGAGGAAGGCTTTTAGCACACTGGTCTTCATCAGTCAGGGCATTGAGTATAGAAGTTGGGAAGTTATGTTGCAGTTGTACAGGATGTTGGTGAGGCCACACTTGGAGTAATGTGTTCAGTCTTGTTATAGGAAGGATGTTATTAAACTGGAAAGAGTGTAGACGAAATTTACAAGGATGTTGCCAGGACTCAATGGTCTGAGTTATAAGGAGAGGTTGGACAGGCTAGGACTTTTTTCTTTAGCGTGTAGGAGTCTGAGGGGGGATCTTACAGTGGCATATAAGATCATGAGAGGCATGGATAGGGTGAATGCACTCAGTCTTTTTCCCAGGTTAAGGGAATCATGGACCAAAGGGGAACAAATAAAAGGGAACCTGGTGGGCAACTTTCTTACGCAGAGTGATACACACATGAAAGGAGCTGCCAGTGGAAGTGGTTGAGGCGGGTACATTAACAATATTTAAAAGGCATTTGGACAAATACATGGATAGGAAAGGATTGGAAGGATATGGGCCTAGTACAGGGAAATAGGGTTAGCGTGGACGGACATTTTGGTCAGCATGGACCAGTTTGGGCTGAAGGGCCTGTCTCCGTGCTGTAGGACTCTATGACTCTGAAGCAATAGGTGTCCTGGTGCAGAGAGGCCTTGATGTTCATGGCACATTGCCGAAAAGGGAGTGATATTGGGGAAAACAAAATTACAACAGAAGGGTCTGGGGGAGCTTTTGTTCTGATTGTCATTGATGGTACCTGCCCCCTCATTGTGGTCAAGTCAGTGGGCACTTGATGGTATCTGCACCCTCTACCAGAGTGTGACAAATAGTAAGGGTTGTTTGAGGTAGTTTGCTGCCGATAGTTCTCCTTTGTCTATATTGTGTCTAGGTTCTGTCTATCCGTAGTAGAGAATGTCCACTGGATGAATCAAAACAGGAAAGACACTTCTTGTGTACGATCTGGTGTATGACATGATAGCAGTAACTACAACTTACCTTACTAGTCAGGCATAATTACTGAGGACTCCCTAGAGCTGTGCAGACCCATCTGCTCCCGAGTGTAGAATTGCCAGTCTCTTTTCAAAGATTGAGATTATCAGATTGAGTGGAGCTTATGCAATTTCAACATTAACGCTTTCAGAAGTATTAGCCAAATGTTTTTGTTTGTTCATGGGATATGGGCATTGCCGGCTGGGTCAGCATTTATTGTTCATTCCTAATTATCCAGAGGACTGTTAAGAGTCAACCACATTGCTGTGGGTCTGGAGCCACATATAGGCCAGAGCAGGTAAAGATGGCAGTTCCGTTCCTAAAGGGCATTAGTGAAGCAGATAGGATTTTAACAGCAACATTAGTTGTCATTAGACTTTTAATAGAATTCAAATTCTACCATTTGTCAAAGTAGGATTCAAATCCCAGAACAGTACCGGAGTCTCAATTGATTAATCTAGTGACAATACCTCTATGCTAACATCTCTTCATGCTATCACAGATTGAATGGCAAAATGGTGAACAGCTGCCATTGAGAAGCAAAAACAAGATAAGAGATTAATTCCCATTTTAAGCTTATTTTGCAGAAACCTGTAAACAGCAGCCCCTGCTACTTTAATTTTGCAAGCAACCTAAGCTGTGATTGGTGCTTGTAGAACTATGGAGGTCTCCATCAAAAGGCTATCTTGTTTAAAGTTTCACTGTAGACAAAATTATGGACAAAATTGGAAGTCTATTGGGAGTCCTCAGTTTATTTTTAATCAAGCTTTCAGAGCGCTGCTCCTTCAGGTGGTGTGACTTCTGACCATGGCGGAAGTGAGGACTGCAGATGCTGGAGATCTGAGTCTAGATCAAAGTTTCAGGCAAAATGAGGCCTCATTCCTGATGAAGGGCTTTTGCCCGAAACGTCAATTTTCCTGCTCCTCGGATGCTGCCTGACCTGCGGTGCCTTTCCTGCACCATGCTAATCCTGACTTCTGACATTGTCCACCCTAGTTCAATGCTGACACCTCTACAATGTCGTTGCGTGTCTTAGTTTGGGTTGTGGCCTTGGTAAGATTAGATAGTGTAGAAAGCAAAGCAGCTGACAGCACGGTGGCACAGTGGTTAGCACTGCTGCCTCACAGAGCCAGAGACCCGGGTTCATTTCCCGCCTCAGGCGACTGACTGTGTGGAGTTTGCACGTTCTCCCCGTGTCTGCATGGGTTTCCTCCCACAGTCCAAAGATGTGCAGGTCAGGTGAATTGGCCATGCTCAATTGCCCGTAGTGTTAGGTAAGGGGTAAATGTATGGGTGGGTTGCGCTTCGGCGGGGCGGTGTGGACTTGTTGGGCCGAAGGGCCTGTTTCCACACTGTAAGTAATCTAATCTAATATTTAACATTGTTTATTTTTACCTTTAAATAGAGGCTTTGGCATCTTGGTAATATCACTGGGCTCTTAATCCAGAGCTCCAAAAGTATTCTGGAGGTCATGGGTTCAAATCCCACCTCCAAAAGATGGTGAAATTTGAATTTAATAAAAATCTGGGATAAAAGGTAGTCTGGTGACCATGTAGCCATCATTGATTGTTGTAAAAACAGATCTACTTTTCTAATGTCCTTTAGGAAAGAGATGTCCTGTCCTTATGCAGTCTAAGACATCAAACCAACAGCAACTACCCTCTGTGCAATTCATGGCTAATAAATGCCAGTCTTGCCAATGGCACAAACATGCATCTCATGGATGGCTTTTTAAAAATATATACAGGACAAACTCCGTGAGACTGCATGTGGAACCATCTCAATAATCTCTGCTGCCATGTGATCTTCCATCACGAATGAGGACTGATTGATTATATTTATCATTAACTCTTTACACTACAGTTGCTGGTGAAGGTGGTGGGTTTGATTGGCAAGTATGGCACGTAATTAAAATCCGGTCCAATTTTGGACCTTCAGTACCTTGTGACACAGTGATGCCTTCCCATGGTCTTTACCTAAAGCTTGTACCGCTGCTCAATTTCTACCCAAATCTTCCTGAAAAGGAGAGGGAAGGAACAAAGAGAAACTGGAAAAATAATTTCCAGCCGACCGCAAAATAATGACAGATGGCACGAGTCAGGAGTGAGCACATCCAATTTAAGTTCTAAATTGGAGGGATCTGAGATGGACATGATGAAAGAGACAGTCAAGATGGTTCGGGAGCTTTTGTCAGAGGTTGCAAATTTGAAAAGTGGCCTTATCACACAGATCATTAAAGGCAGTGCATCAGCTATGAGCAATGGCATGTGATGCACCCATCTATATATCTAGTTTTCGACATTCAATGTGGAAGGATTGCAGTGGATTACCACTGATTCATAGTGTACATGGCCCCGGGTGCATGAAGAGGAAGGCTTTTACACTTCTCCAATTAGCGTCGACAGACAGCAGAATAATCCTTGCAGACTTTTTTTTCTCGAACCTGCAGATGTCTGCACACTTCTGCTGCAATTTAACAGCAGATTAAAAGATAATGTCATGCCCTTCCCCCAATTCACTCATTTCCCAGCAGTTTCCTATACACTGGTTTAAGCTACAGATGACCAATTTTATTGCAGTGGAGATACCTATCGAGCCTTGGGTTCTCAAGTCAATAAACAAAACTCCACACACTTAAAAGATTCTTAGGGGGGGGTTGAATTTTCTTTTTGTTTCAATGACACTGCCTTTCTGGGTAGAGGGTAAAGCATTGAGGTGGAGAGGTTGTTTCCTTTGTGGGACAGTCTGGGACCAGCAGGTGTAATCTCTGTATGAAGGGGTAACATTTCAGACAGAGATGGGAAGTAATTTCTTCTATCAGAAGGTAGTGAATCTGACTTTTTTTAAACTGCAGAGGGCTGTTGAGACTGAGTCATTAAATATATTCAAGTCTGACATAGATTTCTAATAAGTGGGAATCAGGGGTTATAGGGAAAAACAGGAAAGTGGAATTGAGGATTGTCAGATCAGCCTTAACCTCATTGAATTGCAGAGCAGAGTGAGTGGGCTGAATGGCCTATATCTGCCCTCACATCTTATGGTCTTACCAATGGCAAGGTCAGCATTGATTCCCTAGGCCTCAGGCCTAAGAAGGCGATGGTAAGCCACCATTTTGAATCACTGCAGTCTGTGAGAATTATAACTTTCCACACAATTAAGTGTCGTAAAATCAAAGGTCAACTGCATTGCTGTGGCTCTGGAGTTACAGATAAGCCTGGCTGGGATAGTAGATTTCCCTCCCCAGAAGACACTAGTGAGCCAGATGGGGTTTTCCAACAATTCCAATAGTTTCCTGAGCACTTTTAAATGTAGATTTCACAGAATCGCAGAATTGCTAGGGCACTGAGGGAGGCCATTTGGCCCATCGTGCCTGCACTGGTTCTATTACCTACTGCCAATCTCCTACCTTTTCCCCCTTATCCCTGCGCGTGCACACAAGCAATGCCCTTTTGAATACCTCAATTGAACTTATCTCCATCACAATTCAAGGCAGTGCATTCCAGACCCAAACTACTTCCTGATGTACAGCTGAAAGTTGATTCTCACATCAATCTTGCTTCATTTGAATTTGTTGTGGTGATTGAGCTCATGTCTCTGGTTTATTAGGGTAGTAACATGACCACTAAGCTACCGTATCCATTTCCAGCATGTTGCTCGGCTACAGTAAAGCCACTTAATAATTTATGACGTGGAGGTGCTGGTGTTGGACTGGGGTGGTCAAAGTTAAAAATCTCTCACAACACCAGGTTAAAGTCCAACAGATTTACTTGATCGCTTGTGATGATTAACTTAATAATTTATAGCAGTCAGAAAGTGGTTTAATTCTCTCCAAGATATGGGCAGGGATTCTTTCCATTTCTAGGTGCCAAGATTAGATTTCATGAAAGAAAGCAAAGCTCCAATTTAGTAAGTTCCCACTGGAATCATTACAAAGATTCCTGTCCGCTGACAATTACATTCAAATGTGTCGTCCCTCTGTGCAAGACCTTCCATGGCCTCACAATTATCTACTTCCCTAAAAGTAGGGAGGCCTTGCTAGAACTGTACAGAGCAATGGAGAAACTTCATCTCCCTAATACTATAAGACCATAAGACATAGGAGCGTAACTAAGGCCATTCGGCCCATCGAGTCCACTCTGCTATTCAGTCATGGCTGATGGACATTTCAACGCCACTTACCCGCACTCTCCCCATATCACTTGATTCTTTGCAAGATTAAGAATTTATCAATCTCTGCCTTGAAGACATTTACCGTCCCAGCCTCCACTGCGCTTCGTGGTAATGAATTCCACAGGCCCACCACTCGCAGAAGAAATGTCTCCTCATTTCTGTTCTAAATTGACCCCCGCCTAATTCTAAGGCTGTGCCCACGGATCCTAGTCCCCGCCTGACAGAAACAAATTCCCAGCGTCCACCCTTACTAAGCAATGTATTATCTTGTAAGTTTCTATTAGATCTCCCCTCAACCTTCTAAACTCTAATGAATACAATCCCAGGATCCTTAGCCATTCGTCGTTTGTTAGGCCTATCATTCCAGACATCATCTGTGTAAATCTCTGGACATGCTCCAGTGTCAGTATGTCCTTCCTGAGGTATGGGGGCCAAAACTGGACACAGTATTCTAAATGGGGCCTAACTAGAGCTTTATAAAGTCTCAGTAGCACATCACTGCTTTTACATTCCAATCCTCTTGAGATATATTAATCTTGAGATAAATCTTGAGTATGGAATCATTGAATTTTTTAATTCATTCATGGGATCCACTGGGTGTGCCGTATTTATTTCCCATCCCTAATTGCCTTTGAGAAGGTAATGGTGAGCTGCCTTCCTGAACCTACACCAAAGTCTGTTTAATTTCGATAGACCTACAATGCTGTTAAGAATGGAGGGAGCTCCAGGATCTTTACCCAGCAACACTGAAGGCATGATGATATGTTTCCAAGTCAGGGTGGTGAATGGCTTGGAGTGGAGGTGGTGGTATTGGCGTGGGTTTAGAAGATGCTATCTAAGGACTTGTTGAATTTCTACAGTGCGCCTTCTCGATAGTACATACCGCTGCTACTGTGTTTCAGTGATGGGGGGAGTGGTTGTTTGTGGATGTGGTGCCAATCAAGCTTTGTTTTCGATGGTGTCAAGCTTCTTGAGTGTTGTTGGAGCTGCACATATCAGGCGAATGGGGCATATTCCATCACACTCCTGACTTGTCCCTTTCAGATAGTGGACATGCTTGAGGGGGACAAGTGGTGATTCGCTCCCTATCAGATTCATAGCCTTTAACCTGCTCTTGTAGCCACTGTATTTATGACTTCAGGTTTTGGTCAATAGTTACCCTCAGGATGTTTTATAGTAAGGGACTCAGTGTTGGTGATGCCATTGAATATCAAAGGATGGTGGTTGTATTCTCTCTTGCTGGAGACAGAAGAATGCCTAACCCTAAACTCTTCATGTCTCTGCAAGAGTAATTCCTCACCCCACTCTCCATTCTTTGCCTTTCCCCATTACCCTACATTTTTTTCTCTTCAGACTGTTTTTAAAAAAAATCATTCAACAGATGTGGCGATTATCCAACTTGTCCACAAAAATCATTAAATTCCACTTCAGGAAGCTATACTGAACGTGCCTCCACCTTACTATCAGACGATAAGATGTAGGAGCAGAAATAGAACATCCAGTCCATCAAGTCTGCACCATATAACGAGATCATGGCTGCTCTGATAATCCTCAAATCTAGTTCCCTGTCTTTTCCTATAATCCTTGATTCTCTTTCTGATTAAAAATCTAGGGTCCAGATTAGAGTGGTGCTGGAAAAGCATAGCAAGTCAGGCAGCATCCAAGGAGCAGGAAAATCGATGTTTCGGGCAAAAGCCCTTCATCAGGAATTCTCATCAGCGTTCTTGATGAAGGGCTTTTGCCCGAAACGTCAGTTTTCCTGCTCCTCGGATGCTACCTGGCCTGCTGTGCTTTTCCAGCACCACTCTCATCTTGATTCTGATCACCAGCATCTGCAGTCCTCACTGTCACCTCATTAAAAATCTATCGCAGCCTAGTCAAAAATCACACATCAGGTTATAGTCCAACAGGTTTAATTGGAAGCACACTAGCTTTCGGAGCGACGCTCCTTCATCAGGTGATTGTGGAGGGCTCGATCGTAACACAGAATTTATAGCAAAAATTTGCAGTGTGATGTAACTGAAATTATACATTGAAAAATTGATTGTCTGTTAAGCCTTTCATCTGTTAGAATACAGTGATAGTTTCACTTCTTTCATGTGTAAATCACGGAACCCTTTTTTTAAAAGTTGCATTCTCGGGTTAGCTGTTAACAATGTGATAGCTAGATAATATGTTGAAGGTGTTATCCCCCTGTGTTCTCTGCCTATGCCATGATGTTTAGATTGATTCTAATCTAAAAAGTGAGATAACGGAGTTTTACATAAATTCATGCAGTTTTTGAGCAAAGTGCAATGTAACTCTGCAAGTACAAATTCACCACACAAAATATGTGTGCATGTGGGTCTTTGTCTGTGTGTGTGGGTGTCTGTCTGGGGTGGGGTGTGTAGAGTGTGGGTGTAGTGTGTCTATAAGTGTGTGTGTGTGTGTGCGCGTCTGTGTGTACCTGTGTCCGTGTCCATGTTGCAATGGTGATCACCTGTAATGTGACATGAACCCAAGGTCCCGGTTGAGGCCCTCCCTATGGGTACCGAACTTAGCTATCAGCCTCTGCTCAGCCACTTTGCTCTGCTGCCTGTCCCGAAGTCCACCTTGGAGGATGGTCACCCGAAAATCCGAGACTGAATGTCCTGGACCAATGAAGTGTTCCCCAACTGGGAGGGAACCCTCCTGTCTGTTGATTGTTGTGCGGTGCCCATTCATCCGTTGTCGTAGCCTTTGCTCGGTTTCCCCAATGTACCAGGCCTCAGGGCATCCTTGCCTGCAACGTATAAGATAGACAATGTTGGCTGAGTCACATGAGTACCTGCCATGTACAAGGTGGGAGGTTTCCCACACGTAATGGTGGTATCTATGTCCACAATCTGACACGTCTTGCAGCGTCCACCGTGACAGGGTTGTATGGAGTTGTCCTGAGAGCCGGGCAGTTTGCTACGAACAATGATCTGTTTGAGGTTTGGCGGTTGTTTAAAGGCAAGTAGTGGAGGTGTGGGGAAGGTCTTGGTGAGGTGCTCATCCTCATTGATAATGTGTTGCAGGTCACGAAGAACATGGTGTAATTTTTCAGCCCTGGGAAGTACTGAACAACGAAGGGTACTCTATCAGTTGCAGCCCGTGTCTGTCTCCTGAGGAGGTCATTACGGTTCCTTGCTGTGGCACATCAGAACTGGCGGTCAATGAGCTGAGCATCGTACCCCGTTCTTGTGAGGGCATCCTTGAGTACTTCCAGGTGTCTGTCACGTTCCTCCTCATCTGAGCAGATCCGGTGTATGCGTAGGGCTTGTCCATAGGGGATGGCTGTTTTAATACGTTTTGGGTGGAAGCTGGAGAAGTGTAGCATTGTGAGGTTGTCTGTGGGTTGTGGTAGTGTGGTGCTGAGGTGTCCGTCCTTGATGGAGACACGTGTCCAAGAATGAGACACAGTCGAGTAGTCCATGGTGAGTTTGATGGTGGGATGAAACTTGTTGATGTCACTGTGTAGTTTTATCAGTGACTCCTCGCCATGGGTCTAGAGGAAGAAAATGTCATCAATGTACCTGGTGTACAATGTTGGTTGGAGATCCTGCATAGAGGACAAGTCTTGTTCGAACCTGTGCATAAAAATGTTGGCATATTGGGGTGCAAATTTGGTCCCCAGGGCTGTTCTGTGTCTCTGGATGAAGAACTGGTTGTCAAAGGTGAAGACGTCGTGATCGAGGATAAAGCGGATGAGTTGTAGGATGGTGTTTGGAGACTGGTAGTTGTTGGTGTTGAGTACTGAGGCTGTTGCCGCGATGCCATCCTTGTGGGGGATGCTGGTATAGAGTGCGGAAACGTCCATTGTGACGAGGAATGTTCCCGGTTCGACTGGTCCGTGGGTGCTGAGTTTCTGTAAGAAATCTGTAGTGGCGCGACAGAAGCTGGGGATCCCCTGTACAATAGGTTTCAAGATGCCTTCCACATAGCCAGAGAGATTCTCACACAGGGTCCCATTGCCCGATACGATGGGACATCCGGGTGTGTTGGCTTTGTGTACCTTTGAAAGGCAGCAGAAGTCGCCTACACAAGTATGTGGGATGAGGGCGCGTAGGGAACTCTGAAGGACTGGATCCAAAGTTCTGATCAGTGTGTTTAATTCTCGGGTGTGTTCTTTGGTCGGATCAGCTGGTAGTTGCCTGTAGTGTTCCTGGTTGTTCAGTTGTTGGTACACTTCCTTGCAGTAATCTGTTCTATTCTGAATGACAGTGGCTCCTCCTTTATCTGCTGGTTTGATGACAATGTTGTGATTGGTTTTGAGAGCCTGGATGGCATTGCGTTGTGAACGGGTGATGTTTTGCTCTACCTTATGGGCACGGCTGATGAATCTGGCATTTATATATTTCCTGACGGTTTGAGCATACATGTCAAGCCCAGGGCAGCGGCCCTCCTGTGTGGTCCATGTTGACACCTTTGGTCGCTCCTCTACAGATCCCTGAGATGAAAGTGAGGTCTGCAGATGCTGGAGATCAGAGCTGAAAGTGTTGCTGGAAAAGTGCAGCAGGTCAGGCAGCATCCAAGGAACAGGAGAATCAACGTTTCGGGCATAAGCCCTTCTTCAGGAATGAGGAAAGTTTGTCCAGCAGGCTAAGATAAAAGGTAGGGAGGAAGGACTTGGGGGAGGGGCGTCAGAAATGCGATAGGTGGAAAGAGGTCAAGGTGAGGGTGATAGGTCAGACTGGGGTGGGGGCGGAGAGGTCAGGAAGAAGATTGCAGGTTAGGAAGGTGGTGCTGAATTCGATGGATTTGACTGAGACCAGGTGGGAGGGGAAATGAGGAAACTGGTGAAATCCGAGTTCATCCTTTGTGGTTGGAGGGTTCCTAGGCGGAAGATGAGGCGTTCTTCCTCCAACCGTCGTGTTGTTGTGGTCTTGCAATGGAGGAGTCCAAAGACTTGCATATCCTTGGTGGAGTGGGAGGGGGAGTTGAAGTGTTGAGCCACAGGGTGGTTGGGTTGGGTTGGGTTCATAGCCAACTGCCGCCGCGATATTAACCGCCACCTGAACTCCCCAACCCCTCTCACCCACTCCAACCTCTCACCCTCGGAACGCGCAGCCCTCCACTCCCTCTGTTGCAACCCCAACCTCACTATCAAACCAGTAGACAAGGGAGGCGCGGTAGTAGTTTGGCGCACCGACCTTTACACTGCTGAGGCCAAATGCCAGCTCACAGATACCACCTCCTACTGCCCCCTTGACCATGACCCCACCCCCCACCACCAAACCATCATCTCCCAGACCATCCATACCCTCATCACCTCGGGGGAATCTCCCATCCACTGCCTCCAACCTCATAGTCCCACAACCCCGCACCTCCCGCTTCTACCTCCTGCCCAAAATCCACAAACCTGACTGCCCCGGCCGACCCATTGTCTCCGCCTGCTCCTGCCCCACCGAACTCCTCTCTGCATACCTCGACATGGTCCTGTCCCCCTTAGTCCAAGAACTCCCCACCTACGTTCGGGACACCACCCATGCCCTCCACCTCCTCCATGATTTTCGCTTGCCCGGCCCTCAACGCCTTATCTTCACCATGGACATCCAGTCCCTATATACCTCCATCCCCCATCACGAAGGACTCAAAGCCCTCCGCTTCTTTCTTTCCCGCCCGTACCGACCAGTACCCTTCCACTGACGCCCTCCTTCGACTGACTGAACTGGGCCTCACCCTGAACAACTTCTCTTTCCAATCCTCCCACTTCCTCCAAACCAAAGGAGTAGCCATGGGCACCCGCATGGGCCCCAGCTATGCCTGCCTCTTCGTAGGATATGTGGAACAATCCATCTTCCGCAACTACACTGGCCCCACCCCCCACCTTTTCCTCCGCTACATCGATGACTGTATCGGCGCCGCCTCATGCTCCCACGAGGAGGTTGAACAGTTCATCCACTTCACCAACACCTTCCACCCCGACCTCAAATTCACCTGGACAGTCTCAGATTCCTCCCTCCCCTTCCTCGACCTTTCTATTTCTATCTCAGGCGATCGAATCAACACTGACATCTACTACAAACCGACCGACTCCCACAGCTACCTGGACTACACCTCCTCCCATCCTGCCCCCTGTAAAAACGCCATCCCATTCTCCCAATTCCTTCGTCTCCGCCGCATCTGCTCCCAGGAGGACCAGTTCCAAAAACTTACAACCCAGATGGCCTCCTTCTTCAAGGACCGCAATTTCCCCCCCGACGTGGTCGACGATGCCCTCCACCGCATCTCTTCCACTTCCCGCTCCTCCGCCCTTGAGCCCCGCCCTTCCAACCGCCACCAGGACAGAACCCCACTGGCCCTCGCCTACCACCCCACCAATCTCCATGTACAGCGCATCATCCACCGTCATTTCCGCCACCTCCAAACGGACCCCACCACCATGGATATATTTCCCTCCCCTCCCCTATCAGCATTCCGTAAAGACCACTCCCTCCGTGACTCCCTCGTCAGATCCACACCCCCCACCAACCCAACCTCCACTCCCGGCACCTTCCCCTGCAACCGCAGGAGGTGCAAGACTTGCGCCCACACCTCCCCCCTCACTTCCCTCCAAGGCCCCAAAGGAAACTTCCATATCTGCCACAGATTCACCTGCACCTCCACACACATCATCTATTGCATCCTCTGCACCCGATGTGGCCTCCTCTTATATTGGGGAGACAGGCCGGCTACTTGCGGAGCGTTTCAGAGAACACCTCTGGGACACCCGGACCAACCAACCCAACCACCCTGTGGCTCAACACTTCAACTCCCCCTCCCACTCCACCAAGGATATGCAGGTCTTTGGACTCCTCCATCGCCAGACCACAACAACACGACGGTTGAAGAGCGCCTCATCTTCCGCCTAGGAACCCTCCAACCACAAGGGATGAACTCGGATTTCACCAGTTTCCTCATTTCCCCTCCCACCACCTTGTCTCAGTCAAATCCATCGAATTCAGCACAGCCTTCCTAACCTGCAATCTTCTTCCTGACCTCTCCGCCCCCACCCCAGTCTGACCTATCACCCTCACCTTGACCTCTTTCCACCTATCGCATTTCTGACGCCCCTCCCCCAAGTCCCTCCTCCCTACCTTTTATCTTAGCCTGCTGGACAAACTTTCCTCATTCCTGAAGAAGGGCTTATGCCCGAAACGTAGATTCTCCCGTTCCCTGGATGCTGCCTGACCTGCTGCGCTTTTCCAGCAACACATTTCCAGATCCCTGTGATGACTGTTCTAGTTCATCAGTGGGATCACTGCCGGCACCTTGAAAGAATTCCCGGAGTCTCATTCGTTTGAACTCTTCTGTGTCTGCTGCCAGAACCAATGGGTCCATTTTGGTGGTGGGGCAGAAGTTGAGACCCCTACTCAGGACTTCAATCTCTTCCGGTCGAAGGGTGTGGTCCGATAAGTTGACAATAGACTTCCCCGCAGTGATGATGTTGTCTACTGTGGTTCCAGTGAGGGCCTTGCTATTACTGGTGAGAATGCCGAGTTTCTCCAGTTTTTTTGTTCTTGGCGTGCATGTATGTGGTGTAGTTTTGTCGCCTTGTCTGTTTGGCAATGTCACGTAATTGTACTGATGTATCCTGTGTGCAGACTGTGAGTGTGGACTCCATCTGAATTTCAAGGTTGTGGCATCTGCTATAGAGTTGGTGCACGAGATGATTGAGAAGTTTACGAGAGGGGCGGTGGCAAAGTCTCTCTGCGTAGTCTGTGTTGCAGGTCGACCTAAGTGGGTTCGTGATCCGTAATCCTTTCGGGATCTTTCCTGCTTGCCTGCATTCCTGTAGAAACTTGATGTCTGTGTCGATATGTGCAGTCTTCTTGGAGATCCTCTCCATTTTAAGCCGGCGGTTAGTGGTGTCGATAGTAGTCATGATTTGGAGATGCCGGTGTTGGACTGGGGTGTACAAAGTTTAAAAATCACACAACACCAGGTTATAGTCCAACAGGTTTAATTGGAAGCACACTAGCTTTCGGAGCGACACTCCTTCATCAGGTGATTGTGGAGGGCTCGATCGTAACACAGAATTTATAGCAAAAATTTGCAGTGTGATGTAACTGAAATTATACATTGAAGAATTGATTGTCTGTTAAGCCTTTCATCTGTTAGAATACAGTGATAGTTTCACTTTCATGTGTAAATCACAAAACCCTTTTTTCAAAAAGTTGCATTCTCGGGTTAGCTATTAACAATGGTGATAGCTGGACAATATATTGACAGTGTTAGCCCCCTGTGTCCTCTGTCTATGACCTGATGTTTAGATTGATTCTAATCTAAAAAGTGAGATAACGGAGTTTTACATAAATTCATGCAGTTTTTGAGCAAAGTGCAATATAACTCTGCAAGTACAAGTGTGTGTGTGTGTGGTGAGTGCAGAGTGTCTTAAGTCTGTGAGGGGGTGCATGTGTGGGAGTGTGTGTGTACCTACAGCCTAGAGTATTCTTAATTATCCAACCTCAACAACCCTCTGTGATAAAGAATTCCACAGATTCACTGCCCTCTGAGCACACTCCGGATCATAAGCATTCACTACATAAATGGTTATTTATCTTCCGTCCCCTCTGATTCTTTTCACCATTAATCTGTGCGCTGTTTCTTGATTTTCCTGCCAATGGGAACAGTTTTTTTTCAGTATCTACTGTTTGAATCTGTCATGATTCTGAACACCTCTATCAAATGCCCCTTGACCTTACCATAAAGACGGTTCAGCTTTTCCAACAAACCCTTATCCTTAGAACAATTTTCATGGTATTTCTTCTGCACCCTTCCCAAAGTCTTTACATTCTTCCTAAAGTTTAATGACCAGAGTGTGACGCAATACTCCCAATTGAGGCAAAAGCAGTTTTTATTCAAAAGGTTTGTGTCCAGTTGGGATTTTAATAAAAATCATATTTACTAAAACCAGGAATTTTATTTTCAGGCTTTGTAATTATCTCAAACTCTGATTGTCCTGTCAGCTTTTATTACCCCCACTGAAATATCCTTATGACTAACAGATTATGAAAAGGAAATGCACCATTTTTTGATCCATCCCTGGGTATTACACGGTTTTGTTGATTAGATTCCTACAGTGTGGAAACAGGCCCTTCGGCTCAACAAGTCCACACCGACCCTCCAAAGAGTAACCCACCCAGACCCATATTTAACCCTGACTAATGCACATAACACTATGGGCAATTTAGTATGGCCAGTTCATCTAACCTGCACATCTTTGGATTGTGGGAGGAAACCCAGGCAGATACTGGGAGAATGTGCAAACTCCACACAGACAGTTTCCCGAGGCTGGGATCAAAGCTGGGTCCCATGAGGCCGCAGTGCTAACCGAGGAGCAGTAAAATAAACGTTTCGGGCAAAAGCCCTTTATCAGGAATACAGGCAGAGATCCTGAATGGTGGAGAGATAAGTGAGAGGAGGGTGGGGGTGGGGAGACAGTAGCATAGAGTACAGTAGGTGAGTGGGGGAGGGGATGAAGGTGATAGGTCAGGGAAGAGGGTGGAGTGGATAGGTGGAAAAGATAGGCAGGTAGGACAAGTCATGGGGACAGTGCTGAGCTGGAATTTTGGAACTGGGGGGAGGGAAGGGGAAATGAGGAAACTGTTGAAGTCCACATCGATGCTCTGGGGTTGAAGTATTCCGAGGCAGAAGATAGTTATGGAGGCAGGCACTGAGGAAGCAAATGTGGCTGTAGTAGCGAGTTTGTTTCAGGACATGGTTGAAGAGCTTTTGGGCAGAGGAAATGACCTGAGAGTTGCAATGGGAGAGGGACTCCCTCAGATTCTTGTAGAGAGAGGAGGAAAACAGAATCTGGTTTCCAGCAACTGCAGTCATTGTTTTTACCTAGCAGTGCTAATCACTGAGCCGCTGTGCCACCCTTGTATTACCATTATCGAGGTTAGCTTTTAAATCAGGAGTCTCCAAGCCAATGCTGCAGATGTGGGCATCCTTAGTGGGTGGCTGCAAGGACTAACACACAACTGAGAAGTAGTGCAGCCCTCACACTGAGAGCAAGTGAAAGACGTTCTTCACCTAGAAGCTAATTATCTCTGAGATCTGAATAAAAAAGTAGGTTAATAATGCCGCAATTGTCCCCTTGCCAATAATAAATCAATGAAGCTGTTCACCCCACAGTCTTTACAGTAGCAAGGGAGTGGAGATCAGCCAGCTGTCTATTGCACTAGATGCCTCTCCAGCATTGCTTTATTTTAAAAAAAACTTACTTAATCCACAGTCCCACACAGAGGTCACTCATCTTGTTAACAAGGACACCAGAACAACAATGTCTTATATTTATGTAGTACCTGTCATGTATAAAGTGTTTGGTTTTGTGGCACAGTGGTAATGTCCCTACCTTTAGGGCAGAAGACCTAGCTACCCCAAACATGTGTCTGAACAGTTTGCTTTTTAAAATATTATAAATCTCAAGGGTGTTCACAGCAAACAACCTTAGACACTGAGCCTGCTAAGAATTGGTAAGCAAAGCTTTGATCAAAGAGATGCTAGGTTTTAAGGAATGCCTCAATGGAAGGAGGAGAGGAAAGGGTTGAGGTAGACAATTCCAGAAGTTAGGGCTAGACAGTGATTAAATTCATGGAGAAAGACTTCAAAAAGCTATGGAATAGAGGGATTTGGGGGTCAAAATACTGCAGATGCTAGAAATCTGAAACAAGGATGAACATCTTATCTTGATAATTAGAAGAGGCCAGTTCACACCTGCTCTGCAGGGTACCCAACTATGTAGAGTCAAAGACCCACAAAAGACAATGTTTGTACCTTTTTTCAAATATGCTGGAAATTAAGTCTTGCCCGAGAATAAGTACTGATCTTTTATGGTCGTATCCCTGTCAGCAAGTTCTTCCATATAGCCTCCCCAAGGACTCTCTCCAAAATCTCCGGCAGCCCTCCCAGATCTCTCTGCTCCTGTAATTCTGTTATCAACCCGTTATCCCATCAGTGATTGGCAACTCCAGGCAAACCAAAGTTCTGGATTTCTTTCATTTCATTATATCCACGTTGAGGTGGAAATCCTGTCTCTTTGGCCAAGCTTTTGATCACTGTGACCTATACTGGCTTCTCCTTTGATTTGTGTCAAGATTCATATGATAATGGTTGCTCCTGCAAAGCTCCTGAGGATGTGTTACTGTGTTGAATCTGCAGTGTAAATGAATATAGGCATTGATGTTAATCCCACATCAATGTAAAAAAAGGTTTAAGGATGTGGAATGCACAGCTGCAAGTGCCATTTTTAAATATTGTTCTCATTCAGACCATCCAGAGGGTGGTTCATTATGGACTGGACCTCGAGGAGATAACTGCATCAAAATCTGACTGTCTGGCCTGTGTGCACATCAGAGGAGGAGGTGGAAGTCCTTTTTTGAGCATGAATTAAAATGATTTATGAAATCTCCCACCGACATTGGTAAATTAAAATCAGTTGTGCAAACAAAAGAGAGACGTGAGTTGGGTCTTAATGGCGTTGAGTTGGTTCCAAGATAGTGTGCCAAGGAGATGAGAACTTTATACCTCCTGCAGATTCGATAATCCAATACCTGAGCCAGACAGATCAGCACCACTCCAGGGTGCTTTTGATGATTGCTTAGTCTGTCCGGTCATGTACTCATTAGCAGTCCCCAAACTGTAGCTCTTAAATGCCTGGACCTAGATAATTATACTCTACATCTGTGCAGCAGAGGATGGTGTATTGTTTGTAAAATAAATGGAGCCTGCTTCATAACAGGCATGGATAAAACTGGCAGGCAGGAAAGACTAGCTAGTCAGTGAAGCCTATTCCATAAATCATGAAGAAACTCAATCTGGAAGCTCAATCCAGATAAGTGTGAGGCGATGCACTTGGGCAGGACATACAAGGCAACAGATTGCTATACATGATGAATGGTAGGACCCTGGGAAACATGAAGGATTAGAGGGATCTTGGTGTTCAGGTATATCTGTCCCTTAAAGTATCAGGATCAATGGATAAAATAGTTGCGAAGGGATATGGGAAACTTGCCTTTATTAGCCCAGAAATGGAGTTTGAGTCTAGATTAGAGTGGTGCTGAAAAAGCACAGCAGGTCAGGCAGCATCCTCTGATACCTTTTCCAGCACCACTCTAATCTAGACTCTGGTTTCCAGCATCTGCAGTCATTGTTTTTACCATGGAGTTTAAGAGCAGGGAGGAACTGTATAAAATGTTGGTTAGGCTGCAGCTAGAGTGTAGTGTGCAGTTCTGGAATCCACATTATAAGGAGGGGTGTGATTGTGCTGGAGAGGGTGCAGAAGACAACCATCAAGATGTCTGAGCTGGAGAGTTTAAATTGTGAAGAAAGATTGGATAGACTGAGGTGTTTTCCTAGGAGTAGAGGAGATTGAAAGGGGACATGATTGCAATGTATAACATTATGAAGGGCATAGAGTGGACAGGAAGGAATTTTTCCCGTTCTTGAAGGAATCGATGACCAACAGACATGGATTTAAGGTATCGGGTTGAAGATTTAGAGGAGATTTGATGAAGAACTTTCTCATCCAGAGGATGGTGGGAATCTGGAACCTCTGCCTGTAAGGGTGGTAGAGACAGAAACCCTCAACATTGAAGAAGTACTAAACGTGCACTTGCGATTCCAACACAAGGTTATAGACCATATGCTGGAAAATGGGATTAGAGTAATTAGGTGGTTGTTTTCGCTAATGCAGATATGATGGGCTGAAGGGCCTTTTTCTTTTCTGGAGGTCTCTGATTCTATAAACAATCTTCCCTCTCCTCCTTCCTCCACCTCACACCCACTGCTGTCCTGTCACCCACAGGAAAAGGAAAAGAAATAGGAACGGAGGGCCAATAATTGTACAGTTAGCTCATTGGTTGACCTCCACTTCCATTCAGCCATGACATACTATATTCACACCGCAAGTTTCTTAATCAGATGGTTTGATGCCACACTATGGATTGGGTTCCAGACAGACTGGTCATGGGAAAGACAAATACAAGAACTGCCTTCAGGCTTGGACTTTACACGAACACTATTGATTCAACATTAATACTAAATACTGCTGTGTCTGGCAATCATAGATGTACCATGCTCTGACTTATCATTACTTTGTGGGGAGCAGTGGCATAACGGTAATGCCATAGACTGGTTTAGTAATCCTGAGGTCCAAGCTAATGTGTTCTGAGAACATGGAGTTCAAATACCACCATGTCAGACAGTAAAATTTGAATTCAATTAAAAATCTAGAATTAGAAGTTGACCTAATGATGACCATGTAACCATTGTCAATTGTGTTAGCAAGTTTTGAGAAGATTTGTAGCTCAGGTTGAGGTTCTGGATGTAGGTTTGCTCGTTGAGCTGGAAGGTTCATTTCCAGACCTTTTGCCACCCTACTTGTAACATCTTCAGTAGGCCTCTGGGCAAAGCATGAACATTTGTGGGCGGCACGGTGGCACAGTGGTTAGCACTGCTGCCTCGCAGCGCCAGAGACCCAGGTTCAATTCCCGCCTCAGGCAACTGACTGTGTGGAGTTTGCACATTCTCCCCGTGTCTGCGTGGGTTTCCTCCGGGTGCTCCAGTTTCCTCCCACAGTCCAAAGATGTGCAGGTCAGGTGAATTGGCCATGCTAAATTGCCCGTAGTGTTAGGTAAGGGGTAGATGTGTAGGAGTATGGGTGGGTTGCGCTTCGGCGGGTCGGTGTGGACTTGTTGGGCCGAAGGGCCTGTTTCCACACTGTAAAGTAATCTAATCTAAGTAATCAACTAGCCACAAAATGGCATGGCCCCCTCTCACTAGTATCCTTACATACAGATAAGGAAGGACACCACTTCGACTGGGACAACACATCCATCCTAGGTCAAGCCAAACAGAGACACGCACGAGAATTCCTAGAAGCATGGCATTCCAACCGGAACACTATCAACAAAAACATTGACATAGACCCCATCTACCACCCCTGAGAAAAAAACAGGAAATGGCATCACCACAGGAAATGGCATCACCACAGGAAATGGCATCACCAACCCAAAGAAACCCAAACATATAAATAGAAAGCAGGAATTATCAGCAGTGCTTTGCCCAGAGGCCCACTGAAGATGTTACCTAGAAGGGTGATGAAACGTCTGGAAATGAACCTTGCAGCTCAGCGAGCAAACCTACATCCAGAACTATCAATTGTCATAAAAACCCACCTGGTACATTAATGTCCATTTTGGGAAGGAAATCTGCTGTCCTTACCTGATTTGGACCACATCTGACTCCAGACTCTCAGCAATGTGTTTGACTCCCAACTGCTCTCTGAAATGGCCTAAAGACCTGCAAGGTTAGGCTGAAAGTACCTAATAAGTTTTTTAAGGCCTGATCATAATGATTGCAAGAACACTTCAATATAAAACACATTTATAAGCTTAATCTGCTTAATCTATTTATCAGAGAAAAATGCAAACTAATGAGTGAACATATTAGCTTAAATTACATAACATAAATTACATATATATAAATATACACAAACACGTGAGTCTCACAGTGCCTTCCATCCGTTTGGGACTTTGGTGACGGTGGCGCTTGGAGCTCTATCTTGATTCTATGGCATCAGTCTTACCAACCCCACCCTGATGGTGCAAAGCCCCATGAGTGCAGCAAATCCCTGATATTAATACCTTTCTGAATCTAAGATTATGTGGTGAATCTCCATTTTGTAATGACTGCAGTACTCTTCCATTCTTCGAAGCAGGATAAAAAACAAATCCAATAAGGCCAATGTAACAGGTCATCAGGACAGTACTCAGAGAATTCAATGTCACGTGGTTACCTCCCAGTCAAAACATGCTATTTTTGCATCAGGTCCGTTTTCCATGTACCTTCCATTTCACTTCAATTGCACATTGTCATGTCCAATTAACTCTTAATGGTCTGGGTTTGAAGATATCATTTTTTAAATTCAACACTACACATCCTTTGATATAGAACATTGAACAGTACAGCACAGAACAGGCCCTTCAGCCTTGATGTTGTTACAACATTTTATCCTACTCTCAGATCAAACTGATCTACATACCCTTCATTGTACAATCTTCCATGTGCCTATCTAATAAATGCTTAAATGTCCCTAATGTATCTGACTCTACTATCAGGGCTGGCAGTGCATTCCACACACCCACCTACTCTGAGTAAAGAAGCTACCTCTGACATCTCCCCAAAACCTTCCTCCAATCACTTAAAATTATGCCCCTTCTTGATAGACATTTCTGCCCTGGGAACATGGCTCTGGCTATCCACTCTATATATGCCTCTCAACGTCTTGTACACCTCTACCAAGTCCCCTCCAATGAGAAAAGCCCTAGCTTCTTCAACTTTTGTTCATAAGACATGCCCTCCAGTCCAGGAAGTATCTTGGTAAATTTCCTCTGCACCCTCTCTAAAGCTTCCACATCTTTCCTGTAATGAAGTGACCAGAACTGAACACAATATTCCAAGTGTGCAGCATAACCTCACGGCTCTTAAACTCAATGCCCCTGCTAATGAAAGCCAACACACCATATGCCTTCTTGACAACCCCATCAATTTGAGTGGCAACTTTGAGGGATCAATGGACATGGATTTCAAGATCCCTCTGTTCCTCCACACTGCCAAGAATCCTGCCTTTATCCCTGTATTCTGCATTCAAATTTGGCCTTCCAAAGTGTATCACTTCACACCTTTTCCAATGTTTTCAAACTAGATAATCAAAACTTAATACAAGCACATGCATATTATTGAATAGCTGCAAATTGGTTATACATGCAATTAAATTTACAGGCCTTAATACAGGTGCATAAGAACAAAACACAAACAATTAATAATATAACTGGATGCCATAAGAGCGATTAGTACTGCTGAAGCTTTAGGTGACACCCCTTAAATATTTCTTACCAATGATGCACGGTAAGAGGTCCTAAATTATCTGCTACATGAATCAGTTGATTTTGGCAGTATGTCATGGCAGATTCTTGCCGTAAGATGTCATGGTGTATTGACACCAAATGAGATGCTATGCAAGGAAGGTCCACAATATCTTAAAAGTCGTATGGGGAGGGGCCCTATTCAGTTGATTGGTGGTGTGATACGCAGTTGTCACCTCCCATTCTTTGATGTAAAGTTTGGCTATTTGCATAGATAGCGTACATTTTATCTCTACATAAGTTGACGGCTGGTTCCTCTCTCTTATAATTAAGATAGACAGTATGAGTGCTAGCCACACATGTGGTTGGGGCCAATTTTGTGGATGATTCTATCATTGTGTGGTACCTTTCTCCATATGCTAGTACCCTGCTATGTTGCAATGTGACACATAGTACAGCATCTTAAGGAAAGAGGAAATAAGTTATGTCATTTAACTTAATTTTCTTTCTTCAGTTTGTTTCACATGACTGCAATCCATTCCAAGAGATAAATTTCTAATAAGTCATTAAGAAACCAATTCCGCATAAACACTCCCTGACAGGATTGTTTTTACATAGCCACTGATACTTCCTTAAAGTGACATCAGTTTAAAGCCTCCCCAGATCTCAAGCTCGAGGGAGGAAAATGGAAAAGATATAAAAGGGACCTTCAGGGGCAATGTTTTCATGTAGAGGGTGGTGTGTGTATGGAATGAGCTGCCAGAGGAAGTGGTGGAGGCTGGTATAATTACAGCATTTAAAAGGCATCTGGATGGGTGTATGAATAGGAAGGGTTTAGAGGGATATGGGCCAAATGCTGGCAAATGGGACTAGATGAGATTAAGATATCTGGTCAGCATGGACGAGTTGGACTGAAGGGTCTGTTTCCTTGCTGTTCATCTCCATGACTCTAAAACACAGGAATGACACGACAGCATTTTGCCAGGCACAGAATGAAAACACAAATGATCACAAAGGGTTAACAGTTAATTCAGAGACTGTGGACACTCTCAGAATTCACATCCAGGCGCAAACGATTAACCTCGATCAAACACAAAAGCTGGTCTCTCTCTCTCTGTCTCTCTCCATCTCTCTCCCCTGCTACAATTTGTGAACATGTTCTTCCTTTCCTTGCAGTGTGAGTGAGATGTCTAAATAGTTTTACAAAAATGACTTACCATTCCAGAAGCAGCAGATATTGTACACATCATGATATTACATTGTTAAAATTCACACAACAACAGGTTTAATTGGAAGCACACCAGCTTTCGGAGTGACGCTCCTTCATCAGGTGATCGTGGAGGGCTAGATCCTAACACAGAATTTATAGCAAAAATTTACAGTGTGATGTAACTGAGATTTTATGTGGAAAAATTGATTGTCTGTTAAGCCTTTCATCTGTTAGAATACAGTGATAGTTTCACTTCTTTCATGTGTAAATCACAAAACCCTTTTATTTTAAAGTTGCATTCTTGGGTTAGCTGTTAACAATGGTGATAGCTAGACAATATGTTGAAGGTGTTGGCCCCCTGTATTCTCTGTCTATGCCATGATGTTTAGATTGATTCTAATCTAAAAAGTGAGATAACGGAGTTTTACATAAATTCATGCAGTTTTTGAGCAAAGTGCAATGTAACCCTGCAAGTACAAATTCACCCCACTATCACCTGATGAAGGGGCATCGCTCTGAAAGCTAGTGCTTCCAATTAAACCTGTTGGACTATAACCTGGTGTTGTGATTTTTAACTTTGTACACCCCAGTCCAACACCAGCATCTCTGAATCATGATATTACATTCCTTCTTTGGTTTCCTGTATGATTACCTTGTATGGTCACAGCTTGGCTTTTTCTGTAAAGTCCTGCCTTTGGGTGGGCACTCTC
Source organism: Chiloscyllium plagiosum (assembly GCF_037043375.1). NCBI lineage: Eukaryota > Metazoa > Chordata > Chondrichthyes > Orectolobiformes > Hemiscylliidae > Chiloscyllium > Chiloscyllium plagiosum. Next base: position 107,891,648 of record NW_028270145.1, on the reverse strand, counting down.
AGAGGTCATCTCTCAGGACTTGTAGCTGCGTGACTGGCTAACATTCAACTGTCCAAAAGGTAATGGTTATGCCCCTTAGCTTCACACACCTAATTTGCTATCTACCACCCTTTGATATAGCATGGACCCGAGGAAGAACTATATGAATTTACTCAGCACCTGGAGTCTACTTGCAGAATCAAAGGGTTCATTGTAGATCTCTCTCTCTCTCTCTCGCTTTCTGTCAATCAGCTGAAGCTAATAAAGAGCGTACTTTTATCAGATTAATCTTCTAAGTTTCGCCTGCTCGTTATGCTGGACGATGGCCAGCTTGACCCCTCTGTGCCAGCGCAACTTCTGCTGTTCCATTGTGGTGAGCACAGTCATCAATGTACTATTCACCTCCTTTGTTGTCTGAGGTGTTGTGAGAATTAGAGTGGCAGGTTGGCAGAATTTTCCCTTTCGGCAACACCCTTGGTTTGCTTTGGGAAGCCTACTTCCTCCCGACAGTCCACCTTGGCATGGAGAAGCCCCTTGGGGGGGGGGGGGGGGGCGGGGTTTGATAGCAGACCGGACCAATCAAAGACATGGAATGCTTCCCAGCCACAGTATCCGACTTCTTTAACATTTTGCTCAGAACCTTGTTGCAACACCAACTGAATTGTTAGACTTAAAGTACCTATCAGGTTCTTTTAGATTAGGTTTGATTCCCTACAGTGTGGAAACAGGCCCTTCAGCCCAACAAGTCCACACTGACCCTCCGAAGAGCAACCCACCCAGACTCATTCCCCTACATTTACCCCTTCACCTAACACTACGGGCAATTCACCTAACCTGCACATCTTTGGACTGTGGGAGGAAACCCAAGCAGACACTGGGAGAATGTGCAAAAATTCACACACAGTTCCCCGAGGTGGCAATTGAACCCAGGTCTCTGGCGCTGGTGAGGCAGCAGTGCTAACCACTGTCACCATGCCACCCATAAGGTTTGATCAAAATGACTACAAGAAGACACGTGCACTTCACTATAAAGCAAATTTATTAGCTTAATCTACATAATATATATTAGAGGACAAATGAAAACTGGAGTGAATCTATTAGCTGAAACTACACAAAATACTCAGATACACAAACAAGTGAGTCTCACGCTGCGTTCTACTTGTTGGGACTTTGGTGACAGTGGCAAGCTCTATCTCAGATTCAGGGCACTAGTCTTGTGAACTGCAACCGAAGGTGAAAAGTCCCACAAATGGGCAAAGCTCCCTGGTATTGAGACTATTCTGAATCTAAGATTATGTGCTGAATCTCCATTTCATAATGACCTTTGAAACAAGCTGAGAAACCAATCCAGGAGGCCCTGTGTAACTACACGTCAGGACAGTTCTCACAGACAATTCACTGTCACATGGTTACCTTCCCAAGTCAAAATGCTATTTTTACATCAGGCCTGTTTTTCATGTACTTTTCCACTGTACTTCAGTTGTCGTTGTCATGTCCAATTAATCTTGAATGATTTTCCCTTAATGGTCTGGTTTGAAGATATCATTTATAAGCCCTACACCACAAGTGCCAACCACTCAACAGCACCTAGGCATGGACCAGAAATGGCAGCCTAACTAGCAACAGATATATCCAATGCAAGAATAACAACAATAATTAAGGATTAAACTATCTCATTCAGATGTCCACGACCATGTGCCCATCTTGAGTCTTCCAGAGGGTTCTAAAGCCACTCACATGTGCTTTTTTTTGTGCTCAGTGATATGCAGTCTTGTGATGTCATCACCAAGATTGTCCCACGGCCCTGATGCAACAAGATTCGACCTCAGTTTTGCAGCTTACACATGCAAAATGTGCTTATCAGTGTCTTATACCTGGGTTTGAGGGATCAAGCAGGCAATACAAGCTGTGTTGAGAAGATGCGCAAGAGTTTAAGATATGCCAACTCTTTACAAAATGGTAACCATCCCACAATGACCTTTGTACATGGCATATAAGTTGACCCCTGTTTTTGGTGGGAAATTTCAAGGCTTCAAAGCTCAACTTCTAAAGAGGCACCTAGAGGACTCTGTAAAATTTATCACCAACTCCCTCAGTATGTGGTGCATCTAAATATATTTTCCTAAATAAGCACAAAAATAAGTTGAAGAAATTGATCAGGTCAGGCAAGATTTGTGGAGAGAAACAGAATATTTCAGGTCGATAAATTTTATTTAAAGAAAGCAGGTTTTGTGGAACATCTTAAAGGAGGAGAGAAAGGCCAAGAGGTTTGGGAAGGAAATTCTAGAGCTTGGAACCATGGGAGCTGAGGGCACAGCTGTCAATGATGCAGCGATGAGAATCGGAAATGAGGAATAAGCTGGAATTGAAGGAGCACAGATGTCTTGGAAATTGCTGAGCTCTGGGGGAGGTGCAGAGATAGGAAAGGGTGAAACGACTGAAGGATTTTAAAATGCGGCAGAGGCTTTTTAAATTTGAGTATTATTAGCTCGGGAATGTACATAGATCAGCGAAGACAGAGGGCAATGGATGACGACCTGATGTGAATCAGAATGTGAGCATTTAAATTTGAATCAACTTGATGTGTAAAGATCCCCGATACTCTTTGACAGGTTCTCCCTAGTGGCCTGGGCCAAAAGGTAAAGGTGAAATCATCTGGTTGTTATTATTCTGCTGCTTGTGGAATCAATTGGCTGCTGCATTTTCAACTCTTAAACAAGCAATAGATTTCAGGGGTAAAGACACCATTCCACAAATAAGATATAGATTCAATATTCTATGAGACAGCGTGAACACCTACAACTGAACAGTATGTAAATGACTAAGAATTTGATAAACTCAGTCTGACCATGTATCCACAATGGTCTTCAGTACAACATAAATAGTGCAGCATCTTTTTTTGTATGTTGATTTTTACTGCGATAATTTTGGCCTTGGCTGGTATTGTTGTCATCCGTTTTTCTCAATGATATTATTCTAAGTTACTTCTGAACAAGAAATAAGTTTATACCTTATTACTTCGTAACGAGTTATGTTATATCTGAGATACATGATTGCCTCTTGTGAGATCATCAGGCTCAATTTGAGGTTAAATACACATTTGCTAGATGTGTTAGCATTAAGAACAATCACTGAAGCTCTATACCTCATGTGAACCTGAGCAAAACTCAGGAAGTAACAAGGAACTGCTCAGCTCCTCCCAGGACAATTCTTTATATCCTGAAGGATGGAGCTTACCTTTTAGTGCCAACTAACCTTTCAAGCACTAACTGCCTTTTGCAGCACAGTAGACTTTTCATTTTTATTCTGTAAATTTAGAAGACCTACATTTCGCAATGTATTTCACGTATACACTGAAATATTCATAATTGCAAATACTTTATTCATTTACACTTCATTTCTATTTTATTGATGGTCTGAATTATGATTGTTTTCTTTGTATCTTCATCACAGTTCATGATCATTTCCCTCATATTCCCTCATGATCATTTATCAATTAATCAATTATTTATCTATCTACCTTGCAACAGTGGCTACACCTCTTTGTTTGAAAGTGTTTTGGTATATTCAGAGAATTTGGAAGATGCTCCATACTTATGACCCTTCCTTTTATTTTAATCAGGAGCAGTTGCTACAGATACCATTAGACAGCCTGCTAATGTGCATTAAAACATGTGTAGGGGAGAGAATTGTTCCCTTCATCTTTTGGCGGCACAGTGGTTAGCACTGCTGCCTCACAGCGCCAGAGACCCGGGTTCAATTCCCGCCTCAGGAAACTGTGTGGAGTTTGCACGTTCTCCCCGTGTCTGCGTGGGTTTCCTCCGGGTGCTCCGGTTTCCTCCCACTGTCACAAAGATGTGCAGGTTAGGTGAATTGGCCATGCTAAATTGCCCGTAGTGTTAGGTTAAGGGTAAATGTATGGGTGGGTTGCGCTTCGGCGGGTCGGTGTGGACTTGTTGGGCCGAAGGGCCTGTTTCCATACTGTAATCTAATCTTACTCCACCTTGGGACTCTGCAGAAATTGACTTGCCACACACAAGCTGATTTGACAGGGAAAGAGAGAGGGAGACATGGCAGGTTTCCCTACACAGCTGTGTCTGTCTGACACACGCACACGCACACACCATTTCCAGGCGGCAGTTGATGTTGAAGTCTAGATCTGACAGCCGTCATCAAGCGTAAATATTGCATGGCATGACTCACTGCAGAGTTACAAGGTGCCACATCAAAGGTTATTACATCGTACAAAAGGTAATGCTGCGGGGGATAACATATTAGCATGGATAGTGGATTGGTTAGCCAACAGAAAACAGTAATACAAGTAAAACAGGAGCAGAAATAGGGTTTTTGGCCCTTTGAGCCTTCCTCACCATTCATATGTTCATAACTGATCATCCAACTCCATACCCTGTTTTCCCCTACCCTTTTGAAAGGGTTCAGAGAAGATTACAAGGATGTTGCCAGGGTTGGAGGATTTGAGCTATTGGGAGAGGTTGAATAGGCTAGGGCTGTTTTCCCTGGAGCATCGGAGGCCGAGGGGTGACCGTGTAGAGGTTTATAAAATCATGAGGGGCATGGATAGGATAAATAGACCAAGTCTTTCTTTTCCCTGGGGTGGGGGAGTCTAGAACTAGAGGGCATAGGTTTAGGGTGAGAGGGGAAAGATAAAAGAGACCTAAGGGGCAATTTTTTCACTCCGAGGATGGTACGGGTATGGAATGAGCTGCCAGAGGAAGTAGTGGAGTCTGGTTCAATTGCAACATTTAAAAGGTATCTGAATGGGTATATGAATAGGAAGGGTTACAGTCACCAGTAATATCCTCCCTGCATTTATCCCGTCTCGTCCAGTTCAAATTTTATAGGTTTCCATGAGATTCCACCCCCTCCCCACCCCCACCGTGAGAGGTTGAGGGGTTTAAATGGGTCATGTTTGGGTTGGCAAGGTGTAACTCGTGTCATGCCGCAAAGATCAGTGCTGAGGCCTCAACTATTTATAATTTATATCTATCAACTGGATGAAGAGTCTGAAGATATGATTGCTATGTTTGCAGACAGAAACGCAGAAACAAAGCTGGATGAGACAGGGTAAATGCAGGGAGGATATTACTGGTGACTGGGGAGTACAGAACCAGGGGTCACGGTTTAAAGATCCAGGGAAGGCCATTTAGGACTGAGATGAGGAGAAATTAATTCACCCAGAGAGCAATAAGCTTTGGAATTCTCTCCCACAGAAAACGGTTGAGGCCAAACATTGAATGTTTTCAAAAAGGAGACAGTTATAGCTAAAGGGTCATAGACATTTACAACATGGGAACAGACCATTCAGTCCAAACCGTCCATGCCAACCAGATGTCCCAACCCAATCTAGTTGCACCTGCCAGTACCTGGAGGCTTCCTGTCTCTATTCCTAATGAAGGGCTTTTGCCCGAAACATTGATTTTCCCGCTCCTCGGATGATGCCTGACCTACTGTGCTTTTCCAGCACCACTCTGATCTAAACTCTATTTGGCCTTTCAAGCCTGCCCTGTCATTCAGTGATATCATGGCTGATCCTCTATCTCAATACCATATCCCCGCTTACTTCCCATGCTCCTTGATGACTTTAAAAATCTAATACTGTAATTCATAACACATTTCTTGAATGTGCTCAGTGACCTTGCTTCCACAGCCTTCTATGGCAGTGACTTCCACAAGTTGACCACCCTCTGAGTGAAGAAATGCTTCCTCATCTGAGTGTTAAATGGCCTACTCTGTATGTTTAGACTGTGGGCCCTGGTTCTAGACTTCCCAACCATAGAAAAGATCCTCCCTGCATCAGGTTTGTCCAGCCATTTGTTTCAGTATTTGTTTCAATAAGATCCCCTCTCATTGTTAATGTCTGATGACATAAAGATAATGAAGAAAGCAAGTTGCAAAGAGGCCGTAGGAGTCTACAAAGGGATGCAAGACAGATTACGTGAGCGAGCAAAACTGTGATAGAGGGAGAATAATATGGGAAAGTATGAACTCATCTACTTTGAAAGGAAGAATTGGGAAGCAGTGCATTACTTAAACAGACTGGGATTACAAATCTCTGAGGTACAGAGGCACCTGGATATCCTGGTAAAGGTCAGTATGAAGTTGCAGCAAGTATTTAAGAAGCCAAACTAAATGTATGTTGTGAAGCAAACAGAATATAAAAGTGAGGATATTTTGTGACAGCTGTGCAGGGCATTGGTGAGACCACATCTGGAGTACTGATATAATTTTGGTCCCTTAATTTAAGGCAAGTTATAATTGCATTGCAGGCAGTAATTGCTTGCTGGGATGAGAGGAATATCTTATGAGGAAAGATTGGACAGGTTGGATCTGTACCTGGTAGAGTTTAGAAAAAGCTGATCTTATTGAAACATATAGATTACTGAACAAACTTCACAGTGTAGATCTCCTGAAAGGATGTTTTCCCTGGTGGCACAGACTAGAACTCTGGGAATGCAGTTTAACAATAATGGGTCTCCCACTTATGCTGGAGATGGTGTAGATTTGTTGAGTTTGTGGAACTCTCTTGCCCAGAGAGCAGAGGAGGTGGAGAAATTGAATATTTTTGAGGCTGAGCTGCATATATCCACCTATAGATTCTTAACTGACAAGGGAGTCAAAGGGCATAAAGGATAGACAGGAAAGTAAATGCTACTGTCAGATCAGTCACGGTCTGCTTGGATGGGAGAGTAGATTCAAAGTGGCTGTAAAATCTATTCCTGTTCTTAATCCACATGGTCATATACATCCAGTTGTGGGGTTATCCTATACAGCTTGCAAAGCAGTGGAATCCTCACTTCTTTTTCTCTTTTGTCTTTTTCTTGGAGACATGTGCCATATGGTGCTCCCAGTGGGGAATCTCAGTAACAGAGAGCACATTCTGAGATGAGCAAACAAGTTTTATGGAGCTGGCACTTAGTATTCCTGTTAATTGCTGGAAATGTGTTGCTGGAAAAGCGCAGCAGGTCAGGCAGCATCCAGGGAACAGGAGAATCGACATTTCGGGCATAAGCCCTTCTTCAGGAATGGGGAAAGTTTGTCCAGCAGGCTAAGATAAAAGGTAGGGAGGAGGGACTTGGGGGAGGGGCGTCGGAAATGTGATAGGTGGAAAGAGGTTAAGGTGAGGGTGATAGGTCAGACTGGGATGGGGGCGGAGAGGTCGGGAAGAAGATCTCAGGTTAGGAAGGCGGTGCTGAATTTGATGGATTTGACTGAGACAGGGTGGGGGGAGGGGAAATGAGGAAACTGGTGAAATCAGAGTTCATCCCTTGTGGTTGGAGGGTTCCTAGCCGGAAGATGAGGCACTCTTCCTCCAACTGTCGTTTTGTTGTGGTCTGACGATGGAGGAGTCCAAAGACCTGCATATCCTTGGTGGAGTGGGAGGGGGAATTGAAATGTTGAGCTACAGGGTGGTTGGGTTGGTTGGTCCGGGTGTCCCAGAGGTGTTCTCTGAAACGTTCCACAAGTAGCCGGCCTGTCTCCCCAATATAGAGGGGGCCACATCGGGTGCAGAGGATGCAATAGATGATGTGTGGAGGTGCAGGTGAATCTGTGACGGATATGGAAGTTTCCTTTAGGGCCTTGGGGGGAGGTGTGGGTGCAAGTCTTGCACCTCCTGCGGTTGCAGGGGAAGGTGCCGGGAATGGAGGTTGGGTTGGTGGGGGGTGTGGATCTGACGAGGGAGTCACGGAGGGAGTGGTCTTTACGGAATGCTGATAGGGGAGGGGAGGGAAATATATCCTTGGTGGTGGGGTCCATTTGGAGGTAGCGGAAATGACGGTGGATGATGCGCTGTACATGGAGATTGGTGGGGTGGTAGGTGAGGACCAGTGGGGTTCTGTCCTGGTGGCGGTTGGAGGGGCGGGGTTCAAGGGCGGAGGAGCGGGAAGTGGAAGAGATGCGGTGGAGGGCATCGTCGACCACGCCGGGGGGGAAATTGCGGTCCTTGAAGAAGGAGGCCATCTGGGTTGTGCGTTTTTGGAACTGGTCCTCCTGGGAGCAGATGCGGCGGAGTCGAAGGAATTGGGAGAATGGGATGGCGTTTTTACAGGGGGCAGGATGGGAGGAGTTGTAGTCCAGGTAGCTGTGGGAGTCGGTCGGTTTGTAGTAGATGTCCGTGTTGATTCGGTCGCCTGAGATAGAAATAGAAAGGTTGAGGAAGGGGAGGGAGGAATCTGAGACTGTCCAGGTGAATTTGAGGTCGGAGTGGAAGGTGTTGGTGAAGTGGATGAACTGTTCAACCTCCTCGTGGGAGCACAAGGCGGCGCCGATACAGTCATCGATGTAGCGGAGGAAAAGGTGGGGGGTGGGGCCAGTGTAGTTGCGGAAGATGGATTGTTCCACATATCCTACGAAGAGGCAGGCATAGCTGGGGCCCATGCGGGTGCCCATGGCTACTCCTTTCGTTTGGAGGAAGTGGGAGGATTGGAAAGAGAAGTTGTTCAGAGTGAGGACCAGTTCAGTCAGTCGAAGGAGGGTGTCAGTGGAAGGGTACTGGTCGGTATGGCGGGAAAGAAAGCAGCGGAGGGCTTTGAGTAACTCGACCTACCCCAGCTCAGGACAACACTCTCACAGACCTGCAAAGGACCTCTACTGTTCTTCATCCACAGAAGGATCCATAAACTAAACAACTCAAAGCCCTCCGCTTCTTTCTTTCCCGCCGTACCGACCAGTACCCTTCCACAGACACCCTCCTTCGACTGACTGAACTGGGCCTCACCCTGAACAACTTCTCTTTCCAATCCTCCCACTTCCTCCAAACGAAAGGAGTAGCCATGGGCACCCGCATGGGCCCCAGCTATACCTGCCTCTTCGTAGGATATGTGGAACAGTCCATCTTCCGCAACTACACTGGCCCCACCCCCCACCTTTTCCTCCGCTACATCAATGACTGTATCGGCGCCGCCTTGTGCTCCCACGAGGAAGTTGAACAGTTCATCCACTTCAACACCTTCCACCCCGACCTCAAATTCACCTGGACAGTCTCAGATTCCTCCCTCCCCTTCCTCGACCTTTCTATTTCTCAGGCGACTGAATCAACATGGACATCTACTACAAACCGACCGACTCCCACAGCTACCTGGACTACACCTCCTCCCATCCTGCCCCCTGTAAAAACGCCATCCCATTCTCCCAATTCCTTCGACTCCGCCGCATCTGCTCCCAGGAGGACCAGTTCCAAAAACGCACATCCCAGATGGCCTCCTTCTTCAAGGACCGCAATTTCCCCCCCGACGTGGTCGACGATGCCCTCCACCGCATCTCTTCCACTTCCCGCTCCTCCGCCCTTGAACCCCGCCCCTCCAACCGCCACCAGGACAGAACCCCACTGGTCCTCACCTACCACCCCACCAATCTCCATGTACAGCGCATCATCCACCGTCATTTCCGCTACCTCCAAACGGACCCCACCACCAAGGATATATTTCCCTCCCCTCCCCTATCAGCATTCCGTAAAGACCACTCCCTCCGCGACTCCCTCGTCAGATCCACACCCCCCACCAACCCAACCTCCACTCCCGGCACCTTCCCCTGCAACCGCAGGAGGTGCAAGACTTGCACCCACACCTCCCCCCTCACCTCCCTCCAAGGCCCTAAAGGAAACTTCCATATCCGTCACAGATTCACCTGCACCTCCACACATATCATCTATTGCATCCTCTGCACCCGATGTGGCCCCCTCTATATTGGGGAGACAGGCCGCCTACTTGCGGAGCGTTTCAGAGAACACCTCTGGGACACCCGGACCAACCAACCCAACCACCCTGTAGCTCAACATTTCAATTCCCCCTCCCACTCCACCAAGGATATGCAGGTCTTTGGACTCCTCCATCGTCAGACCACAACAAAACGACGGTTGGAGGAAGAGTGCCTCATCTTCCGGCTAGGAACCCTCCAACCACAAGGGATGAACTCTGATTTCACCAGTTTCCTCACTTCCCCTCCCCCCACCCTGTCTCAGTCAAATCCATCAAATTCAGCACCGCCTTCCTAACCTGAGATCTTCTTCCCGACCTCTCCGCCCCCACCCCAGTCTGACCTATCACCCTCACCTTGACCTCTTTCCACCTATCACATTTCTGACGCTTCCAAGTCCCTCCTCCCTACCTTTTATCTTAGCCTGCTGGACAAACATTCCCCATTCCTGAAGAAGGGCTTATGCCCGAAACGTCGATTCTCCTGTTCCCTGGATGCTGCCTGACCTGCGCTTTTCCAGTAACACATTTCCAGCTCTGATCTCCAGCATCTGCAGACCTCACTTATTCCTGTTAATTGCCCGTAGTGAGTGTACCAGATATTGGATTAGTCTTAAAAACATGCAATGCTCAGTGTTTTGCATTTCTGGAGGTGGTGAGGAATATGCATGTTCCCAGTACAGCTGAACATTTTGCAGTTCTATTTCCCTGCCTGGTTGCATACAACATACCATGAGCCAGCTCTGGGCTCAGGGCTCATGACAGAGAGAAGATAGATTTTCAGCTATATTAGATTACCTACAGTGTGGAAACAGGCCCTTCGGCCCAACAAGTCCACACCGACCTTCAAAAGAGCACCCCACCCATAACCATTCCCCTACACCTAACACTATGGGCAATGTAGCATGGCCAATTCACCTGACCTGCAAATCTTTCGACTGTGGGAGGAAACCGGAGCACCCGGAGGAAATCCACGCAGACACGGAGAGAATGTGCAAACTCCACACAGACAGTTGCCCAAGGCGGGAATTGAACCTGGGTTCCTGGCACTGTGAAGCAGCAGTGCTAACCACTGAACCACCGTGCCTCTATATCTTTTTATTCATTTTGTTCTTAAGCTGTTCAAAATGGTGCTGGATTATGACAACAATTGAAGCTTTTCGCTATAATTTGTGTTGTTCATTGTAATGTAGAAGTGACAATAAATCATCACTCGTTCATGTAGTATCAAACTGCACCTATTGACACTGATCTGCAGTGTACGAACAGTGCTGCAGCATTGTACCACAGTCTTATAGTAATTCCATGCTGCAGTTATAGCATGCAGTTGGATCCCGGACAGTTAAAACAGAAACCGGGAAGGCTGGAAGGGCTTAGCTGCATTAGCAGCACTTTGGACAGAGAAAGAGAGTGAGTGTTTTAGTTCAATGACCCTTTGCCTTGGCATGATCTGATAATGGCCCCTATTTTACTGTCTGTCTCCTATACCCTTTGACTGTCTTGTCAATCAAGAATCTGTAGTTGGGAATATCAAATTCAGTCTTAAAAATATTCAATTACTGCACCTCCTGTACTCTCTGGGCAAACTCCTGATGCTCTGAGAGAAATAAATTCACATCATCTCCAGCTTAAATGAGGCGCCGAGCATGTTGGTCAATTGTTGATATCCCAGAAGTGGTGATTGTTCTGGGAACAGTGTTTGGTAAGGTGGCACTAGGATCAGATAGGAAGAGTATCACAGGGGCAGGCTGGGTTATTAGTGAGGTGAGTTTGCTGAGATGTGGTGAGAGAACTCAGTAAAATTCAGACCTATACAAGTCCTCATTACAGATCCCAATTGATGACAGCAAAGATCTTACTTCCTGTCAACATCCTCAAAAGGAGTAATTGATTGAAATGTTAATAAATGCCCGGTCTTGGAAACCAGGTGTTTCAGAGACTATTAGTCATCCTGTGAAACACAATTGGAAGAAGAAAATCATCGAGGATGGATCAGTGGTACTTCATTGAACTTATATTCCAGTTGTTTAGCAACCTGCAGGTGACAGATTAATGTACAAAATAAATTAGGGAGGACAGAGAATCTCTGATAAAGGGATCAAAGAGTGACCATGAGAATAGATCAGCAACTAAATTTAAACAAAACCTTTGTAAGATATTTTGTGAAGACGTAAATTAGACAAAGAATAGTCGAAGGGAGTGAGAAATAGAAAGGAGATGATGTAATCTGTTAGCAGGGATTATGTTCCTCACAAATCTTGGAATTGGTCAATGAAGAAGGCATGCCACACACGCCTGTGGGTCAAGTACTTCATACTCCAGGAAATAAATTTGAAATGTGTTTTCCTAAAACCACAGTTAGGCGATGATTATAGCTCAAGATTAGAGTGGTGCTGGAAATGCACAGCAGGTCAGGCAGCATCCGAGGAGCAGGAAAATCGAAGATTCCTGATGAAGGGCTCCTGCCTGAAACATAGATTTTCCTGCTATTCGGATGCTGCCTGACCTGCTGTGCTTTTCCAGCACCTCACTGATCTTGAGCTATAATCTCCAGGATCTGCATTCCTCACTTTTGCCTAGAAGATTATAGCTCAGTTGACTGGATTGTTAGTTTGTCGAACAGGATGGGTTCAGTTCCCAACACCAGTTTGAGGTTACCATGAAGGACTCTCCTTCTCAACCTCTTCCCTCAGCTGAGGTCTGGAGACCCTCAGGTTAAATCATCACTAATGAGAGAGTAGCCCCTATGGTCTGGTAAGATTATGGCGACACAACAACAAGATGGAAAGGTGTACCGTGAGCTTTGCACAGATAAAATATGCAATAGATGGACATGCAAACGACAGGACTTGACTGTATGATTGTGGAGGCAGTCACACAACTGAGGGACTAAGCAGGTGCTTTGTTTTCACCAGAGAAGAAAGTACTGCCAACACAGGAGAGGATTAAAAAATGATAGAGGAGATTATTAGAAGGTCAATAGCTCTCAAGGTAGAAAATTCACTCAGTTTAAGTTGGATACGCCCAAGATCATAAATGAAATGAAGGAGATTTTAAAAGAAATATTCACTCACATATTGGCATCGGTGCCTGGGCCAGCATTCATCACCTGTCCCGAGATGCCCTTTGAGATGAGGCGGCATGGTGGTTCAGTGGTTACCACTGCTGCCTCACAGCACCAGGGTCCCAGGTTCAATTCCCGCCTCAGGCGTCTGTCTGTGTGGAGTTTGCACATTCTCCCTGTGTCTGTGTGGGTATCCTTAGGGTGCTCCGGTTTCCTCCCACAGTCCAAAGATATGCAGGTCAGGTGAATTGGCCGTAGCGCTAGGTGCGTTAGTCAGAGGGAAATGGGTCTGGGTGGGTTTGCTCTTCGGAGGGTCGGTGTGGACTGGTTGTGCCAAAGGGCCTGTTTCCACACTGTAGGGAATCTAATCAAGCTGGTGCTAAGCTGCCTTCTTGAACCACTGAAGTTCCCCCATTCAGTATAGGTAGATCCACAATGCCATCAGAAGGTGATATATTTCTGGTTCAGGATGATGGGGAGGGACTTGGAGGGTAAATTGTAGTGGGGCTGTTCCCCTGTGTTTGCTGCCCTTATGTAGGAAGTAGTGGAAGATGCTGTTGAAGGAGCCTTGGTGAATTTCAGCACTGCGTCTTGTAGATGGTACATGTTCCTGCAACTGAGCATTGGGATGGATTGAGTGGCTCCTTGTGGATGTGGTGCCAATCAAGTGGACTGCTTTTTCCTGGATGGTGTCAAACTTCTTGAGTGTTGTTGGAGTTGCCCTCACCCAAGCAAATAGGGAGCATTCCATCACACTCCCGACTTGTGAAACCTCTGGTGATAATCTTCCAATGTGAGCTGCCTCCTTGAACCACTGCAGTCCTTGCTGTGGGTTGACCCACAATCCCATTAGGGAACGAATGCCAGGATTTTGACCGAGTGACAATGAAGGAATGGTGATATATTTCCAAGTCAGGATAGCGAGTGGCTTGGAGGGGAATTTGAAGGTGGTGGTGTTCCCATATATATGCTGCCCTTGTCCTAATAGTGGCTGTGGGTTTGGACGGTGCTGTCTGAGGATCCTTGTTGAATTTCTGCAGTACAGTTTGGAGATAGTACAGACTACTACTACTGAGCGTTGGTGGTGGACGGAGTGGATGCTTGTGGATGTGGTGCCAATCAAGCGGCTGCTTTGTCCTGGATAGTGTCAAGCTGTTGTTGGGGCTGCAGCCATTCAGACAAGTGGGGAGTATTCCATCACACTGAACAGGCTTTGGGCAGTCAGGGCGTGTGTTACTCATTGCAGTATGGCTACAAGAGTAGGTCAGAGGCTAGGCAATGTGTTTATAAGGTCAGTCAATGATAACCACCAGGACGTTGACAGTAGGGGATTCAATGATGGTAACATCACTGAATCTCAAGGGGTAGTGGTTAGATTGTCTCTAATTGGAGATGGTCATAACCTGGCATTTGTGTGGCACAAATGTTAATTGTGACTTGTTAGTCTAAATCTGGATACTGTCCAGATCTTGTTGCATTTGGAAATGGACTGCTTCACTATCTGAGGAATTGCGAATGATGCTGAAAATTGTGCAATCACCGACAAACACCCCTACCTCTGACCTTATGATGAAAGGAAGGTCATTGATGAAGCAGCTGAAGATGGTTGGGCCTAGGACACTGCCCTGAGGAACTCCTGCAGAGATTTTCCTGCAGTTGAGATGACTGGCCTGCAACCATGACCATCTACCTATGTGTTAGGTAACGCTCTAACCACCGGAGCGTTTGGCCCTGGATTTCCATTGTTTTCAGTTTTGCCAGGGCTCCTTGATGCCACACTCGGTCAAATGAAGCCTTAATGTCAATGATGGTCACTCTTACCTCACCTCTGGAATTCAACTCTTTTGTCCATGTTTGACCGAGGCTGTAATGAGGTCAGGAGCTGAGTGGACCTGGCAGAACCAAAACTGGGCATCACTGAGGAGGTGCTGCTTGATGGCACTGTTGCTGATACCTTCCATCACTTTTCTGATGATTGAGAATATACTGATGGGGCGCTAATTGGCTTCATTGGAATTTCCTACTTTTTGTGCACAGGATATACCTGGGCAATTTTCTACTTTGTCGGGTAGATTCACAAGTCTTCAATATTATTCTCAGAATATTGTCAGGGCACTTAGCCTTTGCAGTATCCCATGTCCCCAACAGTTTCTTGATATGACATGGAGTGAATCAAATTTGCTGAAGACTGGTATCTGTGATGCTGGGGACCACTGGAGAAGGCTGAGATGGATCATCCACTCAAAACTTCTGGCTGAAGGTTGCTACAAAAGCTTCAGCCTTATCTTTGCACTGATGTTCTGGGCCCTTCCATCATTGAGGATGGGGTTATTTGTGGAGCCTTCTCCTCAAATGAGTTGTTAATCATGCATCATTCCAACTGGATGTGGCAGAACTGCACAGCTTAGGCCTGATCCGTTGGATGTGGGATCGCTTAGTTCCGTCTATCAGTTGCTGCTTATGCTATTTCATATGCAAGTAGCCCTATTTGGTGGCTTCAGGTTGACACCCCATCTTCAGATATGCCTCTTCCTGCTCCCAGCATGCCCTCTACAATCTCCATTGAATCAGGGTTAATCCACTGGCTTGATGGTGATGGTTGACTGGCGTATATAGTCATAGAGATGTACAGCACAGAAACAGACCCTTCGATCCAACTCATCCATGCCGACCAGATATTCCAACCCAATCTAGTCCCACCTGCCAGCACCCAAGCCATATCCTCCAAACCCTTCCTATTTAGAATACCTATCCAGATGTCTTTTAAATGTTACAATTGTACCAGCCTCTACCACTTTCACTGGTAGCCCATTCCATACTCACGTACCACCCTCTGCATGAAAAAGTTACCCCGCCAGGACATGAGGTTGCAGATTGTACTGGAGTACAATTCTGCTGTTGTTGATGGCCCACAGCGCCTCCTGGATGTTCAGTCTTGAGTTGCTCAATCTATTTGAAGTGTATCCCATTTAGCACGGTGATGGTGCCACCCAACACACTGGAGGCTATTCTCAATACGAAGGCTTGTAATAGGAGAGAGGAGTAAATGTGGTGGTATGGGCTATTCAGCCCAACCTTGGCAATAAGTAATCTTTGAAGGACAAATGATTGTAAAGAAAAGTAATTGACGCTTGGAAACATGTAGGCTAATAAATGAAAATCTGTTGAAAGCAATTTTTTATTACTATTCCTGTGCAAGATATAGGTAATGCTGGAAAGATGAGCATTTGTTACACATCCCTGACTGTCCTGGAGAAAATGATGGTGAGCTGCCTTCTTGAACTGTTGCAGTCAAGTGGTGCAGATACATCTGTAGTGTTGTTCGGAAGGGAGTTCAACAATGGCTTGTTTCGTCAATGGCCGTCCTTCATATGTGGAGATGTCTCCCAGTGATTTCTGAAAAAGCGTGCCTTTCCAGCAACACATTTTCAGCTCTGATCTCCAGCATCTGCAGTCCTCACTTTCTCCCAATGATTTCTGTTTGGCTCCATTCACAGTTCCTTATGTGATGACAACTAATGACCTGGACAATGTCCTGACTTGGATGTGTGACAGTTAAAAGAGCTACCAGAGTAAAGTCTAGAAGTGGTAGAATATCATGGAAACATTGAAGAAAAGAGAAGGAGTGGGCTTTTTGATCCCTTGAGCCTGCTCTGCCATTCAATACGATTCTGGCTGATCATTGATGCTTGTTACCCTCATTACCACCACACCCTCATAGTCTTTGATCCCTTTCCCTACCCAGAGACAGCCTTGCAGCAGTGACCAGGATTTCTGCTCAAGATACCCATGCCTTTTCAGAGGTGCCTTAAAACTCCTCCAGTGCTGTAGTGGTGGCACTTAGCTCTCAGGGGCTCCTCCTGCTGAGGAGATCCCTTGGGATCAAGGGTGACTTGTTCCCAGTCCAGCCCAATGGGCTGATATATCCACTGTGTAGTCTGCTAAATCTACCACCACGGGTTAAGTAGTGTTTGGACGGTCAGGTGGATTGGTTGATAGGAGATCTGTGCCCTCTCCTGAAACCTTGACTTCACCTCCGTGTGTTCCTGATCAAGTCTCTTGATGAATTCAGAGTCTTGCTGATTGACCCCACTCCGTTTTGGATGTTCACATGGGTGGGATCTGCCTTCAATCACAGAGGGTCTTTGACCATGACAGGAATATCCCTAAAATATTGCTTTATCACAGCTCTGGAAGACCTGGTGACATGGACCCTCTGATCTGAAATTGCACAGGAGCCTCCGAGTTGACCACCTCCAATTAAATGTCCAAACAGGCATGCCAGCAACCAGGGCAGGGTTGTAACCCTGGAATGATCCTCAATTATTCTTTAAAGTGCACTGGATTCTACCCTCAGTGTCAGACTGTGTGCTTAAGCCATGAAGGGTGGGTTACACTGCTCTTAAAGGTACACCAGAAAGCCTCTGAATCAGCAAACAGTGCTCAGGACCTGCCAGACAGGAAGGAATTTCAAACTGACATATGTGACGGTGAGATTAATGATCAGATGGAGAGAGAGAGGGCTTGGCAGGTTAGATGTGGAAAGGTTGTTTCCCTCTGTGGGAGAGTCGAGGACCAGAGGACATAACCTCAGAATAAAGGATCACAAATTTCAAAGAGGTGAGAAGGACTTTCATGTTTTAGAGGGTAGTGAATCTGTGCAATTCTTTACCAGAGAGGGCTGGTGATTCTGTCATTTGGTATATTCAAGGCTGAGATGGAAAGATTATAATCAGTCAGGGGGTCAAGAGTCATGGGAAAAGGCAGAACAGTGGGGCTGAGGATCATCAGATCTCACTGGCAGAGCAGGCGCGATTGGCTGAAGGCAAAAGTGAGGACTGCAGATGCTGGAAACCAGAGTTTCGATCAGAGTGGTGCTGGAATGATGAAGGGCGTTTGCCCGAAACATCGATTTTCCTGCTCCTCGTATGCTGCCCGACCTGCTGTGCTTTTCCAGCACCACTCTGATCTAAACAATTGGCTGAATGGCCTGCTGCTACTCCTAGGTTTTATGGAACGATCATGAGTTTCCTTGGACTATAAGTAAGAAGATCCCCTCTCGTGAACGTTGACTTTCATAAGCAAATCAGTGACAAACTGAAGGGTCATCCTGACTGTGGGGGGACTCCAGCATCTGCAGTCCTTCTCACCTCTGTTTGAAATTTGTGATCCTTTATTCTGAGGTTATGTCCTCTGGTCCTCGACTCTCCCACAGAGGGAAACAACCTTTCCACATCTAACCTGTCAAGTCCTCTCTCCATCTGATCGTTAATCTCACTGTCACATATGTCAGTTTGAAATTCCTTCCCGTCTGGCAGGTTCTGAGCTCTGCTTCTGCTAACTTTTTGTTTATTACAATAATTATTATCTTTGAGGAGTTGGAAACCTTGTGATTGCCTTGATTTATTGGCAAATCTTCGGTTTAATTATCATTGAGAAATTAAACAATAGTGTTATGGACCAGGCCAGACCTCCCAAAACATTCCAAGGAAGTAGCTAGTTTGCTCGTTGTTTTAAGCAGGTGTACAGTGCATATTCCAGGAGGGATGCAGCTGGTCAAACCACTTAGTTTTAAACAAAACAGAATTTATTTACAAGGTTACCTAATGAAGTACAAACAAGAGAACAGGAATACCGAATAACTTATCTAAAAACCCAACAGACTACGCCAGCTTAATGATGCTATTCCCAATACTTGCAACAATCCCCACAAACCCCCCTTGGCACAAAAGGTATAATCAAGCACAGGGTCTTCCAGGAGAGAGGACAGAGAGAGGGAGGAAGTGAGGACTGCAGATGCTGGAGACCAGAGTTGAAAAATGTGGTACTGGAAACACACAGCAGGCCAGGCAGCATCCGAGGAGCAGGAGAATCGGACTTTTCGGGCATAAGCCCTTCTTCAGGAATGAGGCTGGTGTGCCAAGCGGGCTGAGATAAAGGGTAGGTGGGAGGGAATTTGGGGGAGGTGCGCTGGGAATACGATAGGTGGAAGGAGGTGAGGGTGAGGATGATAGGCCGGAGAGGCGGTGGGGGCGGAGAGGTCGGGAAGAAGATTGCAGGTCAAGAGGGTGATGCTGAATCAATAGACAATAGGTGCAGGAGTAGGCCATTCTGCCCTTCGAGCCTGCACCACCATTCAATATGATCATGGCTGATCATCCTTAATCAGTATCCTGTTCCTGCCTTATCTCCATAACCCTTGATTCCACTATCCTTGAGAGCTCTATCCAACTCTTTCTTAAATGAATCCAGAGACTGGGCCTCCACTGCCCTCTGGGGCAGAGCATTCCACACACCCACCACTCTCTGGGTGAAGAAGTTTCTCCTCATCTCTGTCCTAAATGGCCTACCCCTTATTTTTAAGCTGTGTCCTCTGGTTCGGCACGCACCCATCAACGGAAACATGTTTCCTGCTGCCAGAGTGTCTAATTCTTTGATAATCTTATGTCTCAATCAGATCCCCTCTGTCTTCTAAACTCAAGGGTATACAAGCCCAGTCGCTCCAGTCTTTCAGCGTAAGGTAGTCCCGCCATTCCAGGAATTGACCTCGTGAACCTACGCTGCACTCCCTCAATAGCCAGAATGTATTTCCTCAAATTTGGAGACCGGAACTACACACACTACTCCAGGTGTGGTCTCACCAGGGCCCTGTACAACTGCAGAAGAACTTCTTTGCTTCTATACTCAATCCCTCTTCACTACCTGATGTACCTGCCTGCTTGCCTTCATTGACTGGTGTACAAGAACACCCAGATCTCTCTGTACTGCCCCTTTACCTAAATTGATTCCATTTAGGTAGTAATCTGCCTTCCTGTTCTTGCCACCAAAGTGGATAACCATACATTTATCCACATTAAACTGCATCTGCCATGCATCTGACCACTCACCTAACTTGTCCAGGTCACCCTGTAATCTCCTAACATCCTCCTCACATTTCACCTTGCCACCCAGCTTAGTATCATCAGCAAATTTGCTCATGTTATTACTAATACCATTAACATATATTGTAAAAAGCTGCGGTCCCAGCACTGATCCCTGTGGTACCCCACTGGTCACTGCCTGCCAATCCGAAATGGAGTCGTTTATCACTACTCTTTGTTTCCTGTCAGCCAACCAATTTTCAATCCAAGTTAGTACTTTGCCCCCAGTACCATGAATCCTACTTTGCTCACTAACCTCCTATGTGGGACTTTATCAAAAGCTTTCTGAAAGTCCAGGTACACTACATCTACTGGATCTCCCTCATCCATCTTCAGAGTTACATCCTCAAAAAATTCCATAAGATTAGTCAAGCATGATTTCCCCTTAATAAATCCATGCTGATTCTAACCTATCCTGTTACTACTATCCAGATGTGTCGTAATTTCATCCTTTATAATAGACTCCAGCATCTTTCCCACCACTGAGGTCAGACTAACTGGTCTATAACTTCCTGCTTTCTCTCTCCCACCTTTCTTAAAAAGTGGTACAACATTAGTCACCCTCCAATCCTGAATCTATCGAACTCTGGAAAATAATCACCAACGCATCCACGATTTCTCGAGCCACCTCCTTCAGGCCTCAGGGACTTATCAACCTTCAGACCTAACAGTCTCTCCAACACCAATTCCTGGCAAATATAAATTCCCTTAAGTTCAGGTCCTTCAGTCACTGTTACCTCAGGGAGATTGCTTGTGTCTTCCCCAGTGAACACAGATCTGAAGTACCAATTCAATTCTTCTGCCATTTCTTTGTTCCCTGTAATATATTCCCTGTTTCTGTCTTCATGGGCCCAATTTCCAGGGGTTGGGACTGAGTTAAGGTGGGGGGAGGGGAAATGAGGAAGCTGGAGAAATCTGCATTCATCCCGTGTGGTTGGAGGGTTCCTAGGCGGAAGATGAGGCGCTCTTCCTCCAGGCGTCGTGTGGTCAGGGTCTGGCGATGGAGGAGGCCAAGGACCTGCATGTCCTTGGTGGAGTTGGAGGGGGAGTTAGTGTTCAGCCACGGGGTGGTTGGGTTGGTTGGTGCAGGTGTCGCAGAGGTGTTCCTGAAACATTCTGCAAGTAGGCGGCCTGTCCCCCCAATGTAGAGGAGACCACATCGGGTGCAACGGATACAGTAAATGATGTGTGTGCAGGTGCAGGTGAATTTGCGACAATGGGAGAGGGAGGGAGGATCAGCATGGACCTGCTTCTTTGGCTCAAGCAGCTTCACAACTGTCTGACTGCTTTCAGTATATAGCCAGACCAAACCAAACCAGAGAAAAGCTGAGCTGGCAGAAATGGCCACTTCCCTTTCATTGTACAAGTGTTTATTTTTAAACTCGAAAGCCTTCTGTCTCAGGCAGTATCTGTTAGCTATATTCAAATTTGCCCTAAAACCCTTCAACCCTAAAACTGTGTCTGTGTCTTTTAAGACCTCTCTGAAAAGAAATGCCAGGCTAACAATGAGAGGGGCCATTTTGGATTTGGTGCTCGACAATGAGCCAGGACAGGTGTCAGATCTCTCGGTGGGAGAACACTTTGGTAAAAGTGATCACAACTGCCTCACATTTAGCATAGCCTTGGAGAGATAAAGGAGCAGTTATCGAGGGAAGATATTTAATTGAGGAAAAGGAAATTATGACGCTATCAGACAGGAGTTGGGAAGTACAGACTGGGAGCAATTGCTCCACAGAAAGGGCACAGCAGACATGTGGAGACTGTTTAAGGAGCAGTTGTTGCGAGTGATGCACGAATTTGTTCCACTGAGACAAGTCAGAAGGGATAAGATTAAAGAACCTTGGGTGACAAGAATAGAGGAACGTCTCGTCAAAAGGAAGAAAACAGCTTACATAAGGTGGAGGAAGCAAGGATCTAGCACAGCTTTAGAGGATTACAGGCTTGCTAGAAAGGAGCTCAGAAATGGACTGAAGAGAGCCAGGAGGGGGCAAGAAAAAGGCTTGGCAGGTAGGATTAGGGAGAATCCAAAGGCATTTTACTCATACATGAGGAAAAAGAGAATGATGAGGGAGAAGGTAGGGCCGATCAGGGATAGCCAGGGGAACTTGTGCGTGGAGTCTGAGCAATGGGGAACCACTAAATGAGTTTTTTGCTTCAGTTTTCACCAAGGAAAGGGAACTTATTGCAAATGAAAACTCAGAGGAGCTGGGGTACAGTCTCGACTAGATCAAGATTGATGAAGTTGATGTGCTAGAAAGTTTGGAAAACATTTAAGATTGATAAGTCCCCAGGGCCAGACCAGATTTATCCTAGGATGCTCCGGAAAGCAAGAAAGGAGGTTGCTAAGCCACTGGCAAGGATATTTGCCTCCTCACTCTCCACATGAGTCGTGCCAGTGGATTGGAAGGAGGCGAATGTTGTTCCTCTTTTCAGGAAGAGTAATTGGGAAATCCCTGGCAATTACAGACCAGTCAGTCTTACGTCTGTGGTCAGCAAAGTTTTGGAAAGAATTCTGAGGGATAGGATTTATGATTATTTGGCAAAGCATAGTGTGATTAAAGACAGTCAGCATGACTTTGTGAGGGGCAGGTCATGCCTCACAAATCTTAGTGAGTTCTTTGAGGAGGTGTCAAGACAGGTCAACGACGGTTGAGCAGTGGATGTGGTGTATATGGACTTCAGCAAGGCATTTGATAAGGTTCCCCATGGTAGACTCATTCATAAAGTCAGGAAGTATGGGATACAGGGAGATTTGGCTATCTGGATTCAGAATTAGTTGCCTGACAGAAGGCAGAGAGTGGTTGTAGATGGGAAGTATTCTGTCTGGAGGTCAGTGTTGAGTGGGGTCCCGCAGGGCTCTGTTCTTGGGCCTCTGCTTTCTGCAGTTTTTATAAATGACTTGGTTGACGAGGTTGAGGGGTGGGTTAGTAAGTTTGCAGATGGCACAAAGGTTGGAGGTGTCATCGATAGTATAGAGGGCTACTGCAGGCTGCAACGTGATACAGACAGGATGCAGAGCTGGGCTGAGAAATGGCAGATGGAGTTCAACCTGGATAAATGCGAAGTGATGCATTTTGGAAGCTCGAACTCGAATGCTGAATATAGGATTAAAGACAGGATTCTTGGCAGTGTGGAGGAACTGAGGGATCTGGGTGTGCAAGTACATAGATCCCTCAAAGTTGCCACCCAAGTGGATAAGGTTGTTAAGAAAGCACATGGTGTTTTGGCTTTCATTAACACGGGGACTGAGTTTAAGAGCTGCGAGGTTTTGCTACACTCTACAAGTCCCTAGTGAGACCACACTTGGAATATTGTGTCCAGTTCTGGTCGCCCTACTATAGGAAAGATGCAGAGGCTTTGGAGAGCATGCTAAGAAAGCTTACCAGGATGCTGTCTGCACTGGAGGGCTTGCCTTATGAAGAAAGGTTGAATAGGCTCGGAGTTTTCTCTCTGGAGAGAAGGAGGAAGAGAGGAGACCTGATCGAGGTGTACAAATAATGAGAGGAATAGATAGAGTCAATAGCCAGAGACTTTTCCTCAGGGCAGGATTGACTGGTACGAGGAGTCATAGTTTGAAGACATTAGGAGGAAGGTATAAAGGAGACGTCAGAGGTAGGCTCTTTACTCAGAGCTGTGAATGCATGGAATACGTTGCCAGCGGTGGTGGTGGAAGCAGAGTCATTGGGGACATTTAAGCAACTGCAGGACATGCACATGGATAGCAGTGAGTTGAGGGGAGCACAGGTTAAGTTACTATATTTTACATTAGGATTAAACCTCGGTACAACTTTGTGGGCCTAAGGGCCTGTTCTGTGCTGTACTTTTCTATGTATTGTCACAATAGACTAAAATCCTGGAATCAGCCACTAACTGATATCTTAACCTGCTGTTTAGAGTTTATTTTGTGAACTGAAGTACAGTACCTACTTGTGTGCATGATTGTTCAGTTGCTTGAATTTTTCTTAAAAACATGATTAATGGATGTGGGCGTCACTGGCTGGCCCAGTATTTATTGCCTGTCCCTAGTTGTCCTTGAGAAGGTGATGGTGAGCTGTCGTCTTGAATTGCTGCAGCTCGTGTGTTGTAGGTAGACCCACAATGCTTTTAAAGTGGGAATTCCAGAATTTTAACTCCGTGACACTGTCGGAATGGCAATATCTTTCCAAGTTTGGACAGTGAGTGGCTTGGAGGGCATATTCCAGAGGGTGGTGTTCCCATATATCTGCAGCCCTTGTCCTTTTACGTGTGGAAGAGGTGGTGAGTTTGTAGGGTGCTAACCTTCCAAACCACTAATCAGTAGCCCCTCAAGCTGGCTTTAAGGCTATAAAAAGGACGTATTTTTTGGTGCTGTTCACAACCTTGAGACGTGTTTAAGCAATTTAAGCCAAATGAGCTGAATTATAAACTGCGTTAGGACCAGAATTGCATATTTAATACTGATATCGAGAAGGTAGCTCACTCATTTGAGCTTTTAAGTGTAGCTAAACACCACAGGGAACAAACTCGAGCAGGATGTTGGAAGACAGACAGCATCTGACCTGCCATATGCTGTTTTTAAAATCCTCATTTATGGGATGGGGGTATGACTGGCTGGGCCAGCTTTTATTGCCAATTCCTAGAATTGCAGCTTAAGGTAGAGAGTTCCAGAATTTCCCTCCTCTCCAAACATTTAGATTAGATTCCCTGTAGTATGGAAACAGGCCCTTCAGCCCAACAAGTCCACACCAACCCTTTGAAGAATAGCCCACCCAGACCCATTCCCCTACTCTATATTTACCCCTGACTAATGCACCTAACACTCTGGGCAATTTAGCACAGCCAATTCACCCGACCTGCACATCTTTGGACTGTGGGAGGAAACTGGAGCACCCAGAGAAAACCCACACAGACACAGGGAGAACGTGCAAACTCCACACAGTCGGTTGAGGCGGGAATTGAACCCAGATCCCTGGTGCTGTGAGGTAGGAGTGTTAACCACTGAGCTACTGTGAGGAATTTCATAGAAATCTATAAAATTCTAACAGGACTAGACAAGGTCAATGCAAGAAGTATGTCTGATGACGGGGGAGTCCAGACCCAGGGTCAGAATCTAAGGTTACAGGAAGGCCAGTTAGGACTGAGAAGACACCATATTCCATCATCCAGAGAATAGTGAGTCTATGGAATTCTTTGTCACAGAAATTGATTGAAACCAAAGATTGACTGTTCTGAAGTTAGATATAGTTCTTAGGTTTAAAGGGAACAAGGTGTGTGGGAAGAATGCAGGAACAGGGACTGGGTTGGATGATCAGCCATGATCATATTGAATGGCAGAACAGGCTCAAAAGACTCTTTTATAGAATCATAAAATCTCTACAATGTGGTAACCGGCTATTCAGCCCATCAAATCCACACTAACCTTCTGAATAGTATCTGAATGTGCAAATTCCACACAGTCACTCGAGGGTGGAATGAAACCCAGATCCATGGTGCTGTGAGGCAGGAGTGCTAACCACTAAGCCACCAGGCAGCTCCTCCAACTCCAGAGGGTGGTGTTCCCATATATCTGCAGTCCTTGTTCTTTTAGGTGTGGAAGGAGTGGTGAGTTTGTAGGGTGCTAACCTTCCAAACCGCTAATCAGTAGCCCCTCAAGCTGGCTTTCCGGCAATTAAAAGGACAACATGTATTTTTTGATTTGGAGATGCCGGTGTTGGACTGGGGTGGACAAAGTTAAAAATCACACAACACCAGGTTATAGTCCAACAGGTTTATTTGGAAGCACACTAGCTTTCGGAGCGACGTCTGATGGAGTGTCGCTCCGAAAGCTAGTGTGCTTCCAATTAAACCTGTTGGAGTATAACCTGGTGTTGTGATTTTTAACTATGTATTTTTTGGTGCTGTTCACAACCTTGAGACGTGTTTAAGCAATTTAAGCCAAATGAACTGAATTATAAACTACATTAGGACCTGAATTGCAAATTTAATACTGATATCTCCAGCCCCTATATTCTGTGTTCATATGCATACCCTAAATCTATGCTCCCTATTTATGGTTCCTTAAAGGCAATAGGGTCTTCTTAAATTTTATACAGTTCAATCTTGTGATCAGTGTGCACATTTCAAAATTTATCACGATTCAAAAGTATCCAGAATTTGCTTGAAATAATTTAACAAATTGTATTTCATAAAACTTTAAATGCTTGGTGGTGGGAGGAAATTGTTTTCTTTATGACTGAGAGATTAGATTGGGGGTATGGAATATACTGCATATGGCACATCATTTGAGATTTGAGACTATAACAGCTTTGTCCATTCCTAGGGCCAATTCTCAAGGGGAGAGTTTTGAGCATTTTCCCTTCAAATCCCAAATGTTGGCCACAGTAAAATAATGAGGGATGTGAATGACTGATGGAACGGGAATAGCCTGCTGACTGAGAGACTAATTAATTCATTAATAATTAATATCTTACTGAGCCGCTCAGCAAATGCCATAGGACTAAAAGCTATGGTAGCAAGGATATTCCTGGGGTTGCCCTATTTGCTACTTAATTGCGCAGCCCCAGGAGGAAAACATTCACCAATTCCTGAGGCAGTTCCTCATTAAAATGTTAGATTATTTCTGTTCATTATTCTGTTTTAATGTTACACTGAGCAATCCAAAAACATAGACATAGAACATAGAAGAATACAGCGCAGTACAGGCCCTTTGGCCCTCGATGTTGCGCCGATCCAAGCCCACCTAACCTATACTAACCCACTATCCTCCATATACCTATCCAATGCCCGCTTAAATGCCCATAAAGAGGGAGAGTCCACCACTGCTACTGGCAGGGCATTCCATGAACTTACGACTCGCTGAGTGAAGAACCTACCCCTAACTTCAGTCCTATATCTACCCCCCCTTAATTTAAAGCTATGCCCCCTTGTAATACCCGACTCCATACGCGGGAAAAGGTTCACACTGTCAACCCTATCTAACCCCCTAATCATCTTGTACACCTCAATCAAGTCACCCCTAAACCTTCTTTTCTCTAATGAAAACAGCCCCAAGTGCCTCAGTCTTTCCTCATACGATCTTCCTTCCATACCAGGCAACATCCTGGTAAACCTCCTCTGCACCCGTTCCAGTGCCTCCACATCCTTCCTATAGTATGGCGACCAAAACTGCACACAATATTCCAGATGCGGCCGCACCAGAGTCTTACACAACTGCATCATGACCTCAGGACTCCGGAACTCAATTCCTCTACCAATAAAAGCCAGTACGCCATATGCCTTCCTCACCGCACTATTTACCTGGGTGGCAACTTTCAGAGATCTGTGTACATGGACACCAAGATCCCTCTGCTCATCCACACTACCAAGTATCCGACCATTAGCCCAGTACCCCATCTTTTTGTTATTCTTCCCAAAGTGAATCACCTCACACTTAGCTACATTGAATTCCATTTGCCACCTTTCTGCCCAGCTCTGCAGCTTCTCTATATCCTGCTGTAACCTGCCACATCCTTCCTCACTGTCAACAACTCCTCCGACTTTCGTATCATCCGCAAACTTGCTCACCCAACCTTCTAACCCCTCTTCCAGGTCATTTATAAAAATGACAAACAGCAATGGTCCCAAAACAGATCCTTGCGGAACACCGCTAGTGACGGCACTCCATGAAGAAACTTTGCCATCAACTACTACCCTCTGTCTTCTTCCATCCAGCCAATTCCTAATCCAAACCTCCAACTCACCCTCAATGCCATATCTCCGTATTTTCTGCAGTAGCCTACCATGGGGTAACATCTGTGATCTTACTTGGTCTGCAAGGGTTAAATAGCAAGCCGGGTTTGTACAGCTAGGTTGTGTTCTCTGGAACTGAGATGATTCAGTGGTGAGATGATCGATATGTTTAGGATATTCATGGAAAGTGGATTGTTGTTGATCACAGAGTCTAAGGCTAGGAACAACATCTAAAAATCACTTGTTCTAAATTTGAGGTTTTTAATAATCAAAGTTATTAGGGGATCGGGGTCAAATGCAGGTATTTGGAAGGTTCTGAAGAAGGGTCACTGGACTTGAAATGTTAACTCTGCTTTCTCTCCATAGATACTGCAAGACTTGCTGAGTTTTTCCAGCAATTTCTGTAACTGTTTCTGATTTCCAAAATCTGTCATTGCTTAAGTTGTTTTAGTTTAAATCAAGTGAGCACTCGGCTGCAATGCAGTCCTTTGCAAAATAGTACAGCGCTGACCTAGGTTCAATCGCAAAACATAATATGAGGTTAACGAGGCCATTGAAATAATAACTGCTGCCTCACAGCGCCAGGGTTCTGGGTTCAATTCCAGCCTCGAGTGACTGTCTGTGTGGAGGCTGCACATTCTCCTCGTGTCTGCGTGGGTTACCACCGGGTCCTCCAGTTTCCTCCCACAGTCCAAAGATGTGCAGGTCAGTTGAATTGGCCATGCTAAATTGCCCTTAGTGTTAGGTGCATTAGTCAGAGGTAAATGGGTCTGGGTGGGTTACTCTTAGGAGGGTCAGTGTGGACTTAGTCATTGAGATGTACAGCATGGAAACAGACCCTTCGGTCCAACCCGTCCATGCCGACCAGATATCCCAACCCAATCTAGTCCCACCTGCCAGCACCTGGCCAATATCCCTCCAAACTCTTCCTATTCATATACCCATCCAAATGCCTCATAAATGTTGCAATTGTACCAGTCTCCATCACTTCCTCTGGCAGCTCATTCCATCCACGGACCACCCTCTGTGTGAAAACGTTGCCCCTTAGGTCTGTTTTATATCTTTCCCCTCTCACTCTAAACCTATGCCCTTTTGTTCTGGACTCCCCCATCCCAGGGAAGAGACTTTGTCTACTTATCCTATCCATGTCCCTCATAATTTTGTAAACCTCTATCAGGTAACCCCTCAGCCTTTAATGCTCCAGGGAAAACAGCCCAGTCTGTTCAGCCTCTCCCTATAGCTCAAATCCTCCAACCCTGGCAACATCCTTGTAAATCTCTTCTGAATCCTTTCAATTTTCACAACATCATTCCGATAGGAAGGAGACCAGAATTGCATGCAATATTCCAACAGTGGCCTAACCAATGTACAGCCACAACATGACCTCCTAACTCCTGTACTCAACAATCTGACCAATAAAGGAAAGCATACCAAACACCACCTTCACTATCCTATCTACCTGCGACTCCACTTTCAAGGAGCTATGAACCTGCACTCCAAGGTCTTTGTTCAGCAACACTCCCTAGGTCCTTACCATTAAGTGTATAAGTCCTGCTAAGATTTGCTTTCCCAAAATGCAGCACTTCGCATTTAGCTGAATTGAACTCCATCTGCCACCTCTCAGCCCATTGGCCCATCTGGTCCAGATCCTGTTGTAATCTGAGGTAACCCTCTTCGCTGTCCACTACACCTCCAATTTTGGTATAATCTGCAAACTTACTAACTGTACCTCTTATGCTCGCATCCAAATCGTTTATGTAAATGACAAAAAGTAGAGGACCCAGCACCAATCCTTGTGGCACTCCACTGGTCACAGGCCTCCAGTCTGAAAAACAACCCTCCACCACCACTTTCTGTCTTCTACCTTTGAGCCAGATCTGTATCCAAATGGCTAGTCCTCCCTGTTTTCCGTGAGATCTAACCTTGCTAATCAGTCTCCCATGGGAAACCTTGTCGAATGCCTTACTGAAGTCTATATAGATCACATCTATGCTCTGCCCTCATCAATCCTCTTTGTTATTTCCTCAAAAAACTCAATCAAGTTTGTGAGACATGATTCCCCACGCACAAAGCCATGTTGACGATCCCTAATCAGTCTTTGCCTCTCTAAATACATGTACATCCTGTCCCTCAGGATTCCCTCCAACAACTTGCCCCACCACCGACGTCAGGTTCACTGGTCTATAATTCCCTGGCTTGTCCTTACCACCCTTAAACAGTGGCACCATAATAGCCAACCTCCAGTCTTCCGGCACCTCACCTGTGACTATCGATGATACAAATATCTCAGTACGAGGCCCAGCAATCACTTCTCTAGCTTCCCACAGAATTCTAGGGTACACCTGATCAGATCCTGGAGATCTATCCACCTTTACCTGTTTCAAGACACCCAGCACTTCCTCCTCTATAATTTTGCAAGATGTCACCATCTATTTCCCTACAATCTATATCTTCCATATCCTTTTCCACAGTAAATACTGATGCAAAATACTCATTTAGTATCTCCCCCCTTATCTGCAGCTCCACATAAAGGCCGACTTGCTGATCTTTGAGAGGCCCTATTCTCTCCCTAGTTACCCTTTTGTCCTTAATGTGTTTGTAAAAACTCTTTGGATTCTCCTTAATTCTATTTGCCCAAGCTATCTAATGTCCTGTTTTTGCCCTCCTGATTTCCCTCTTAAGTATACGCCTACTTCCTTTATACTCTTCTAAGGATTCACTCGATCTATCCTGTCTGTACCTGACATATGCTTCCTTCTTTTTCTTAACCAAACCCTCAATTTCTTTAGTCATCCAGCATTCTCTATACCTACCAGCCTTCCCTTTCACCCTAACAGGAATATATTTTCTCTGAATTGTCGTTATCTCATTTCTGAAGGCTTCCCATTTTCCAGCCGTCCCTTCATCTGCCCCCAATTCAGCTTTCCAAAGTTCTTGCCTAATACTGTCAAATTTGGCCTTTCTCCAATTTAGAACTTCAACGTTTAGATCTGGTCTATCCTTTTCCATCACTATTTTAAATCTAATAGAATTATGGTCGCTGGCCCCTAAGTGCTCCCCCACTGACACTTCAGTCACCTGCCCTGCCTTATTTCCCAAGAGTAGGTCAACTTGTTGGGCCAGAGGGTCTGTTTCCATACCATAGGGAATCTAATCTAATCTAATTGCTAGCATTTTGAGGAAAAGCCAAAAAGCAAGAAACAACAAATGGTGAATGGCTATCAGCTTATCCAATCTCTGAGGAACAATCAGTATGGGAAATAGAATGCTGTACTATACAACTAAAGATAATTATTTGTTCATAGGATGTGGACATTGCTGACACTGCCAGCATTTATTGCTTCTCCCGTATTGCTCTTGAGAAGGGATGGGGAGCCTCTTCCTGAGTCATTGCTCTTTGTGTCAGATTATGCCCACACTGCAGTTAGTAAGGGAGTTCCAGGATTTTGACCCAGTCACAGTGAAGGAACGGCGATATAATTCCAATTCAGAATATTGTGTGTCATGGAGGGGTGGTTGTGTTTCCATGCATTCCCTGTACCACCGTCTTAAAGAACCTACCCCTGACGTCTCCCCTAAACCTTCCTCCAACTACCTTAAAATTATGCCCACTCGCAATAGACCTATTCGCCATGGGACTGATAAGATGGACTCATGGGAAAATGTCTCTGGCTATCCATTCTATCTTGACCTTTGGAATTTGGACCAGAGATGTGATTGACATTTCAAAAGATATTAAAGGACAGAAAATGGGGAAAAATGGGTTTGGAAGATACTGTTTAGGCCCTCTTGTGGCACGGAGTTATAGCACCTACCCATAGACCAAGAGGCTTGGGTTCAAGTCCCACCTGAACCCACCTGAGTGGCACAGTGGCTCAGTGGTCAACACTGCAATGACCCAGCACTTCCCTCAATGAGCACCTCCCTTGCCTTACCCCCACTCCCTCACTGCTCTTTACTCAAATGACATCTGCATTAGCATTTTTTCAAACCTGTCCTTTGAAATTGTGACCAACCAGGCATTCAAATGGATGCCTCTGAATCTGATGGCTGTAAGATCAAGATAGTCTTCAGGCATAATCCAGACTGAAGGAATATTGAAGCAATATAGAATGAGTAACCCCACTCTGCAAGGTAAGGGCATACAGACAGGCAGACTGTGGGTGTCTACCAGGCAGCCAAAGAGAGACAGACAGCTTGTGCAGGAGTCCCCATTCACCACATGGTTTTCTATTCTGGATGTTGCTGAGGGTCCCACGGGGGAGTGCAGCAAGATCTAAGCCTTTGACACATGTGGCTCAGCTGTACAGAAGGAAGGTGAGTAGGACAGCAGTAGTGTTTGGAGGTTCATTATTTAGGGGAACAGACAGACATTTCTGTGGCTGTAGATGTGACTCTAGAATATGATGTTGTTTCTCAAAGTGAAGGATGTCACAGAACAGAACTTTCTTCTGGGGGAGGATGGACTACCAGAAATTGTGGTTCATAGAACATAGAACAGTACAGCACAGTACAGACCCTTTGACCCTCGATGTTGTGCTTTTATCCTACTCTAAGGTCAGACTAACCTTCATTGTACTAACTTCCATGTGCCTATCCAAAAGTCGCTTATGTCCCTAATGTCTCTTACTCTACTACCACTGCTGGCAGTGCATTCCACACATTCACCACTCTGTATAAAGAACCTACCTCTGACATCTCCCCTAAACGTTCCTCCAATTATTTTAAAATTATGTCCCTGGAGGTAGACATTTCTACCCTGGGAAGATGTCTCTGGCTATCCACTCCATCTATGCCTCTCATCATCTTGTACATCTCTATCAAGTCACCTCTCATCCTTCTTCGCTCCAATGAGAAAAGCCCTAGCTGCCTCAATATTTCTTCACAAAACGTGCCCTCCAGTTCAGGCAGCATCCTGGTAAATGTCCACAGCACCCTTTATAAAGCTTCCACATTTCAAAACTTCCTGTAATAAGGCGACCAGAACTGAACACAATACTTAAGTGTGGTCTAACCAGGGCTTTATAGAGCTGCAGCATAACCTCGCGGCTCTTAAACTCAATCCCCCTGCTAATGAAAGCCAACACACCATACGCTGCCTTATCAGGCCTATCAGCTTAGGTGGCAATTTTGAGGGATCTTTGGACATGGACCCCAAGATCCCTCTGTTCCTCCGTACTGTCAAGGATCTTGCCTCTAACCCTGTATTCTGCATTCAAATTCGACCTTCCAGAATAATGACTTCACACTTTTCCAGGTTGAACTCAATCTGCCACTTATCAGCCTGGTTCTGCATCCTGTCAATGTCCTCTTGCAGCCTCCACACTATCCACAACTCCACCAACCTTCGTGTCATCGGCAAATTTACTAACCCACCCTTCCACTTCCTCATCCAAATCATTTATAAAAATCACAAAGAGCAGAAGTCCCAGAACAAATCTGTGCAGGACACCACTGATCACTGAGCTTGAGACTGAAATACTTTCCATCAGCCACCACCCTCTGTCTTCCATGGGCCAGTTAATTCTTTATCCAGACAGACAGGTTTCCCTGTATCCCAAGACTCCTTAACATCTGAATGAGTCTATCATGGGGAACCTTATCAAACACCTTGTGAAAATCCATGTACGAGAGTGTGGTCTGGAAAAGCACAGCAGGTCAGGCAGCATCTGAGGAGCAGGAGACTCAACGTTTTGGGCATAAGCCTTTCATCAGGAATTCCTGATGAAAGGCTTATGCCCAAAACATCAATTCTCCAGCTCCTCAGATGCTGCCTGACCTGCTGTGCTTTTCCAGCACCACACTCTTGACTCTGATCTCCAGCATCTGCAGTCCTCACTTTCACCTAAAATCGATGTACACCACATCCACCATTCTACCTTCATCAACATGTTTTGTCATATCCTCAAAGAATTCAGTAGGGTTTGTGAGGCATGACCTGTTTCTCACAAAGCCATGCTGACTATCTCTAATCAAATTATGGTTTTCCAAATAATCATAAGTCCTGTTTCTCCGAATCCGCTCCAATACTTTGCCCAATACTGACTGTAATTCCCAGGATTATCCCTATTCCCTTTCTTGAACAAGAGAATAACATTTGCCACCTCCAATCATTTAATACTATTCCAGTGGATAGTGAGGATGCAAAGATCATTGCCAAAGGCACAGCAATCTCTTCCCTCACTTCCTATAGTAACTTGGGGTATCCCATCTGGCCCTGGGGATTTATCTATCTTTATATTTTTCACAATTTTCAGCACATCCTCCTTCCTAACATCAACATGTTCAAGCACATCAGTCTGTTTCATGCTGTCCTCAGAAACTGAGTTTGTGTAGTGAATATTGAAGCAAAGAATTAATTAAGGACTTGCCTTACTTCCTCGGACTCTAGACACAAGTTCTCTCCACTATCCCTGATCGACCCTACCCTCACTCTGGCCATCCTCTTGTTCCTCACATAAGTTAGAATGCCTTGGAATTTGCCTTAATCCTACCCACCAAAGCTTTCTCGTGCCCCCTCCAAGCTCTCCTAAGTCCATTCTTCTGATTTCTTCCTGGTTACCTTGTAACCCTCTAGACCCCTGTCTGGTCCTTGCCTCCTCAACCTTATGTAAGCTTCTTCCTTCTCTTGACTAAACGTTCTATGTCCCTTGTCACCCAAGGTTCTTTCAACCTACCATCCCTTCCTTGCCTCAGTGAGACAAACCTGTCCAGCACTATCCGCAGGTGCTTCCTAAGCAACCTCCACATTTCTGTTGTGCACTCCCCTGAGAACATCTGTTCCCAATTTAGGCAGCCCAGTTCCCCCAACCCCCCCCCCCAATTAAATACTTTCCCCTACCGTCTGCTCCTATCCCTCTCCATGGAGGAGTAACAGTCAGGGGAGTTGTGATCAGTATCGCTGAAATGCTGTCCCACCAAGAGATCTGACACCTGGCACAGTTCGTTGCCAAGCACCAAATCCAATATGGCCTCCCCTCTAGCCGGCCTATCTACGTATTGCATCAGGAACCCTTCCTGGACATTGGCAGGTGGGACCAGTAGCAATCCTGAGATTACTGCTCTGCTCATCCTGCCTTTGAGCTTCCAACCTAACTCCCTATATTCTCTTTTCAGGTCCACCTCCCTTTCCCTTGCTATGTCATGGTACCATGACTTCTGGCTGCTCTCCCACCCCTGACCCTGGCACCCGGGAGGCAACATACAATCTGGGAGTCTCACTCACAACCAGAATCTCCTGTTTGTTCCTCAAACTATTGAGTCTCCTACCATTCTCTATTCCACGCCACCTCCCCCCAGCACTCCCCCCATCCCCCCAACCCCCCGCCTCCCTTCTGAGAGACAGAGCGAGACTCAGAGACCTGGCCACTGTGGCGTTCTCCTGGTAGGTCATCTCCCCCCAACAGTAAGCAAAGCAGTATACTTATTATTGAGGGGAATGGCCACAGGGGATCCCTACATTGACTGCCTGTTCCCTTTCCCTCTCCTGACAGTAACCCAGCTACCTTTGTCCTGTAACTTAGATGTGACTACCTCCCTATAATTCCTCTCTACCATCGCCTCAGCCTCCTGAATGATCCAAAGTTCATCCAGATCCAGCTCCAGTTCCCTAACGTGGTCTGTGAGGAGCTGGAGTTGGGTGCACTTCTCGCAGGCGAAGTCAGCAGAGATACCTGTGATGAGCCTTACCTCCCACATCCTGCAAGAGGAGCATGCAACGGCCATAGCCTCCATCCCCTCTGCTCTAAATTACCAAGAGAGATTGAATAAATAGAAAAATGACCCCAAAAAAGCCTTACCTTACCAAGCCTCCACACATGGTCTGTTATTTTTGTTTCGAGGAGGAGGATGGATGGGAGACACTACACGTATAGTCTCTCAGGTTTACCCACAGCCCAAATATATCAGTTCATGTGCCCAGCCATCCCCATGTCTGCATCCACTCCTGTTGAACCTTCACTCTGCCTATTCACAAGGTAAGCCTTTAAGAGAAACAGTTACCTTCCCGGCAGCAGCACCCCCTGGTCCTTGCTTTCATTGCTTCCGCTGCTGCTACAGATGGAGCATTGGCACCAATAACAAAGATAGAAAGAGGGATGTGTACTGTAATCAGAATTTATTGTCAAATGTATTAATGACGTAAGGATGTAATTGCATTGGAACAATCCATCTTACGTGACTTTCTTTCTTTCCTTCCCACTATATCTCAGCGCAGTCTTTGCGTTCAAGGTAAGAGGTGAAAAGTTTAAGGGGGATACACGCTGCAAGTACTTTACACAGAGGGTGGTAGGTGCCTGGAACGCGTTGCCAACAGAGGTGGTAGAGGCAGGCCCAGTAGATTCGAGGGGGCATGGCTTTAAATTAAGGGGTGGTAGGTATAGGACAGATGTTAGGGGTAGATTCTTTACTCAGCAAGTCGTGAGTTCATGGAATGCCCTGCCAGTAGCAGTGGTGGACTCTCCCTCATTATGGTCATTTAAACGGGCATTGGATAGGCATATGGAGGATAGTGGGCTAGTGTAGGTTAGGTGGGCTTGGATCGGCGCAACATTGAGGGCCAAAGGGCCTGTACTGCGCTGTATTTTTCTATGTTCTATGTTCTATTCATTTTAAGATGCGTCTGGACAGATGCATGAGTAGGTGGGGAGCAGAGGGATACAGATGCTTAGGAATTGGGTGATAGTTTAGACAGTAGATTTGGATCAGCTCAGGCTTGCAGGGCCGAAGGGCCTGTTCCTGGGCTGTACATTTTCTTTGTTCCTGCCTTGGACTGGAACCTGTTGGTCTTGGATATTTGGGTTGATCTAATGGTGAGCCCTGTGCCATTTGTGTTTCAAGGACACAGACAAGTTGAATATGTCCTGCCCAGAGGCAAATGCATCCTCCTTGGCTTGACCTCCCTCAGGGCTTGGGGGTGGGGGGGGGAGGATTATGGCTGGAGTGTCCTGAGGAGAGATTTCTGTTGTGGGAAGGTTCCTCCTCCAGTTGGGTGTCTACTCGCACCACCCTGTCTCCTCATGAGGAAGGGGCACTGGAGAGGACTCAAGGTCGCCTCATCCCCCTTTGCTGGAAGGGGGCTGGAAGAAGTCATTAGTTTTGAGCCCTTTTGGTAGGAGGGAAGGAGCGCAGACCTGTGCATCTATCCAGCACACCCTGAGACTGCTGGAGCTGGCTCTCCATGGCAGCTGCCAACCTGTCCGTGGAAGCAGCCAGATGCTTACAATCTGAAGCAGCAAGGTTTTAACTGCATTACTGGAGTCTTGCAGCCTTCGTGTTTGGTTGACCAGTCCCCCTGCTAAACCTGCCTGCTGCTGTTGTGTCTGTGTGTGTGTTTATTGAAGTTAATTTCCCAACATGATGGGGTCCTCTCCTGTCTGTAGCTGAGCAGTTGCCAGAGCCAGAGAATTGGGGCATTTCTTTCAACCAACTGCAGAGCTGGGGCTTTGGAGTGCTCACCAGTAGACACCGCCGACATTAATCTCGATTTGTCTGTGTGGAGTTTGCACATTCTCCCGGTGTCTGCGTGGGTTTCCTCCAGGTACTCCAATTTCCCCCCACAGTCCAAAGATGTGCAGGTTAGGTGAATTGGCCATGCTAAATTGCCCGTAGTGTTAGGTGCATTAGTCAGGGCTGAATGTAGGAGAATGGGTCTGAAAGGGTTGATCTTCTGAGGGTCGGTAAGGACTTGTTGGGTCAAAGGGCCTGTTTCCACACTGTAGGGAATCTAATCTAATTTAAAATACCCACTAAGCTGTCATTGTCTGAGTTGGGGGAGAGGAGGAGGCAGCCTTAGCGGTGTTTTCTCCGAAACATCCATGCTGTCCTCCTCAGAGATAAATGAGGGCATGTCTTGCAAGGGTGCCCTCTTGACTGTGATGTCATGGGCATCCTGCTGGTACCTGCAGGAAACAAAAGGGAGAATGTTGCTATCAAGAGGTAAATATTGTGGCATGTTAATATTAAGTGTACTTTGAGCATAACGAGAGAGTAAAACCGTAAAGTCACCATAATCGTCCTGGACCATAGGCTGCTCCCTTGTTAAAGAGAGACTATTGGTGGTGGTTTAACTTGTTGGTCACCATGCCTCAGCTGAAGGGAGAGGTTGAGGAGATGGTATCTTTGTGGAATCTGTTGGCATTACCCTGAACCAGCCACTGAACCAACTGAGCTAACTGACCCCAGTGGGAGAGTCGCATGATAATGAACAATGCGTCTTACTTGGTTGCTGGGAAATTGAGGTTTCTGCATCCTCCCAGTCCTCGCCAGCCAGCGTCAAGTTTGTCCCCTCATAGGGAGCAAGGAGCCAAATGTCAGCTACCCCACCATTTATCCTGGCCCTTTTAACCCTGTTATAGGTTGTTGCCTCCTGAAATGAGAGGGTGACAGAGTGAGTGGAATGTGGATGGCACAGCAGTTAGTGCTGGTGTAGGTGGGGAGGTGTACCAATTGCATGATTCGGAAATGCAGACAGCATGCTGTGCTAGTCGGAGAATCGAGTGGGTGAGAGTGGATGAAGGAGAATGCTCAATACTACAATGGGAGGGGTAGAAAATGAGCATTGGTGGGAGGCAGGTGAAGTAGCAGAGATAGATTGAGAGGATGGTGGAGGCATGTACTCTTGCAACATTTAAAAAGCATCAGGATGAATACAGGGCATGGTAGGCTATGGACCAAGCACAGATAAATATGATTAGTATAGAGTCATAGGGAAATAAATATGTGTAGCACGGAAACAGACCCTTCGATCCAACTCATCCATACCAACCAGATATCCCAACCCAATCTAGTCCCATTTGCCAGCACCTGGCCCATACCCCTCCAAACCCTTCCTATTCATATACCCATCCAGATGCCTTTTAAATGTTGGCATTGTACAAGCCTCCACCACTTCCTCTGGCAGCCCATTCCATACGTGCACCACCCTCTATGTGAAAATGTCCCTTAGGTGTCTCTTATAATTTTCCCCTCTCACCCTAAACCTATGCCCTCTAGTTCTGGACTACCCTACCCTAGGGAAAAGACCTTGTCTATTTACCTTATCCATGCACCTCATGATTGTATTAAACTCTATAAGGTCACCTCTCAATCTCCGACACTCCAGGGAAATCAGTCCTAGCCTATTCAGCCTTTCCCTAGAGCTCAAATCCTCCAACCCTGGCAACATCCTTATAAATCTTATCTGAACTCCAAGTTTCACAACATCCTTCAACAGGAAGGAGATCAGAATTGCACACAATATTCCAAAAGTGGCCTAACCAATGTCCTGTACAGCCACAACATGACCTCCCAACTCCTGTACTAAATACTCTGATGAATAAAGGAAAGCAAACCAAACGCCGCCTTCACTATCCTATCTACCTGCGAATCCACTTTCAAGGAGCTATGATCCTGCACTCCAAGGTCTCTTTGTTCAGCCTTACCATTAAGTGTATAAGTCCTGCTAAGACTTGCTTTCCCAAAATGCAGCACCTCGCATTAATCTGAATTAAACTCCATCTGCCACTTCTCAGCCCATTGGCCCATCTGGTCCATATCCTGTTGTAATCTAAGGTAAATCTCTTCGCTGTCCACTACACCTCCAATTTTGGTGTCATCTGCAAACTTACTAACTGTTATGCTTGCATCCTCTTATGCTTGCATCCAAATCATTTATATAAATGATGGAAAGCGGTGGACCCAGCACCGATCCTTGTGGCACTCCACTGGTTACAGGCCTCCAGTCTGAAAAACAACCCTCCTCCACCACCCTCTGTCTTCTACCTTTGAGCCAGTTCTATATCCAAGTGGCTAGTTCTCCCTTTATTCCATGAGATCTAACCTTGTTAACCAGTCTCCCATGGGGAGCTTTGTCAAACACCTCACTGAAGTCCACATAGATCATGTCCACCACGCTCTGCCCTCATCAATCCTCTGTAATTTGGTGTTTGTTGATCAGCACAGACATGGTGGATCGAAGGGCCTGTTTCAGTGCTGTATGAGGGTGACCCTCCATTAGTACGTACACACACACACACACACACACACACACACACACACCACCTTTTTTGCCTGTCAGCCTTCCTTCATAAGTCTTCATCTGTGTGTCTTGCTCTGTCTCTCCATCTATGTCGTAGACTTCCCGTATCACACCTGCTTCTGCTCTCTCTGTGTAAGTAATCTCTGAGATTATTAAGGACCACATAAAAACTATGGGGAGAAAAACACAGCTGCTTAAGCGTTGGGTTTAATTGCAAGGAGTGAATAATTTATGGTTTATGTCAGTCCGCATTTTACTATCCTCATTGGCCACTTATGTTAACAAGCAGTGCTTTTCTGCTTTAATCTGAAACACATCAAACTCGGTGAAACTAAAGTTCTGCAAGGCACCAGCACATGAGTGTGAGCTGCATCCAAGCCTCCTCAATCCTGTTGTACAGAAGTGGCACTACGTATTTGGCAAGATCCTGATATTAAATCCTCAACTGTAGCCTCTGAGAACTTAGGTCGGAGGGGTTGTCTTATGAGGAAAGATTGGACAGACTGGGCCTACAAACATTGGGGTTTCGACTAATGAGAGATGGGTTTAATGAAACATCTAAAACCCTGAGGGGCTTGACAGTATGGATGCTGAAAGGGTGTTTTCCCTGTGAGAGAGACAAGAGTTAAGTAGGCACAGTTTAAAATCTATGGGATCTTAAACATATAAAATTAGATGAGGAGGATATTTTTTTTCCTCTCAGAATGTCATGTATCGTGTAACTCTTCTAGTGGAGGTGGAATATTTTTAATGCAGAAGTAAATAGATTGTTGACTAACAAGGGAATCACGGGGTATCACAAAAATGAACACAGACCCCTTGAGCCTGTAACATAGGACAACAGGAACAGGATTAGGCACTTCAGTCCCTCGAGCCTGCTCCACCATTCAATAAAACCGTGGCTTCTCTGATTATAGTTTGAAATCCACGCTGCTGCCTCCCCCCAATAACCGTTCATTCCTCGCTTAACCAGAATCTGGCTTTTGCCTGAAACGTCGACTCTCCTGCTGCTTGGATACTGCCTGACCTGTGTTTTTCCAGCACCACGCTCTCAACTCAGAATCCAGCCACCTCTGCCTTAAAGTATTCAAGGACTTTGCTTACAATAGGCAGAGTTCCAAAGACTCTCAACCCTCAGTGAAAAAACCCACCTAATCTTATTTTAAATGGACGACCACTGATTTTTAAACCCCTAGTTCTAGATTCTCCCACAAGAGGAAACATCATCTCCACATCTGCCCTATCTGGAAGCTTCCGGATTTTATGTTTAAGCCAAGTCACTTCCTACTGTTCTAAACTCTAGCAGGTACAAGTCTTTCTGTCCAACCTTTCCACGTAAGACAAGCCACTGATAGTTCCATAATACTCAAAGGCACTAGTCTGGTAGAAAATCTCTGAACATCTAGCAATGCTTTTACATCCTTTCTTAAATAAGGAGACCAACACACATCTGGATGTGGTCTCACTAATGTCTGATTTAACTGAAGCATAATCTCCCAGATTTTGTATTCAATACCCCTTGCAATAAATGAGTATTCTATTTGCTTTCCATACCTTTTATGTTTCATGCATAGGACACCCAGAATCTCTCTTCATCTTAGGGCTTTGCAATTTCTTAGTGTCTAGAGAATATGTTTCTGTTTTATTCTTCCTACCAAAATGGACAATTTTACGTTTTCCCATAAAATACTCCATTTGCCACAGCTTTGCCCACTCACTCAACCTATCTTCACTTCTTTTTATAGCCTCCACATACCATTTCCATAACTTAGTTTCCAACCCATCTTTGTGTGAAAGGAGCAAACACAATGAGATAAAACACTTTTACAGAAGACAAGTAGTTAAGGTTTGGAAAGCACTGCCTGGAAATGTGGTGGAGGCTGGTTCAACTGAGACATTCGAGAGAGCCTTGGAGAATTATTTAAGTAGAAGCAATATGCATGGTCTGGGGATAAAGCAGAAGATTGGTACGAAATTATGATACTCATTTGGAGAGTCTTGAAGACACGATGAACCAAATGGCTTCCTTCTGTGCTGTGCTGTGCAAGCAATCCTCCTGAGGTAACAGTGGCTGAAGGATCTGAACTTAAGGGAATTTATATTTGCCAGGAATTGGTGTTGGAGAGACTGTTAGGTCTAAAGGTTGACGAGTCCCTGGGGCCTGATGGTCTACGTCCCAGGGTACTGAAGGAGGTGGCTCGAGAAATCGTGGATGCGTTGGTGATTATTTTCCAGAGTTCGATAGATTCGGGATCAGTTCCTGCGGATTGGAGGGTGGTTAATGTTGTACCACTTTTTAAGAAAGGTGGG
The DNA here is from genome assembly GCF_037043375.1 of Chiloscyllium plagiosum. Taxonomy (NCBI): domain Eukaryota; kingdom Metazoa; phylum Chordata; class Chondrichthyes; order Orectolobiformes; family Hemiscylliidae; genus Chiloscyllium; species Chiloscyllium plagiosum. Next base: position 107,849,939 of record NW_028270145.1, on the reverse strand, counting down.
AGAGAGAAAGCAGGAAATTATAGACCAGTTAGTCTGACCTCAGTGGTGGGAAAGATGGTGGAGTCTATTATAGAGAATGAAATTACGACACACCTGGATAGTAGTAACAGGATAGGTCAGAGTCAGCATGGATTTATTAAGGGGAAATCATGCTTGACTAATCTTCTGGAATTTTTTGAGCATATAACTCTGAAGATGGATGAGGGAGATCCAATAGATGTAGTGTACCTGGACTTTCAGAAAGCTTTTGATAAAGTCCCACATAGGAGGTTAGTGAGCAAAATTAGGGCGCATGGTATTGGGGGCAAAGTACTAACTTGGATTGAAAGTTGGTTGGCTGACAGGAAACAAAGAGTAGTGATAAACGGCTCCATTTCGAATGGCAGGCTGTGACCAGTGGGGTACCGCAGGGATCCATGCTGGGACCGCAGCTTTTTACAATATATATTAATGATATAGAAGATGGTATTAGTAATAACATTAGCAAATTTGCTGATGATACTAAGCTGGGTGGCAGGGTGAAATGTGAGGAGGATGTTAGGAGATTACAGGGTGACCTGGACAGGTTAGGTGAGTGGTCAGATGCATGGCAGATGCAGTCTAATGTGGATAAATGTATGGTTATCCACTTTGGTGGCAAGAACAGGAAGGCAGATTACTACCTAAAATGGAATCAATTTAGGTAAAGGGGCAGTACAAAGACATCTGGGTGTTCTTGTACACCAGTCAATGAAGGTAAGCATGCAGGTACAGCAGGTAGTGAAGAAGGCTAATAGCATGCTGGCTTTCATAACAAGAGGGATTGAGTATAGAAGCAAAGAGATTCTTCTGCAGCTGTACAGGGCCCTAGTGAGACTACACCTGGAGTACTGTGTGCAGTTCTGGTCTCCAAATTTGAGGAAAGACATTCTGGCTATTGAGGGAGTGCAGCGTAGGTTCACGAGGTCAATTCCTGGAATGGCGGGACCAACTTACGTTGAAAGACCTGAGCGACTGGGCTTGTATATCCTTGAATTTAGAAGACTGAGAGGGGATCTGATTGAGACATATAGGATTATTAAAGGATTGGAGGCAGGAAACATGTTTCCGCTGATGAGTGAGTGCCAAACCAGAGGACACAGCTTAAAAATACGGGGTAGACCATTTAGGACAGAGATGAGGAGAAACTTCTTCACCCAGAGTGGTGGCTGTGTGGAATGCTCTGCCCCAGAGGGCAGTGGAGGCCCAGTCTCTGAATTCATTTAAGAAAGAGTTGGATAGAGCTCTCGAGGATAGTGGAATCAAGGGTTATGGAGATAAGGCAGGAACAGGATACTGATTAAGGATGATCAGCCATGATCATATTGAATGGTGTGCAGGCTCGAAGGGCAGAATAGCCTACTCTTGCACCTATTGTCTATTGTCTAGTGGCTCTGTTCTTCTGTAATACTGTAAAAGCATGTAGGGCTGGACAGAGGCTGAAGGAGCTAGGAAGCCATTCAGCACTTTGAGAAAGGGGAGACTGAGAGGTTTGAAGATCCTGTCAAAGTTGTGAACTGCACTGGGTTAAAACTTGATGTATCTTCATTTTAGTGCCACAAGGGGAGAGATCGTGGAGGAAGGTCCACTATAAGTTTCTGAGAATGCAAAAATAAAATTCTATCTTATATGTTTCGAGCAACAGGAATGAGGGACTCAGTGACCGTGATTTACCTACATAGAGCCTGGGGACCTGTGACTTGTTGTTCTGGCCAAGTTCAGCAAGTACAGTACAAACTGTGACCATGGGAACTGAACTGGGGGTGTTTGGTGTTTGGTGTTAGGCTGGGGGTAGTGCAATGCATTGGATTTCTCAGTTCCACAAGAGGGAATTCATTTATCAACTGAATCCTTTGTTTTCATCTCGTCACAACATGCCTTCCCTCTTGTTCAAAGGAAGGAAGAAAGACTTGCATTTATATAGCACCTTTCATGACCTCAGGATGTCCCAAAGTGTTTTACAGTCAATTAAATACTTATAAAGTGTAGAGTCAATGCAGTATTGTAGAGCCTAGACAGTCAGCCTTAATCATATCTATAAAAGATTGATGTCCAAGTTGAAACCGACAGAATTCATTTCATTGTGATTAATGTCTGTCTGTGGCTTCAGTACACTCGGAAGGTCAGAGTAAGCAGTCAGCAAGGAAGGCTATTAACCATATATTACAACCTCTCATAATGGAAAGAATGTGTAAAAAGATCAGATGTGTGAGCTGAATTTCTGACGAAGGATTACTCAACTCGAAATGTTAACTCAGCTTTCTCTCCACTGACGCTGTCAGACCTGCTGAGTTTTTCCAGCAATTTCTGTTTCTGGTTTACATTCCCAGCAACCACAGTTCTTTTGTTTTATTCCAGCTACGTGAGCTTGTTGATCCTGGATATGTTAGGATGTCTACTCAGCTTTTGTTACAGTCTGTTGGAGTCGTGTGCTAAAATTGATGATTTAGACTCCTGTTTCATCACTGCAATGAGGGGATGCTGCAATATTGCAAATGCCATATTTCAGATGGAGAATTAAACCAAATCCTTGTCTTAGCAAACATAAAGATCAGCAGGAAAGTTCTTCCTGTGATCAGGTCAACATATATATCCCAATCCATGACAAATAAAACAAAATGGTCTAGCACTGTATTGTATGGAACTGAATGGCATATGGAACAGTAAAGTACAGTATAATTCCAGATGGTGTATCATAGAACATAGAATATAGAAGAATACAGCGCAGTACAGGCCCTTCGGCCCTCGATGTTGCGCCGATCCAAGCCCACCTAACCTACACTAGCCCACTACCCTCCATATGCCTATCCAATGCCTGCTTAAATGCCCATAATGAGGGAGAGTCCACCACTGCTACTGGCAGGGCATTCCATGAACTCATGACTCGCTGAGTAAAGAACTTACCCCTAACATCTGTCCTATACCTACCCCCCCTTAATTTAAAGCTATGCCCCCTTGTAATAGCTGACTCCATATGTGGAAAAAGGTTCTCATGGTCAACCCTATCTAAACCCCTAATCATCTTGTACACCTCTATCAAGTCACCCCTAAACCTTCTTTTCTCCAATGAAAACAACCCCAAGTGCCTCATCCTTTCCTCATACGATCTTCCTACCATACCAGGCAACATCCTGGTAAACCTCCTCTGCACCCGTTCCAGTGCCTCCACATCCTTCCTATAGTATGGCGACCAAAACTGCACACAATACTCCAGATGCGGCCGCACCAGAGTGTTATACAACTGCAACATGATTTTTTTTTCTTTTTTTAACTCTGCAATTAAACACATTTAATGCTACATGCTGACATTCATTTCGAAAATGAGATAAAATGCATTTTCAAGCATTAACTCCAAGTGAGGTTTGGAACAATAAGTTATATAGACTAATGGCTTTCTCCTGAACTACATTACTATGATACACAACAATATCACTATAACGGGTAAGCCGAATTTCTTCTAAGCAATATTTATCTGACCTTGCCACAAAAACTGCATTCATTCAGATGGACATCTGTAGCGTTGACAATCATTTTTAACCTCTGATCATGTTACAGTACAACATAATACAGAATGTAATGGCACAGTTTTTAACTGCATGATGCAGTACATGGTCCATTACATAATAACATAATATGCTACTGAACAGTAAGATATAATATATAGCATTGTAGTATATAGGATGATAAGGACTAACAACAGATGACAAAACTAGGACAAATGGCTAGACGTTTAGTCAAATATTAGGTTTTAAGGGATGCTTTCAAGGTGAGAAGACAGTTGGAGAGATTTAGAGGAAGCTCCACAGGTTAGAGTCTAAGCAGCTAAGGGCATGACTGCCAAATGGTGGAACCATTCTGTTTCATGAGGCTGGTGTTGGTGGAGAGTGGATATCTGAGTTTCATAGGGTGGGAGGAGACTACAGATGGGGATTGGATAATTTTAAAATTGAGGCATTGTTTAGCCAGGAGACGATGTAAATCAATGAGGAAAGGGATGCTGAACAAATTGGACCGGTTGTGAGTTCAGACTTCGACAGTGGAGATTTGGAAGACCTGAAGATTTTAGAGGGTAGTATGTGGAAGGCTGGCCTAGAGTGACTTGGGAAGCCAGGTAACAGCACAATGTCTGGTGCAATAGGGGTATAGGGTGGGAGGTGGGCTCAGTTGGCTAGAGTGTGATGCAGAATGATGCAGGTTCAATTACATAATTGCTTTGTTGGTAGTTATGGATGGTTGCCTACTTGCCTTGCTCTATGTTTGACATGGAATAGAGCTGGAGGAAGGCAAGTAGCATGGTGGTGATATCTTTGGGCTAATAATGTGGAACTCCCAGTTACTGTTCTGGGGACGTGGATTTGAATCACACCATTACAAGTGGTGAAATGAAAAGGAAGTAAAGATCTGGAGTAAAAGAACACTAGCCTAATGCCAGTTGATTGATTGTTGCAAAAATTGAAATGTGTGCAGTAAGGGTAAAGCATAGTGTCTTTGGCTTTACTAATAGGGGCGCAGAATACACAAGCAAGGAGGTGCTGCTGAACTTGTGTAAGACAATCAATTGACCTTAGCTGCAATAATGTGTACAGTTCTGAGGATGTGAACACATTGGAGAGAATTCAGAAACTATTTACAAGAATGGTTCCAGGGAAGAAAATTTTCAATCATGACAGTATATTGATGGTGTTCGGAACATTCCCCTTTTTTTTTGGAGAGTGGGGAGGAAGAAGGCGAAAAGGAGATCTGAAAGAAGATTTTCAAAATTATGAGCAGACTAAATAGAATTGACAGGGAGAAACTGTTCCTGCTCTTAAAAAGAACAGGAAATAGAGAGCTTAGAGTTAAAGAGATGTGTAAAAGGAGCAAGTGTGAACTGAAGACAAACTCTTTCATTTAGCGAGTGGTGTCTGGAATGCACTGCCTGCAAGTGTGGTGGAGGCAGGTTAAACTCAGTCTTTCAGGAGGGAATTTGATGATTATTTAAGTAGAAACAACATGCAAGGCTATGGAGAAAAAGTAGGAGACTGGCACTGCATAATGATCGTTTAATGAGCAGGTGCAGGCATAGTGGGCCGAACGGCCTCCCCCTACGCTGTAATAATTCTGTGATTCAGTGAAACTGATTCACTAATGTGTTTTAGGAAAGGAAATCTGCCCCACATATGACTCCAGACCATCAGCAATGTAGCTGACTCTTAATTGCCCTCTGGGATTTTACAGAACGACAATAAATGCTGCTGTATTCTGCAACACCCACATTCCATGAACAAATAAAAAATATAACCAGTTATCTCTCAAATAGGGAGGGATTCCAGGGGCTAATTAGCTTAACAGTGCAGCATTGTATGGTATGATGATTTAGGTCCCTATTCATCTTTTCTGGATATTGTCACCTTCCCTAGGTTCTGAACATTTCATGGTTGCGGCCCTTGTGGTATATTTTACTACTCGGGCCATTACCTTTTGGGTTGGGGCTTGGTGCAATTCCCTGTCTGGGTGACAAGTAGAAATGCCCATATATCATGGGTATAGTGCTGATTGATCAGTCCTGGGAAACTCGGCACTACAGGAAAACAGTAGTCATAGGGAGCACTAATGTTACAGCTGACTGTGATAAATGTACTGCAGAGATAGCCCTTCAACTAAACAGAAAATATAGCCTTGGTCAGCGAAAATGAAAGCAGAGAAGCACAGAGAAGGTAAACTAAAACAATAACATCAAAGCCACTATTAAAAATCAAATAGAAAGGAAAGGTAACCTTGGTGAAATGTTGAAAAATATTGACTGCAAACTACAACAATGTTTTGTTATATTTTGAGGCTCCCAACTTAGTGTCAGACACAAACATAATTGTTAACACAGCTTGAAGTTACACAGGATCTAGTATTTGGGAGGAAGCCATTCAATTAGATTGCGTGTGATCTGTATCTCGACTTCATTTACCAGCCCCTGCTCCATATCCCTCGATATCCTTACCCAGAAAAATCCTATCATTCTTGTCTTTAAAACTCCACTTGGTTCCTCAGCATCCTCATGTCAATATTCCATGATCTTTCACGACATAAGAATATCAGAAGTAGGATCTGGAGTAGACCATTCAGCCCCTCAAGTTTGTTCTCCACACCAAGATTATGGCTAATCAGATTGTGGCCCTAACAGCAATTTCTGATCTGCCCCGCCCATAAACCTGCTTTGTCAATTAAAGATGTCAATCCCAGTTCAATGACCCAGCCTCCACTGCTGACTGGGGAGGAGAACTCCAAACACTAAAGACCCTTCAAGAAATGAAATTCTCCGTCATCTCTATCTTAAATACGAGAGCTTTATAGTGAAAATTTCCTATGTGTGAAAAAGTGATTTTACTTCTAAATGACCTGGCTCTTAATTAAACTAATCTAAATTTTGCCCCATCCTTCATTAATCTCCGGTCAGAGGAAATTAGGAATGTGCTCTGTTAAATCCTTGAAACATTTTATACATTTAAATTAGATCATGCCTCCGGTATCTTTACCTCAGCTTTTGATATCAAGAAAATGTTTTTGACAAGATTAGATGAAATTTGCCATTTCAGTTTCTTACAGGCAGAAATCTAATTCAGTATGAATTTCAAAATTCTTTTGAGGCTTGAACAATAATTATGCAGAAGCCAAACTTTTGCTTTAAAATGATACCATGTGACTCCTGGTTTTGTCAGTGTCTGCAAGGTTGCCAAATGGATGCATTGTTAGATACCAGTTACTAAGAAAGTGTCTTTAAATTGCATGCTAGTCTTAACTTGTATCAATTATCTTCAACCAATCTGAAGCCCATCTAACCTACACTATTCCGTGTACGTCCATATGCTTGTCCAATGACGACTTAAATGTACTTAAAGTTGGCGAATCTACTACCGTTACAGGCAAAGCATTCCATACCCTTACTACTCTCTGAGTAAAGAAACTACCTCTGACATCTGTCCTATATCTATCACCCCTCAATTTCAAGCTATGCCCTCTCATGCTGGCTGTCACCATACTTGGAAAAAGGCTCTCCCTGTCCACCCTATCTAACCCTCTGATTATCTTACATGTCTCTATTAAGTCTCCTCTCAACCTTCTTCTCGCTAACAAAAACAGCCTCAAGGCCCTCAGCCTTTCCTCGTAAGACATTCCTTCCACACCAGGCAACATCCTAGTAAATCTCCTCTGCACCCTTTCCAAAGCTTCCACATCCTCCTTGTAATGCGGTGACCAGAACTGTACACCATATTCCACGTGTGGCCATGCCAGAGCTTTGTACAGCTGCAGCATAAAGTCAGTGGAAGTATAGACAGAGTTATTTCTGTACCATGCCATCTCTTTCCTGTATTCTGTCTCATCATTGTTTAAGATGTTGATGGCAGTACTGGTGTATTAGTAATCCAGGAGCCCAAGCTAATGTTCGAACGACATGGATTCAAATCGCACTATGGAAGATTGGGGAATTTGAATTCAATAAAGCCTGGAATTAAAAGCTAGCCTAATGATAACCATTGTTGTTTGTCAGAAAAATCCATCTGCTTCAGTAATGTCCTTTAGAGAAAGCCATCCTTATATGGTCTGGCCTACATACAATTCCAGATCCACAGCAATTTCTTAACTGCCTTCTGGTCAAATAGGAAAAGGCAATCAATACTGGATTAGCCAGTGACACCTACATCTCATGAATGAATGAAGAAAAATTTAAGGTAATTTAGTGCCATCCCTATGTTCCCTTGAAGGTGATGGTGAGCTGTTTTCTTGAATATGACTCAGACTTGCCATATCATTTCAGAGAAGATCCAAGAGTCAAATGGTGGGTTGGTGTGGTGGCTCAGTGGTTAGCACTGCTGCCTCATGGTGCCAGGGACTGGGTTCGATTCCAACCTCAGGCAACTGTTTGTGAGAAGTTTGCACATTCTCCCCGTAGATGTGTGGGTCTGCTGTGGTTTCCTCCAACAATCACAAAGATGTGCAGGATAGGTGAATTGGCCTGTGGTGTCTAATGATGTGCAGGCTAGCCAGGGGAAATGCAGGGTTATGGGGAAAGAGGTCGATGGTCAGTTTGGACTGAATGGCCTGCTTCCACACTGTAGGCATTCTATGAAACATGGAAACATGATACCCAGGTGGACCAGACAAGGACAGGAGATTTCCACTCCAATAGTGAGCCAAAAAGTTTTTAAAACAATTCAGTAATTTATGGTCACAAAGACTGATACAAACATTTTTAGGCAGCAGAGTGGCACAATGGTAGTACTGCTGTCTGAACGTGCCAGGGACCTAGGTTCAGCTCCAGCCGTGGGTGACTGTCTGTGTGGAGTTTGCACGTTCTCCCCATTTCTGTGTGGGTTCCTGCTGGGGTGAATAAGCCATGCTAAATTCCCCCGTAGTGTGCAGGTTAGGTGGGTTGGCTATGGAATATGTGAGGATCTGGTGGGCAGAGATGGGATGCTTTTCAGAGGGTCAGTGCAGACTCAATGGGCTTCCATCTGCTTTGTAGGGTTTCTATGATTGTAATCTAGATTTAATTAATTGAATTTGGATTCCCAAGCTGTCCTGCAAGGATTTTAACTGCTATGTTCGGAATAATTTTTTGTTCAGACATCTGGATTACTAGTCCAGTTGTCATCCCAAAACTGGAACAACTTACATTTACATAGTGCCTTTAACATATTAAAATATCCGAAGTATCTTCATAAGCTCAGAGTACTGGGAGTAGTATATTGGCATAGGGGCTGTTTTGCTCAGTTCGCTGGCTAGGGGCTACCTGATGTAGAGTGATTCTAACATGGGTTCAATCCTCTCTACCAGCTAAGGTCACCACAAAGGTCTCAAATAGAACATAGAACAATACAGCGCAGAACAGGCCCTTCAGCCCTCAATGTTGCGCCGACCTGTGAACTATTCTCAGCTCATCCCCCTACGCTATCCCAAAATCATCCATGTGCTTATCGAAAGATGCTTTAAATCTCCCTAATGTGGCTGAGTTGACTACATTAGCAGGTAGTGCATTCCATGCCCTTACCACTCTGCGTAAAGAACCTGCAAAACAGCCCCTATGCCAATATACTACTCCCAGTACTCTGAGCTTATGAAGATACTTTGGATATTTTAATATGTTAAAGGCACTATGTAAATCTGTCTTAAATCTATCACCCCTCAATTTGTAGCTATGCCCTCTCGTACACACTGACATCATTATCCTTTCACTATCTACCCTACCTAATCCTCTGATCATCTTGTATGTCTCTATCAAATCCCCCCTTAGCTGCCTTCTTTCCAATGAGAACAGACCCAGGCGTCTCAGCCTGTCCTCATAAGACCTTTCCTCCAGACCAGGCAACATCCTGGTAAATCTGCTCTGCACCTTTCCAATGCTTCCAACATCCTTCCTGTAATGGGCCGACCAGAACTGTACACAATATTCCAAGTGTGGCCGCACCAGCCTCTTGTATAGTTGTATAATTCTCCACTTTGGCTGAGGACCAGTGACCCACTAAGATTCACTTCTGTCTCATGAGAGAGCAGCCCTATGGCAACTTTAGCATTGATAGAGAATTGACTAATTAATACAGACAATTGGGAATAAGCAAGGAGATTTTCAGGATGGCAGCTTGTAACTAATGGAGTGCCACAGCTTTCAGTACTGGGGCCATAATTACTTAGATTAGATTAGTTAGTGTGGAAACAGGCCATTCGGCCCAACAAGTCCACACCGATCCACTGAAGTGCAACCCACCCAGACCCATTCCCTACATTTACCCCTTCACCTAACACTACGGGCAATTTAGCATGGTCAATTCACCTAACCTGCACATTTTTGGATTGTGGGAGGAAACCCACGCAGACACGGGGAGAATGTGCAAACTCCACACAGTCAGTCACCTGAGGTGGGAATTGAACCCAGGTCTCTAACGCTGAGACAGCAGTACTAACCACTGTGCCACCGTGCCGCCCTCATCCAATAGATATTATTTATAATATCTATTAATGACCTAGATGAGGAAAGTGAATGTACTATAGCTAGGTTTGCTGATAACACAAAAATAGATGGGAAAGCAAGCAATGAGAATGACACAAAAAGACTGCAAAGGGATACCAGAGTTGGGCAAAAACTTGGCAGATGAAATATAATGTGGGAAATGTGAGGTTATGCACTTTGGCAGGAAGAATAGAGGAACAAAATATTATTTAAGTGGAGAAAGACTGCAGAAAGTTATGGAACAGAAGGCTTTGGAAATATGTATCACAAAAAGCTAGCATCCAGTTCAGCAGGTGACCCAGAAGGCAAATGGATTGATGGCCTTTAGATCAAAGGGAATGGAGTATAAGGAATATTGTAAAACAGTTTTGGTCCCCTTAACTAGGGAAAGATGTCTGGCATTGGAGGCAATCCAGAGAAGATCCACAAGGCTGATCCTGGGGGTGGAGGAACTGTCTTGTGAGAAGAATTTGAGTAGGCTAGGCACATACTTATTGGGGTTTGGAAGAATGAGAGATAACCTTATTGATGTATATGAGACTCATAGCATGCTTGACAAAGTGGATGCAGATTTCCCATGGTGGGAGAATTTGGGGCCAGAGGGCATAATCTCAGAATATGTGTTTGCACTTCTAAGACAGAGACAGGGAAGAATTTATTTTCCCAGAGGGCAGTGCATCTGTGCAATCTTTTGCCACAGAGGGCAGTCGAGGCTGGGTTGTTAAGTATATTCAAGGCTATAATAAATATGTCTCTAATCAGTAAAGAAATTAAGGGTTATGGAGAAAAGAAAGCAAAATGGAGTTGGGATTACCAGATCAACCATGGTCTATTTGAATGGCATAGTAGACTCAATAAAATGAATGGTCGACTTATGCACCTACCTCTGTGGTCTCATGGTGACTGGAGCATTACAATGCAGCATCTGACAATAAGCCACAGGTTATGGCAAATCACAAAATCTTGGTCACAGCATAAGGTTCTATAGAGAATCTTAAAGAAAGCAAAACGGTTTGGGTCACGGGCAGGAATTCAGGGTGAAAGCTGAAGGTATAATCATCAATGGTCATGCAGTTAAAGCTCATGATGCTCAAAAGACCAGAATTGGATGAGTGTGGAAATCTCGAAGTTATTAAATATCGTCTCTTCCCTCTTCAGCATCTGGATCAATTCTGAAGGATTTTCCAAGATGAGAAGGATCCAGTGCGATCACATTCCTCTTCCAGTTCAAAAAGCAATGTCTTTCTGCTTTTCTAAGCATTTACCATTATGCTGTGCTGATAGCAGGCAATAACCCTTTGGTCCCTTGCACTGGGCATGTTGTCATTTTGCATTTGTGTAAACTTAAATGCAATCCATAATAAAGACTATGACCAGCTATTCTTAGCTCTCACAAGCAAGCAAGTCTTCCTATCTATTCTGAATGAACAGTGGGGGCAGTAATCACTGCGTAGAATGCAGGATTTACATGGACCTGCAGTTTAGTCAATCTCTGACAGGTTAGCAATTCAGTTTTAATCCTTTGCCAGTGCCTGTATACCGATCATTAAAAAGTAGAAGCCGTGGTACAAATATAAAATCAAACATGATGACGGAATCCTTTCAAAAATCATTGGGCCCTGGAAAAGACCAGAGGTTTGGAAGACTGCCAATGTAACACGCAGAGTTAAAAATGGAAGGAGACAAAATAAGATAACAGTAGGCCAATTAACTTAATGTCTGTTATTAGGAAAATGTTATGGTAGTTTGTGTGAACCCTTTGGATATGACTGTTAAATTGCTTTTCCAGGCTTTCCCTGCACCTGTGCCACCTTTTTTGTGTCAGTCTGTATAGGTCTATGGAGGGGGATGGTTAGCTCAGATGCTATGCACAGTGACACCAACAGCGTGGGTTCAATTCCTGCACTGGCTGGAGTATCCTAGAAGGTTATCTTTCTCGCTTGTACTTTCACTTGTTTGCAGGAGGCAAAGAGTAACTGGTTCACACGCATAAAGTCTTTGACTGGTTGGTTAAAGGCCACAGCTTATAACACCTGATAAAGAGAAGTAAATTGGCTTTCTTCAGGCTGCAGATGTTTCTTCATGCACAGCAAGGACAACTTCTTCCTTGTCAACAGTCTGATGGCTTTTGACAAATCCTCTGTAGGCACAAGTTGTTCAGCACCCTGGGAGCCAAACCCGAGTTGCTGACAGGCAGAAGGCCTTTGTCATCGATAATGGGTCACCAATTCCCAGGCCAACCAGCTAGTTAGTGCAGGCCAAATTCCCTTTGTGCAGACACCCTGGCTGCAACCTATCTGCATAACCTCCCCATTGCTTCATCAAACATCTGTGCAAACAGCAATTTCAATAAATGTCAGGTACTTAAAAAGTGCATCAATCCTTTCCACAATCACATTCTTATCTGAGGGCCAAAAGGGGACATGAGATAGCTTTGGCAAATAGAGTTAAGGAGAATCCAGAGGGGTTTTTACAAATACATTAAGGACAAAAGGGTAACTAAGGAGAGAATAGGGCCCCTCAAAGATCAGCAAGGCAGCCTTTGTGTGGAGCCACAGGAGATGGGGGAGATACTAAACGAGTATTTTGCATCAGTATTTACTGTGGAAAAGGACATGGCAGATATACAATGTAGGGAAATAGATGGTGACATCTTGGAAAATTCCTGAAGAAGGGCTTATGCCCGAAAAGTCGATTCTCCTGCTCCTTAGTTGCTGTCTGACCTGCTGCGCTTTTCCAGCAAAACATTTTTCAGCTCTGATCTCCAGCATCTGCAGTCCTCACTTTCTCCATCTTGGAAAATGTCCATAATTACAGAGGAGGAAGTGCTGGATGTCTTGACAGCATCAAAGCGGATAAATCCCCAGGACCTGATCAAGTGTACCCTAGACCTCCTTGGGAAGCTAGGGAAGTGATTGCTGGGCCTCATACTGAGATATTTGTATCATCGATAGTCACAGGTGAGATGCCGGAAGACTGGAGGTTGGCTAACGTGGTGCCACTGTTTAAGAAGGGTGGTAAGGACAAGCCAGGGAACTATAGACCGGTGAGCCTGACGTCAGTGATGGGCAAGTTGTTGGAGGGAATCCTGAGGGACAGGATGTACATGTATTCAAAAAGGCAAGGACTGATTAGGGATAGTCAACATGGCTTTGTGCGCGGGAAATCATGTCTGACAAACTTGATTGAGTTTTTTGAGGAAATAACAATTGATGAAGGCAGAGCAGTAGATGTGATCTATGTGGACTTCAGTAAGGCATTCTACAAGGTTCCCAATGGGAGACTGATTAGCAAGGTTATATCTCACGGAATACAGGGAGAACTAGCCATTTGGATACAGAACTGGCTCAAAGGTAGAAGACAGAGGGTGGTGGTGGAGGGTTGTTTTTCAGACTGGAGGCCTGTGACAGTGGAGTGCCACAAGGATCGGTGCTGGGGCCTCGACATTTTGTCATTTATATAAATGATTTGGATGCAAGCATAAGAGGTGCAAGCAGATGACACCAAAATTGGAGGTGTAGTGGACAGTGAAGAGGGTTACCTCAGATTACAACAGGATCTTGACTAGTTGGGCCAATGGGCTGAGAAGTGGCAGATGGAGTTTAATTCAGGTAAACATGAGGTGCTGCATTGTGGGAAAGCAAATCTTAGCAGGACTTATACACTTAATGGTAAGGTCCTAGGGAGTGTTGCTGAACAAAGAGACCTTGGAGTGCAGGTTCATAGCTCCTTGAAAGTGGAGTCGCAGGTAGATAGGATAATGAAGAAGGCGTTTGGTATGCTTTCCTTTATTGGTCAGAATATTGAGTACAGGAGTTGGGAGGTCATGTTGCGGCTGTACAAGACATTGGTTAGGCCACTGTTAGAATATTGGTCTCCTTCCTATCGGAAAGATGTTGTGAAACTTGAAAGTGTTCAGAAAAGATTTACAAGGATGTTGCCAGGGTTGGAGGATTTGAGCTACAGGGAGAGGCTGAACAGGTTGGGGCTATTTTCCCTGGAGCGTCGGAGGCTGAGGGGTGACCTTATAGAGGTTTACAAAATTATGAGGGGCATGGATAGGGTAAATGGGCAAAGTCTTTTCCCTGGGGTGGGTTAGACCAGAACTAGAGGGCATAGGTTTAGGGTGAGAGGGGACAGTTATAAAAGAGACCAAAGAGGCAATCTTTTCACGCAGAGGGTGGTATGTGTACGGAATGAGCTGCCAGAGGAAGTGGTGGAGGCTGGTACAATTGCAAAATTTAAAAGCATCTGGATGGGTATATGAATAGGAAGGATTTGGAGGGATATGGGCCAGATGCTGGCAGGTGGGAGTAGATTGGGTTGGGATATATGGTTGGCATGGATGAGTTGGACCGAAGGGTCTGTTTCTGTGCTGTACATCTCGATGACTCTACATCTACAATAATGCTTGATTTCCTTCTCTAACAAGAATCTATCTAGTTCCACCTTAAAAAGGTTTAATAACCTCTACCTCCATGGCCTTCTGAGGCAGAGTTCCAAAGTAATACTATCCTATGAGCAAAAGAAAATTCCTTCATTTTTGCCTTAAAACATGACCCCGAATTTTGAACAATGTCACCTAGCTCTGGACTCACCCACAAGAAGAAACATCGTTTCCACATCCATCTTGTCAAGACCATTAAGGATTTTATGATGATCAAATCACTGCTCACTCTTCTGAACTCCACTGAAAACAAGCCAAGTCTGTCCAATGTTTTCTTATCAGACAACCTGCTCACTCCATGTATCAATCTAATAGACCTCCTCTGAACCGCATATCATCATTATGAAGTACTTCGAGAGATTGGTCATACCTCACATCAACTCCAGCCTCTCAGATTGCGTTGATCCCTGGCAATTCACCTACTGATGCAACAGGTCCATGGCAGACCCCATCTCCCTGGCCCTGCGCTCATCCCTGGAGCATCTGGCCATAAGGATACCTATGGGGAGAAAGTGAGCACTGCAGACGCTAGAGATCAGAGTCGAGAGTGTGGTGCTGGAAAAGCACAGCAGGTCAGGCAGCATCCGAGGAGCAGGGGAATCGACATTTCGGACACAAGACCTTCATCAAGTTCCTACTTCTTCCTACAGCTCTGCCTTCAACACTGCAATTCCAAACAAACCTATCTCCAAATTTCAGAATCTGACTCTTCTCTCTCCTCTGTAACTGGATTCCTGACTTCCTGACTGACCCTGGAAAAGCGCAGCAGGTCAGGCAGCATCCAAGGAGCAGGAGAATCGACGTTTCGGGCTGCGCTTTTCGGGCAACACATTTTCAGCTCTGATCTCCAGCATCTGCAGTCCTCACTTTCTCATTCCTGACTGACAGACTGCAGTCAGTTAGGATAGGTGATAGCACCACCTTCACGATAATCCTCAACACCAGTGTCCCGCGAGGTTGCGTACTCAGCCCCTTACTATACTCCTTATACACACCCAAATGTGTGGTCAAATTCCACACTAACAAGTTTGCCAACAACACCACCATTGCAGGTCAACCACGATGAGTTGGAGTACTGAAAGGAGATAGTGTTTAATAACATTATGTAAAGACAACAATCTCTCCATCAACAGTGGGCGGCACGGTGGCACAGTGGTTAGCACTGCTGCCTCATAGTGCCAGAGACCCGGGTTCAATTCCCGCCTCAGGCGACTGACTGTGTGGAGTTTGCACGTTCTCCCCGTGTTTGCGTGGGTTTCCTCCGGGTGCTCCGGTTTCCTCCCACAGTTCAAAGATGTGCAGGTCAGGTGAATTGGCCATGCTAAATTGCCCGTAGTGTTAGGTAAGGGGTAAATGTAGGGGTATGGGTGGGTTGCACTTCGGCAGGGCTGTGTGGACTTGTTGGGCCAAAGGGCCTGTTTCCACACTAAGTAATCCTAACATTCACAAAAACAAAGGAGCTGGTTATTGACTTCCATAAGTGGAGTGGAGGGCATGCCGCAGTTTCCATCAATGGTGCTGAGGTGAAAATGGTAGAGACCATCTACTTCCTGGGAGTAAAAATCACCAACAATCTGTCCTGGTCCACCTAGGTTGACACTATGGTCAAGAAAGCACAGCAACACCTCTACTTCCCCAGGAGCCTAAGGAAATTCAACATATCTGTAAAGACTCTTACAAATTTGTATTGATGCACCATTGAAAGCATCCTGTCTGGGTGCATTGCAGGATGGTATGGCAAATAGGATCCTGGCGTTTCCCATCCCAGGCACTGCTCTGACCTGGAGCAAAGGCATTATCTTCAGCAGTCACTGAATGCCTGCTCTCTGCACTGTGGCCTTCCAACCCCTTGTTTAACCTATGGCGTGCTAGCCCTCTCTGTGATGAGCAGTTTAGTGCC
Source organism: Chiloscyllium plagiosum (assembly GCF_037043375.1). NCBI lineage: Eukaryota > Metazoa > Chordata > Chondrichthyes > Orectolobiformes > Hemiscylliidae > Chiloscyllium > Chiloscyllium plagiosum. The sequence goes on along the minus strand of NW_028270145.1, from coordinate 107,833,595 downwards.
CACTGCCTTCACCCTGCACTCGCCCAGGCGCGCTCTCTCGCGCTCTCTCTCTCTCTCTTTCTCTTTCTCTCTCTCTCTCTTTCCCAGCTCCTGGTCTTGTATGTGTGTGTGTTTTGAATTCCCAATCCTAACCCCACTGGCTGTGGGACAACATGCCTCCTCCCCCACTCCCCCCGTCATGTCTCTGTCTCGCTTTCAATGTGTTCCGCTGCTTCTATGTCCCTTGGGAACTGTCCCTGGTTTTGTCCTGGGTATTGCTCAGCCAAAAACTCAGCTGAGGCGTGGCATGGTGGCACAGTGGTTAGCACTGCTGCCTCACAGCGCCAGAGACCTGGGTTCAATTCCCGCCTCGGGTGACCGTCTGTGTGGAGTTTGCATATTCTCCCCGTGCCTGCGTGGGTTTCCTCCGGGTGCTCCGGTTTCCTCCCACAATCCAAAGATGTGCAGGTTAGGGTGAATTGGTCATGCTAAATTGCCCGTAGTGTTCAGGGATGTGTAGGTTAGGTGCATTAGTAAGGGGAAATGTCAGGTAATAGGGTAGGGAATGGGTCTGGGTAGGATACTCGTCCGAGGGTCTTGTTGGGCCAAAGGGCCTGTTTCCACACTGTAGTGATTCTATGATTCTATGGCAGTTCCATCTTCCCTGGCTACTCTGATAATGGTTGGGTGGAAAGTGTTAGAGGAAAGGGGCGATGTCAATCAAACCTTCCACACCAAGGTTGAGGGGCACGGATATCTTGGCTGGATTATTGGCCGAAGCCCTGAAGGGGTGGAGGGAGGCAGGGGTGAGGGGTGGGCAGTGGGCAGACCGCACGTCTGGGCTGATGGGTCAGGGTCATAAAGGAGGCGGGTGAGAGGCCTGGCCTGGGACCAAGGGCAGAATCGGATCCCGGAACACTCAGGGCAGAGAGATTTCCGTTCCTGGAAACAATCCTGCCTCCGACTCTCAGTACTTGGGGGATCCTCCCCACCCCCAAACGATTCCAGGGGTGCTTTTTTCAAACATGAAATGGTCTAGTCAACATGCCGATGGGGGAGACTCCGGAAAATGGTCCGGAGAGGGAAGGGGGTGTTGAGGAGATAGACTGGGCGGCACTGTCGCCAATGCAGTTCAAAGCAATGGCTGGGGAGAGAGCAGAGGCAGGCAAGGGAGGGAACACACCCTGGAGCGTCAGATGCTGAGGGGTGACCTTATAGAGGTTTATAAAATCATGAGGGGCATGGACAGGGTAAATACACAAGGTCTTTTCCCTGGGGTGGGGGAGTCTAGAACTAGAGGGCATAGGTTTATGGTGAGGGGGGAAAGATATAAAAGGGACCTAAGGGGCAACCTTTTCACACACAGGGTGGTGCATGTATGGAATGAGCTGCCAGAGGAAGTGGTGGAGGCTGGTACAATTGCAATGTTTAAAAAGCATCTGGATGGGTATATGAATAGAAAGGGTTTAGAGGGATATGGGCCAAGTGCTGGCAAATGGGACTAGATTAATTTGGGACATCTGGTCAGCATGGACGATTTGGACTGAAAGGTCTGTTTCTGTGCTGTACATTTCTATGACTCTATGACTCTGTAACTGCTCTTCCCAAGACCGAAAGGAATTACAGAGAGTCCTGAACACAGCCGAGTCCATCACGCAAACCTGCCTTCCATCACTGATTTCATCTATACTTCCCACTGGATTGGCAAAGCCAACCTAATCACAGACCCACCCCAATTATATTCTCTCCCACCCTGTTGCTTAGGGCAGAAGATATAAAAGTTTGGAAACATGCACGAAGAGATTCAAGAACATCTTCTTCCCTGCTGTTATCAGATTTTTAAATGGACCTCTTTAATGTTAATGTTGATTTCTCCCTGCACCTTTTCAGCAGCTGTAACACTGTGTCCTGCCCTCTGTTCTGTTACCCTGATGCACTTGTATAGTACGATCTATCTGTGAAACATGTAAGATGTCACTTTTCACTGTATCTCAGTCCACATGACAGTAAGAAATCAAATCAAATCAAACCTGGACAATGATGCCTACAGCCTATAAATGAATAAAACAAATCATCCCCTTCAAGTCACTCACCATCCTGACTTGGAAATAAATAAATCGTTGCCATTTGGTCAAAATCCTGGAACTCCTACCCAAACAGCATTTGGGGGTCTCACAACACACATACTACAGCAGTTCAAGAAGGCAACTCACCACCACCTTCTCCAAAACAACTAGGGACAGGCAGTAAATGTGGTCCAGCAAGTGACATCTGTGTCCCACGAATGAATTAAAATGTCAAATACTGCATGTAGTATTTGCAAGTTGTCTCATGAATATCCTGTATAACTTAAGCATAACATCTTACCTTTTATGTTCTGCTCATAATAAAAGCCAACATCTCATTGGCCTTCTGGATGACATGCTGTACCTAAATGCTAACCATTTGTGACCTATGCACTACAACAGATCCCTCTGCACCTCAGAATTCTACAGTTGTCCACCATTTAAGTAATATTTGTATCACATAAGTGCCAGGCAAAGACCTTCTCTGTGAAGAGAGAATCTAGCTATCTTCTTGACACTCCATAGCTGAATCCCCCCACTATCACCTTCCTGGGGTATTGCCATCAAATATTGTGGCTTGAAGAGAGGTCCGAGGGCGGGAATCCTGCAACGAATAACTGGACTCCTGATTCCCTAAGGTCTTTCACTAACTCTCAAAAAGGAACAACTTATTCATCCAGAGAGTGGAACTCCCTGCCTGAGGAAGCGGTTTAGTCCAAAACAATGAATGTTTTCATGAAGGAGTCAGATTTATTTCTTAGGGCTAAAAGGCCCAAACCATTTGGGAAGAAAGGGGGAACAGGGTACTGAGTTTGGTGATCATTTTGAATAATGAAGCAGCATGGAAGAGCTGAAAAACCAACTCCTGCTCCTATGTTTCTATGTTTCTATCTGCAAGGCACGAGTCAGGTATGTGAGAGAATACTCCCACTTGCCTAGCTGACGCAGCTCCAACAACACTCGGGAAGCGAGACACAATCCAAAACAAAGCAGCCCACTTGATTCAACTTGACATAGACCAGTAGGTAAGCTTTTCTTTGAACAGGTTAAAGGCTTATTATAAGCTATTGCTGAAAATTTGTTAAGAATAAATAACATAACGAACTAAAACAAAGTTTTGCAAATGGAGAGATTAACAGGCCTGAAGGTTAAGAAGTTTCCAGGACTCGGATGTCAGATTGTATAGTGCTACCTTAAAGTTCAGAGCTATTCTCATCGCCCTGTCCTTGCCCCAACCTGACTTACCAACCTGACACTCTATTGCCAGTGTCCTGATCAATATTCATCCCCTCAGCATCAAAAGACAAACATTGTCCCAGCGCTGTATGTGGGACATTACTGTGTGCTAATTGGCTGCTGCGTTCTTCCTACTTTGCAGCAGTGCTTCAGAACTCCCGATTGGCTGTGAAGTGCTTTGCGATGACCAGTGATTGTAAAGGGTGTTACATTGATGCAAGTTCTTTTCTCCCAACTCTGCCACTGTAACCTTGCCGTCCCATCAGACCCAGCCACCACTTAACAAAGCGTTGTCGCTGTTTGAACCTTTTCCTCTGGAGGAGAATGTAGATCAAATTACTCCATTTGTCAACGATAGGGAATCAGTAAAGGTAACACAGTCTTTAAGCACTGCTCATTTTCAATTAGACTGGCCGGGGCACTGAATTAATGGGAGCCACTGTGTGGCAATAGTGTAATTGTGGGATAAAATGCTGCATCATCTGAAAGGGCACTGACTTGGACTTCATGGAATTCTGGTTGAAAATAAATGCGAATGGAGGATATTCAAGAAGTGCCATTGTGTTGCTGTCTGAGTTATCCGGAAGTGAGAGGTGAGTGGATGCTGCAGTTATAGCGTCTTATACAATTAGGCCGAGAGGCCTCACTCTCTGGTACTCTCCCTCTCAACCTCACAAATGTCCACTTTGAACAAGCCTTCAGTTACCAATGTCTCTGCTTCTCTTTTTGTTTCCAATTGTACGCATTATTTGAAGCCAATTTTGCTGCATTAAACTACACAGGATCACAGAATTATTGCGGTGCAGAAGGAGGTCATTCAGTCCATTGTGTCTGCATCCGCTCCATTCTCTAGTCCAGCTCCATTATCGAGTGCCAATCTGCTGCCTTTTCTCCATATCCCTGCATACCATTACGATCCAGAAAAATATCGTACCCTCTGGAATGTCTTAAACTTAGCGATAGACAGGATAGATGCAATTAAGACATTTCCCCTGGCTGAGGAGCCAAGAACCAGCAGTTACAATTTAAAAATGTCATTTAGGACCAAGATGAGAATTTATTTGATTTGGAGACTGGTGGATCTTTGGAATTCTTCAACCCAGAGTGCTGTGGATGCTCAGTGATTGAGTATTTTTAAAGCATAGGTTAAATTTTTTTAATTATAAAGGGATTAGATGGGTAAAAGTATGTTTTCATCAGGCCATGATTGTATTAAATGGTAGAGCAGGTTCGTTAGGCTGAATGGCCTATTGCTCCTTTGTTCCTGCTAAAGGAGCTAAGCTCCTGTTGTTGTCACGATCCTGAGGGATTTGGAAAGGGAACCTTGAGGATAGATATTTCCCTCAAAGCTCCGTTTATTACCTGCCTCTTTGTAAATTATTAAAGACCTTGTTTGCCAGCCTTGTTTTGAACCAGAGCCTGGTCCTCTGAACCGTACCGTCCATGCCATCAATCCCGCCAGGTTGTGCAAACCTAACTCTGCCACCACCATGAATCCACTTCGGGCCCACCTCACTGATGCAGCAGCTGCTGATGCCACCTTGTCTTGTACTGGGCCCAAACGTGCCTCCTCTGCCATCTCCATGAATTTGCACAGGATGCAGATGCCAACGGAAACCCAAACTCACCTCCAACACTGCCACCCCAAGTCCATGCTGCTGGGCCCATTTGAGTCTGCACTACTGGGCCTACTCAAGTTTCTGCTGCTGGGCCCACTTGAGTTGCACTGCTGGGCTCTTCAAATCTGCACTGCTGGGCTTACTCTAGTCTGTGCTGCTGGGCTTACTCGAGTCCGTACTGCTGGGTCTATTCGAGTCTGTGCTGCTCGGCCTACTCAAATCCATGCTGCTGGGCCTATTTGAGTCTGTGCTGCTGTGCGAATTCGAGACCATGCTGCTGGGCCTACTTGAGTCCGTGCTGCTGGGCCTACTCGAGTCCATGTTGCTGGGTTTAATCAAGTCCATGCTGCTGGGCCTACTTGAGTCCGTGCTGCTGGGTCTACTCGAGGGCATGCTGCTGGGCTTACTGGAGTCTCTGCTGCTGGGCCAACTCGAGTCCATGCTGCTGGGTCCACTCAAGTCTGTGTTGCTGGGTCTACTCGAGTCCATGCTGCTGGGCTTACTGGAGCCTGTGCTGCTGGGCCAATTGAGTCCAAACTACTGGACCTACCCAAGCCCACGCTGCTGGGCCTACCCGCATCTGCGCTGCTGGATCTACTCAAGCCCGTGCTGCTGAGCCCACTCACTGCCGCTGATGTCGTCACCTGACTGAGCTCTTCAGCAAGAGATAAATTTTTTAAAATGACAAAAGAAAGAGAGAAAAAAGAAAAGAAACAAAAAGAAAAGTGGATGGAGTGGCCGAACCACGGGTTCAGAAGCTCTACTCCACTGCCATCTTACTGGTAGGAAGAAAAGGATGGGGCTGAAGGATACTGCAGAAGCAATGGCAGGGGAACTTCTACTCTTATGTTGGGGAGAGTTGTCAAAGAACAGCCTCAAATTCTGTGTTCAGAAGTACAATTGATCTTTATTCAAGCTCTTTACCATACATGCAGTGGGGAGGCCAGGGACTACTCTGAATCTGGCCTTTATGTGGGGCCCAGTCGCACCCTTATTATTCAGCTCAAATCAGAAGAGAAATCAGTGATGCTATGATTTCCCCAGTGGGATAAAGCATTTGTATACATTTCATGTTACAGTAATTATATGCAACATTGTCATTGTTCCTTCCCCCTTTTTCTGTATATCCAATCCTGTAAACCCCTAACCCATGATGGACACCCCTACAGACAGCCTTGGTTCCCATGATATCTCATTGATGTTTACCAGGCATTGTAATCATCAGGCCTTGAGATCTTAAAATATATCCCATTGATTCTCATTGTAATGGTAACAGTTATACTCTTTTTCAGAAAATTCTCAGACTTGCTTACTCTTAAGAGCTGTTCATCTTCTGTTTTTCATTGTTATCCCTATTCAATTCAGTTATGCATCTTATATTTCCCGCTGTCTTAATCACAGGAGATACAAAAGGAAGTTAGTTTTTACTATTTTTTAGAAGATTCATAACTCTAATTCTACTATAAAGTTAGTTATACGTAGTTTTATGTGTACACCTACTGTTAGCATTCTTTAGCAAATAATTTGTGAGCAGCTTTGATCCCACCTGACCCTGGAGGCTCAGTTAGACACCGCCCCTCTGTCTTTCAGCTGCATTAAATTCATTGTAATCATATACTGTCTTCTGAGATAAACTTTACTGCCCCTACTCTGACTAACTCTTTACTGCCCCTACTCTGACAACATCTTTTTCATTGATATGGTTAAAGCTCAATCACTCTCACAGCTCAATGAACTTGTCTGATCTCCTAGATTTTTAGGAATCATAATCCCACCCTGATCATCTATTTCTGTTATTGTGGGATCCTACTTTTCTCATTAATGCTTGCTACAAAACTTCAGGCTGTCCGTTCTTAGATGTTTCTAATCAAACTGACTCCTACAGACTTCTGCAGCTGCTGTTTGTACAGAACTCCCTGTGTATTAATTTGTAAGATTCTCTGTTCAAAGTAGACTTTGTTACCTTAGATAACTCCTTGTCAAAGTTACCATTGCGCTAACCTATGGCCTCACTTTAATACTGAATCAGGAATGCTAATTCTGCTAATGAAGCCATATTTATGCCAACAGGCGACCATCTTGTGTCACCTCTGACCAAGTGCTGCCCCACCTTCTTATAAACTTCAATCCCCAGCTTCCGGCCGTTAAACCCCAATCTAGGGATTCACTTACCACCACTGTTTGCTTTGTAACTCATTTGTGCGGTGTGGGCTAGCCCAGCATTTATTGCTCCCCTAAGGCTGATGGTTTTTTACAACAGTCAATAATACTTTCATGGTCACCAATAGGTTATCTTTGAATTCCAGATTTTTTTAAAAATTGAATTAAATTATGGTTGGATTTGGACCTTTGTCCCAGGAGTATTAGCCTGGGGTCCTGGATTATTAGTCCAGTGACAATATCAGGGACACAGTTTAAAAATAAGGGGTAAGCCATTTAGAACAGAGTTGAGGAGAAACTTCTTCACCCAGAGAGTAGTGGACATATGGAATGCTCTGCCCCAGAAGGCAGTGGAGGCCAAGTCTCTGGATACTTTCAAGAAAGCGATGGATAGAGCTCTTAAAGTTAGTGGAATCAAGGGTTATGGGGATGAGGCAGGAACAGGATACTGATTGTGGATGATCAGCCATGATCATAATGAATGGTGGTGCTGGCTCGAAGGGCCGAATGGCCTACTCCTGCACCTATTGTCTATTGTCCATTGTGTATCACTACACCAAAGCTTCTTTGTCTCATGATGCACAATCTATTGTTTTATACATTCAATGTATAAGCTCACCTGCCCCTCAGTCTATAACTTCACATCATCCTACCTTGTAATCTGTACAGAGTGACACATTTCCCTCCTTACTGGCATTTACCCTGCACTGGAGTCTCCCACCCAACTGCCCTTTTCCTCTTTGGTAATTTTGAAAAGGAAGTTTCTGACATCCCATGGTTTTAGGTCCATGAAAGAATACAGGAATCTTGCCCAGTGCCTTTGGGTTGAGATTAGTTCCTCAACCATAGATTATCTGATTTTTAAAAACTCCTGCAGTGGCTGTGAGTATCATGGCACATCCATAATTTCACTTAAACTGAGTGGCTTGTTTGGCCATTTCAGAGGGCAGTTAAGAGTCAATATTGCTATAGGTCAGAAGTCACATGTAGGCCAGACTAGGTAAAGTCAGCAAATTTTCTTCCCTAAAAGAAGTGAACAAGTGAACCAAATAGGTTTTCAAACAACAAATGACATTACTGAGACCAACTTTCATTCATTTATCTGAAACGCCAACAGATGCAATAGGGATAGGATTTGAACCCAAGTACCTAGTGGATTAGGCAGGACCTCTAGGTCATGAGTCCAGTGACATCACCACAATGCCATTACCTTTCCCTGTTTGCTACTGGTTGTTGGAGTTTACACATTGGCTACTGTGTTTCCTATACAGTATAACAGTGACTACACTTCATTGACTGTAAAGCACATTAGAATTTGTGAAAAGTGGTGCTACATGAATGTCAGCCTTTGTCTCAACAATTCCAGGACTCACCCAGCACATCCAATATTGGGTTGGACAGCAGTTTGTGATTTCCCAGGGCAATACAGCTCCAGATTCACAAAGTTTCCACTGCCCTATTAATGGCAATCTCTAAAGTGATCAACTCTTGACAGTCACATATCCTTCGGCTAGTGTTCCTGCCCAGTGTATAAGCCTCTTTTGTGTGATAAAGCTCATCTCAATATAAGGAGCTCCTCGTCATGTACATATATAATTTGCAGCTCATATCAATCTCCCACTTCAGCAATGTTGAAGATTTCTTCACTCAGTTAAAACAACAAAGTCCTGCCATCAGTCCCAAGGCCATCTCTGTAACTATATCCACTTGTTCAGTGCAGTTGGCTGTGAGAGACTGCTTCTGGCTTTCACGGTTCATTTACTTCTTGATGTCTGTCATTCTGTCCATTTCTCACAGAGACATTAATGTGACTGGCAGCTTGTCAATGTCTCCGTGGCAACCTTTCTACCCTTCCTCATAGACATGTTCAACCAGGGCCTTTGTCCCTGAAGCAACATAAGTTTCCAATAATCATATAGAGAGGAGAGAGTGACAGTGTGTGAACATGTGAAAATGTGTTTCACATGAGGCTCTAGCTGAAGGACAGGAAGCCAAAAGGCCCTGAATCCACTGGAGGCGGTGAAGGTGATTTCTCAAAGTTCGCTTTTGTTCACAGCATTGTTTGGCAGTGAACCATTTTCTTGGTGTCAGGACAAATACCTGAGGGAAGGTGGTTGAAGTGTTATTTTATTACTAAACACAGTCCATCACTCTTTTTTATTAATTCACGGGACACAGTAGTCTGTTGCCCGTCCCAAATTGCCTTGGGAAGGTGGTGGTGAGTTGACACCTTGACTGCTGAAGTTCATGAAATGTGAGGTATACCAGGGCCCGATGACAGGGGCCCATGACCTATGTGCTTCAGTCTGCTGCCTTTGTCTTTCCAGGGGATGGAGGTCATGGATTTGGAAGTTATGGTCAAAGCTGTTGCAGCTCCACCTTGTAGTTGGCGCACCCTGTGGCCACTGTGTGCCAGGAGTGGAGGAAGTGAACGTTGAAAGTGGTGGATGGAATTCTGATCAAACAGGCTGCTTTGTTCTCTATGGTTTCAAGCTTCTAAAGTGTTATTGAAACTATACTCACACAAGATGCAGACGAGAGGTATAATGTCGTTATTAACAGATTTCACAGCCACAAGGAGCTTTTTTCCCAAAATACTTACTTCTCACAAAACATTTGCAAAGGAATGGTAACATTTAAAAATCCCATAGCAAACCAATGTTGATTGTGAGTAAATCACACTCCTGACCACTGTCCTCTCTGAGCTTGCTGCTGCTGCAAGATTCCATGCATCTGGATCAATGTGCCAGTGCCGTGCCAATGAATTGACTTCTAGTCGCAGAAATCACTGCCCTGCACAGGCCTTAGAGGTCTGCAGATGGTGGATAGGCTGTGGGGAGAAAGAAATCACTTCAGAAATCCCTCTTACCAGCTCATGTAACCATAGTATTGATAAGGCTGCTCTGGTTTCGCTTGTCAATTTTAAGATGTTGATAGCAGAGGACGTAAACAGTGTAATGCTGTTGAATTTCAAAAGTTAAAGATGGTAATTGCCTGGCACAAATGTTAATTGCCATGTATCTGCCCAATCCTGAGTGCTTTTGTCACCACCTCAGCACCGTGAAATCAGCTAACATTGAGTCGCAGGATTTTGGGTTCAAGTCCCACTTCAGGACTCGAGCAGAAAAATCTAGGATAACACTCAATGCTGTACTGAGGGAGCTCTGCAGTGTTGGAGCTGCCATCTTTTAGGTGAGATGCTGTACAGTGGCCTCCATCTTCTCACTCAGGTTTATGTGTAAGCTCCCATACATTATTTTGAAGAATAACATGGAAGTTCTGTTCAGTTTCCTGGCCAATATTTGTGCCTTAATTGGTATCACAAAATGCAGACGATCTGGCCATTATCGTTTCTGTTTGTATGAGCTTGCTGTGCATTAATTAGCTGCTGCATTCTATACATTGTGACAGTGACAACATTTGGCTTAAAAACATTTGAGCTAATGGTGGTCATAAATGACACTATACAATGCAGATCTTTTACATTAGCTCATACAGATTTGAATCTAGACCATTTCTGAGGATGGATCATTCTGGAATCTAAACATTAGTTCTGCTTCAGATGCTGACAGACTGGCTGATCTTCTCCAGAATTTTGTGTTGAATCTGTAATGAATTGTTCTGCATGCTTTGTCGCACACACTTTGCTATGGGAGCTTTCATATTGAAGAATGGAAATCATTTTTGTAAAGACTTTGTGATTGGGAAGATCTTCTTGTGACTATGAGATTTGCCAAGAATGTAATGTTGCACCTTCTCCAATTCTTGCTGAACAAACTCATTCACGCTTTGTTATTCAAATCCCAAAGATTGTAACATCCTTTTGTAATAAACCATGCATCACACCTTAATACAAGGGCTGCACTGTCCATCTCTGACTCCAATGAACCATCTGGATTGTACCAAGATGCAGCTTCCTGATGTGTGCCTTGTAGATGGTGGACAGGCTTTGGGGAGTTAGGAAGTAAATTACTCACAGCCTCTGACCTGCATTTGTCACCACAGTAACTCCTAGGATGTTAATAATGGAGGATTCAGTGATGGTAATACCTTTGAATATCAAGCAGCAATGGGTAGATTGTTTCTTGTTGGAAATGATCATTGCCTAGTACTTGTGTGACATGAATGGTACTTGCCACTTATCAGCCTAAACCTGAATATTGTCCAAAAATAGATAAGAATTTTTTTTCTAATTGTGTTGTGTTCTGGAATAAATCATCTGACAGGCGGTGGAAGCAGATTCAATAATTATGTTTTGAAGTGATTTGCATAAATACTTTTAGATTAGATTAGATTCCCTCCAGTATGGAAACAGGCCATTTGGCCCAACAAGTCCACACTGATCCTCCAAAGAGTGACCCACCCAGACCCATGCCCCTACCCTGTATTACCCCTGACTAATGCACTTAACACTGTGGGCAAGTTAGTATGGCCAATTCCCCTGACTTGTACATCTTCGTATTTTGAGAGGAAACCCTTGTGTCTGCGTGGGTTTCCTCTGGGTGCTCGGTTTTCTCCTATAATCCAAAAATGTGCAGATTAGGGTGGATTGGCCATGCTCCATTGCCCATAGTGTTAGGTGCATTAGTCAGGGGTAATATAGGGTAGGGGAATGGGTCTGGGTGGGTCACTCTTTGGAGAATCAGTGTGGACTTGTTGGGCCAAATGGCCTGTTTCCATACTGTAGGGAATCTAATCTAATCTAAAACTATTTATGCAAATCACTTTAAAAAGTAATTATTGAATCTGCTTCCACTGCCCTGTCAGACGATTTACTCCAAAACACAACAACACAATGAAGAAAAATAAATTCTTTTTATCTATTTTTGGACAACATTCAGGTTTAGGCTGATAAGTGGCAAGTACCATTCATGTCACTTAAAAACGGGAGTAAACTGCAGGCTGGCAGGGAATGTCATGGCAGAGGAGGTAGTGTAAGGGCAATGTTACTCAATTAATAATTCAGGCAAATGCACTCAAACATGGATTCAAATCTCATTGTAGCAGCTGGTGGAATTTAAATTAAATATTGTTTCATCCGTTCACTGAATGTGGGCATCATTAACAAGTTCAGTATTTATCACCCAACCCTAATTACCTAGAATTAGGTGAAGAGCTAACCACACTGCTGGTCTGGAATTACATGGAGACCAGACTGTCTTCCTTAAAGAGTATTAGTGAACCAGATGGGTTCTTACCTCAATCATCAATGGACAATGGTTACACAGCCAGCTTTTAGGATTCACATTTCGCAAGCTACTATGATGTGGTTTGAATCCATGCCCCTAGACTATGAACCCGAGTTTCTGAATTATGAATCCAGTGACATTACCACCATACCACTGCCTCCTCTGCCATGTTTACTACATTACAACTGAGTACACTTCAAATCTACTTCATTAATGGGGTTTGATTAATTCAGTTGAGGGAAATAATTTGGGGTGAAAGCTGATCTCATTCATGATGACCATGGAACCATCATTGATTGTTTTAAGAACCCATCTTCTTCACTAATGTCCTTCAGAGATGGAAAACTTTCGCCTTTACCCGGTCTGGCCTACATTTGACTCCAGACCCATAGAAATGCGGTTGGCTCTTCATCGCCCTCTAACCCGATCTAGCAGGCTACAGTCAGTTCAAGGGTCATTAGGGATGGTCAGCAAATGTTGAAATTGTTAGCGACACTCAGATCCTATGATAGAATGGAAGAAAATTGTAATTAATTCAAATGCCCTTCAAGGGTGGCACGATGACTCAGTGGTTAGCACTGCTGCCTCACAGCATCAGGGACACAGGTTTGATTCCACACTCAAGCGACTGTCTGTGTGGAGTTTGCACATTCTCCCCACGTCTGCATGGGTTTCCTCTGGGTGCTCCGGTTTCCTCCCACAGTCCAAAGATATGCAGGTTAGGTGAATTAGCCATGCTAAATTGCCTGTAGTGTTCAGGGATGTGTAGGTTAAGTGCATTAGTGGGGGTAAATGTGGAGTGCTAGGGGAAATGGGTCTGGCTGGTTCCCTCTTTGGAAGATGGGTGTGGACTTGTTGGGCCGAATGGCCTGTTTCCATACTTTAGGGATTATGAGTTTCAAGCCATTGCCTGTTTCTTGATGTGTCATTCTGTGATGTTGCTACGCAGTTTGCCCTTCACAATTGGTCTATTTCCTTATGAAATCTTTTATATTGCTTCTGTGAGACATAGAATCCATAGAGTGTAGAAACAGGCCATTCGGATCACTGACTCCACAATGACCCTCCAAACAGCATCCCACCCAGACCCAGTCACCTATGTTAATCCTGTAATCCTGCACTTTCCCATGGCTAGTCCACCTAGCCTGCACAACCCTGGACACTATGGCCAATTTAGCATGGCGAATGCACCTAACCTGCGCATCTTTGGACTGTGGGAAGAACCAGGGCACCCGGAGGAAAACTCACACAGACACGGGGAGAATGTGCAAACTCCACACAGTGTTGCCTGAGGCTGGAATCAAATCTGGGTCCCTGGAGTTGAGAGGCAGCAGTGCTAACCACTGAGCCACCATGCCGCCCACAGGACAAGATGTTTTGTAAATGAAAGCTTTTTCTCCTGATAAACCTCTCAGATTACAAGTTTTAGAAATTATCGTGACTGATATGTTTAGTCCTTAGGGACTGGTGTTGATTGAGAGAGTGGGCACTTTTGGATCAAGTAGACTAAACCCTGAGCGCTTTGTGAGTGTTTCAGGAGACCGGTGGGAATTCAGTAAAGGATCCCTGTGATAGATTAGCATGGGATTTAGGGACATCCTCCCACTGGGTAAGGCTGCATGGACTTGCACCTGAAACCAATTTCCACTGATAAAAGACAGAAGCTGCCAGAAAGCATTCCAAACTGCTGAGATGAGGAGAAATTTCTTCATCCAGACAAACACAGAGTCTTACAGTCCAAAACAGACCCTTTGGTCCAACTTGTTCACGCCGACCAGATATCCCAATCTTACTTAGTCCTGTTTGCCAGCATTTGATCCATATCCCTCTAAACCTTTCCTATTCATATACCCATGTGATAAAGTGCATCTTCTTAAAGGAAAGTGCATCTTCTTGCTTGACTGCCAAATGGTTTTCTACTGTCACTTCAACCAAGTAGGTTTTATAGACCCAGTCAACAAAGGGGGATGGTGATATCGAACTATATAGTCATATACCTGCAGTGTTTGGCACTGCGTGCTCATTCAACATTTGAGTTCATTTTAAATTTGGCATTCTTGCACTTATCCTAAAGAATGCAGGATGAAAAGCTTCAACATCATGCTTCAGCAATAAAAATGGGATTATGTTCCAGAAAGCAGCGACCACCAGTGATACAAATGAATTGCCCCGTTGATTCCTGCGGGCTGGCTTACACACTTGTGATAGGTGCACACACTCCTTCCCACAGTGTTGATCAGATAGAGATCACCAAGGTCATAGCTGATTGTAAAACATACAAGCACAAGAAACAGGAGGGGTCAGATGCCATTCAGCCCCTCGGGCCCACTCCTCCATTCATTGTGACAATGGCTGACCCTCTCTCTCAACTCTATTCTCCCAACTTCTCCTTGATTCCACTCAGAGGATTACACACCCCAGTCCTGACAGCACAACAGCTTTCAAACTTGGTCAGACAAGGAATATTTATGCTACAGTGCCAGGCAATGATCATCTCAAACAAGAGTGTAGCTAACTACCTCGACATTCACTGGCATTACCATGACTCAATCACCCAATATCAATATTGAGCAGAAACTGAACTGAACCAGCCATTGATCTTAAAGGAGGGATGGACTAAAACCTGACCAGGGCCAGGTTGGTAAAGAATTTGAGTCTTCTGGAGGTTGAGGCAGAGACCAATTCTTCAGTATACATCCATGAAGTCACTAAGTGAAGCTTGAAGATTTTATCCCGAGAGAGCAGAAATGATATTGTAATCCACATACTGAAGTTCCACCAGCAAAGTTGTGTAATTTCTTTCTTGGATTTCCATTGGTTGAGGTTGAAAAGCTTTCTGTCCATCCTGTAGACAATGTCCACACCACTGGGAAACTTGTTCTTGACAAGATGAAGAATGGTGGTGATGAAGTTGGAAAAAAAACGTTAGAGACAATGACACAACCCTGTTTTGATCCCTATCTTGGAAGTCACAGCATTCTATCACATACTGCCATGAGCACCATTGCTGACACCTTGGCATTGGAGGAGATGAAAGATATTGGTGAATGTCATTGGACAGCTAGCCTTTGACAGGGTTCTTCCTTGGCACTTCCTGTTTGACTGAGTCAAAGGCTTGGGTCATGTCAGTGAAGGCCGTGTAGAATAGTTAGTCCTGATCCAGGCATTTTCCTTGGAGTTGTAAAACAGTGAAAATCATGGCCATAGTTCCACGCTTTGTTCAGAAGTCCACACTGGCTCACAGGAAGGATTTATTTTGAGATTGGGAGAAGGTGCTTAGTGAGGTAATGATGCTGCTGGCGATGGAGAATATGAGGATTCCTTGGTGGTTCCCACAGTCTGCTTTCTCTCCTTTCTTCAAGACAGTGGTGATGGTAGAATCCCTGAAATCGGCAAGGATTTCTTCTTGTCCCAGATTTTGAGGAACAGTTGACAGAGATGATGGGTAAGCTCTGCTCCTCCAAGTTTGAAAATCTCTGTTGAGATTCCATCTACTCCTTCACCTTTTCCATTCTTCATGTGTCTAATGGAGGCTTCCAGCTCTGCAACATTAGGTTGGAGTCCAACATCATCATTGATGGGGAGTTGGGGTATTTCCTCAGACACACCCTCGTCTACAATTGTATTGCAATTTAGAAGTTCTTTGAAATGTTCCTTCCATTGGAGGCTGATGTTCTCTCTGTCTCTCAAAAGGGAGCTATCCTTACTCCGCACTGGTTTGAGGCCAAGGCTGTTGGGTCTGTATATTGCCTTAGTGGCACTGAAGAGACATCATGTTTCCTGCGTCAATCATCAGGTTCTCCTCTCCAGAAAAAGTTGTAATCACCACCTTCCCTCAGTTGCCCTTCGCCTACTCTTCAAGTCTCCTGCAGGGCAGTGGTATCAATGTGGAAGTGCCTGAACTTACCAGCAACAAGGGATGTTCTTCATTCCAAACAATTGTTTTGCTTGTTGTCCATAAGGGTTCCTACATTTCCAGGTTCCGAGACTGAGCTTGACTTTGGTTTCAGACCACAGATAGATGAGCCCGTTGGATGCAATTTTCCAGCCAGGTTGGTGATGGAACAGGGCATCTTTTCCAGCCCGTTCCTCATGCCAAGTGAGCAGAATGGATCCTGCTGCTCAGCCAAGAAGAAAGCCGCTGAAACACTGTCCCGTTTCTATTCCAGAAATGAAACAACCACGTCAAACTACACTGCCTCTGCACTACTCTGAATCTAGGGACCTCTGGATCTCATAATCTCTTCTTGTCACCTCTCACCGATCACCACAGGGTTTTTTTTTAGTTTAGATTCCCTACAGTATGGAAACAAGCCCTTCAGACCAACAACTCCACACTGACCCTCCGAACAGCAACCCACCCAGACCCATTCTCCTACATCTAACACTATGGACAATTTAGCATGGCCAATTCACCTAACCTGCACATCTTTGGACTGTGGGAGGAAACCGGAGCACCCTGGAGGAAACCCACACAGACACAGGGAGAATGTGCAAACTCCACACTGACAGGTGCCCGAGGCGGGAATTGAACCTTGGACCGTGGCACTGTGAGGCAGCAGTGCTAACCACTGAGCCACCGTGCCACCGTGTATTGTGTGTGATGGGCACGGGGTGGGGGAGTTTGAATTCCTCGAGCTAGCTGCCTTGTGCGTGACATCTTTTAACTGCTGTTGCACATCAGCTGGCAGACAGTCCTTGACAGAGGTAGATCTAATTCCATTGTAATGAAATCTTGATGAGTGGGGATCTCCTAACTGCTGTAGTGTTATTCCACTGTTGCTGTCATCGATATCATATGAGTATCTTCTGCCTGGATTACTGTTGATGACTTGTTCTAGATTGCATTTTGTCTTTTCCTCCCTCCAACCTTACTTATCATGGGTGGCCCTACCAGGGGTTGGAGAACTCCCAACAGCATTGCTGTCAGGATCAGCAGAGCACTCAAACCTCTCACCTCAGCAAGATGGCAATCCACGGAACCATCTATACTATTTGTAATGTTGATGTTGGATTAGGATCAGGAGAATACTAACCCTAGCCCTATGGCAGGATTTGTTGATTAATAGCTTGCACAATGATGGATACACAGGAGTGAGTTCCAGGCTGGAGTTTAGTGTTTGCATGGTTTATATCTGTAATAATGAGTGATCAGGAGTGTACAAAAGACTGCAATTGTATTGAGAGATTCATATGCTTTATAGGTAGAAAAATAGATCCACAAGAATAAGTTACAGAATGGAATCTAATCAAGGAAT
The DNA here is from genome assembly GCF_037043375.1 of Chiloscyllium plagiosum. Lineage (NCBI taxonomy): Eukaryota > Metazoa > Chordata > Chondrichthyes > Orectolobiformes > Hemiscylliidae > Chiloscyllium > Chiloscyllium plagiosum. The sequence continues at coordinate 107,816,088 of NW_028270145.1, read as the reverse complement.
CCAGGGTGGCTTTTATATATATAGAATAACAGATCCAGAAAGTAAGCTGCAGACTGAAATCTAATCAAGGGTTTTGGGGCTGTTTACATATAGAATAAGGTACCCGGGAATAAGTTACAGTCTGGAGTCTAAATGAGTGGTTCAGAGTGGTTTACATACAGAATAACAGATACCACAAGTGAGTTACAGTCTGGAATTTAATTGAGGGTTTGGGATAACGTATATATAGGAGAACAGAGATCAGGAGTGAGTTACAGGTTGGAACCTAATCAAGGGATTCAGAATGATTTGTAAATAGAATAACAGATTATGGGCTGGAATCTATTTGAGAGGTTCAAGTTGTTTATGTAAAGAATAACAAATACCCAGGAGTGAGATGCAGAATCTAGTCGAGAATGACTTGTATATAGAATAACAGATACCATGAAGTGAGTTACATGCTGGAATCTAATCAGGGGTTTGGGTGCTTTGTATATAGGATAGACACCCAGGAGTACATACTGTCATCTGATTGAGGGATTTGGGGAGGTTTATATGTACAATAACATATACCCAGGAGAGAGTTACAGACTTGAATATAATTGAGGGATTTGAGGTGGTTTATATATAAAATAACAGATACCTGAGACTGAGTTACAAACTGGAAAATAACCAAGAGGTTTGGGGTGATTTATAAATAGAATAATAGACTCCAGGAGAGAGTGACTTACTGGAATATATTTGAGGGGATCAGGAGTTTTCTGTCCAGTTTGAGAAATCAAAAGATCCAAAAGAAACACTGAAGAGAGGAGTAGGCCATTCTGCCTAATGCACTGTTCAGCATTTTCTTGACTGATCTGCCATCTCGCTCTCTCCTAAAACCCTTTGACAATTTAGTCCCTTGAAATCTATCTATTTCTTTCTTCAATATATTCAGTGATTTGGCCTCCACAACCTTTATTGGCAGAGAATTCCACAGGTTCACCAGTCTCCAAGTGAAGAAACCTCTCCTTGTCTCAGTCCCTGTAACCGAAGGAGTGATTAAACACTGCATTCTACCAGAAAAAAAACGTTTCATTTCGATGCATATTCAGTCAATGTGCTTTGTGTTGCGTAACATCATTGGGGACAATAGTAACAGTCTCTCTGTGTCTCTCTACAGCACGACACTCCGCCTCCTCTCAACGTTGAATACCCTGGAGTCTGTTTTCACAGTCTTAATGCCAGATGTGAAGGTCAAACCCATTTGACTTTTCCGGAGCAGTAGCAGTCTTACCCATTCTGTGTGGCATGGACATTGGTCACTGTTCTGATGACCTGCCGGCGCACTTTCCTGTTCCAGAACCTGATCTCACCTTCCCAAGGGGAGCCGTTATGACATACACTGCAGGCACGAACAAGAGTCAGGTGGTCCCCTCTTTCCAGGACAGTGTCTCTCTGAGAGACGTAGGCTCAATGGGGTGTTCGGGTTCCACCCAACATTTGGCATGCTGCCACCTGGTGACGGAGCGCTCACTCTGCCATGCCGTGCCTGGGTGCGCAGTGGCTGTGGGCCCAGAGGCCAGGCTGTACAGGAGCTTGGAGAATCTCCACTGGACTGCGGTGGCAGAGGGAAACGCTCACTCGTTTAGCCCACCTTGCCAGGACACCGGGAGGGAGTTCGTCTTCCACCACCGGACGACGAGTGATTGGTACGAGGTCTCGACAGGGCGCCCTGACATCAACAGCCTGTTGCGTGCTTGCATCAGTCCACGGTCAGGGAGGCCCGAGGTGGGACATTCACCGACTTTCGCCAAAGTGCCGCAATGGCTTTTCCCGTCAATGACTGAGAAGGTCCTGAACGGTGATGCTAAGAGGGGGCTGAAAGAGAAACTCCGGTTCCAGAGCCATAAGGCGACAGAGGTCAGCAAACCTGTCCGCCCTCAGGCCTTTCCTGAGGATCTTTCTGCTTCAAAAGACTGCACTGGAAGAGTGAACTATGGACACTGCCCGTCGCGGTATGGCAAGATCTTGAGCAACCCTTTGGCAAGAAAGCCCTCTCAAAATGGCTGCTCAGCTCCTCAGCAAAGGTCACAGCGATTGAGCAGTCCTGCGGAGATCAAGGAGGAAGCCATGCGGAGATTGAAGCTACGCCGTCAGAACAGCACACCAAACCTGATAGCCCTCCCCTCCAAGGAGGAAGGTGGCGAAGTGGTCAAGTCCCAGACCACAGAGCCGCTGGCCGAGCCTGGGAAGAACATGCCCAAAGAGCTGTCAACAGCAGCGTCTGAACGGAGGCGAAACTTCAAGGCACGGGTCCACATTCCCTCGTTCGAAGAGTTCAAAAAGCTGAGGAAGAGGGAGAAATGCCAGGCTGTAAGCACTGACGTCCAGTTACAGGAAAGCAAGAACTTTGCCACTCTCTGTGGCACAGTGAGGAGGACGACTGGTGGCAGTTGTCCATCACTGACTAAGATGGACCACCACAACCCATGGAAGAGGCAGCTGACCAGATGCCAAGGATTCGCTTGCTGTGACCCCAGACCCTGCCGCTGTCAGCTGGAAGCCCAACAGCTTTGCTCACAGATTGGCCTTACGCCCACTGGGAACAGAGGCCCTGGGAAGGCCTCTCCAGCCCCACATATCCAGGCAACGACCAGCCTGGGGGAGCATCATGCTTCCCCAGACCCAATCTGCACCAGCCCGGCTCCTGGGTCACCCTTGCAGACAGAAGTGACTCTGCCCCGTGGGTGTGAGGATCTGGTGAAGAGGCCAGAGCCCACAAACCATGCAGGATTCAGTCAGGATGTCAACCACGTGGAGAAGAACATGGTAGGCGAGGCCCAGTTGTCGTGTTGCCCTTCTCTCCTATTGGAAACGGCTGCCGATCTTTCTGGCTATGGCGTCAGGTTTCAGCAGATGAAAGACGGCCTGATAGGCTCAGCCATCGACCTCATCAAAAAAAGGTAAGGCAAGTTATTAACTCAACCTTTGACTTAAAACAGTTCATCATCACAGTTACCCAGATAGGCAGTCAACCATTTCTCAAGCTTAGAGTGGTGCTGGAAAATTGACATTTCGGGCAACAGCCCTTCATGAGGAGGGCTACTCTAATCTTGACTCTAATCTGCAGCATCTGCAGTATCCACTTCCACCTAGTCAACCATTTGTAGCTATTTTATGCAAGTTTATTGAATTTATTAAGTACCAGCAATCCAAATATGATGCTTTTGCTAATTAGACAAAGAGAGTGTGCAGCCATGAGAGATGAGAACAGTTCTCCAATCCCAAAGCTGTTCTGTAGAATGGAGGAGCGGGGCAGTAGTTTTGGAGTGGGAGAGTGTTTGTTCGCGACATCGTGCAGTCTTTGGTGGTAACAATCTTGCTTTTCCCTCGGACAGATATAGGGGAACTCCCGGTCTTCTTTTAAGAAGACGGTAGCTCAATTGGTTAGTGACTTCATGATGCCAGGATGATCATTGTGCCCTTGCCCGTCTCCAAACGACAGTTGGTTTTCATTCCTTCTAAGGACAAAAACGTAATATTTTCTAAAACACTGCCTTCACTATAGGACGGTGGGGCATCCGATAAATACTTTATTTACCTTTGTAGAAGCCTGGTGACTTGCTGTACCACAGTTAGGTGAGGTCTCTTGCTGCACAGGAAATACTAAATATAGAATACTAACAGAACATAGTTTTAAAGGGGACCCCAGTTTTCAATTGACCCTATGCCATCTTAACCAGGTAGTAAATTAATCACTTGCATATTTGACCCTTAGCAGCTACGCAGCTTGCTTTTCCTCACTCCTCCTGATTACTTGGGGATTTAAGAAGCACTGACAGGACCAATAATATCAATGGGTGGGTGGGGGGAAGTGAGGACTGCAGATGCTGCAGATCAGAGTCGCAGAGTGTGGTGCAGCATCCCAGGACCACACTCTTCGACTCTGATCTCCAGCATCTGCAGTCCTCACTTCCCCCCCACCCACCCATTGATATTATTGCCATACCTGATGAAAAGCTTATGTCCAAAACATCGACTGTCCTGACCAGCTGTGCCTTTCCAGCACCACAGTCCTTAACAATAATATCAATGGCCTAATGGGATTTCCAAGGCACCAAATTAATACACAAACCATTCTGAAAGCTTTTCACAGGTAACAGTCAGACGATGTTTTTGTCTTTTGTATAAACAGAAACACGATTCTATATTATGTGCATGCATGTGTGTTTGTATTATGTGTCTTGTTAGTGTTAATTTACTGCCACTTGCAGAAATATGAGGAAAGAAAATTTGATTTGACAATTTTGTGACCTTGAGTACAGGACTGAGAGAACATGTTGAGGTTTCCTGATGGATAAAGATGAATCAAACTCAGGCTGATGATGCAAACGTGAAAACTGGCACTCAGCAAACATATTCAGGAGGGCCGCAGACTCTGCAGCTTCAAAAATAGAGAGATTAGGGTCAGAGGCTGAAGAGGAAATTCAGCAGAGCTGACAGAGAGATCCTCGACCAGTTTCCTCATTTCCCCTGCCCCCACCTTACCCCAGTTCCAACCTGCCAGCTCAGCACCATCCTCATGACCGATCCTACCTACCAATCTTCCTTCCATCTGCTCCACCCTCCTGTCTGACCTATCACCTTCATCCCCACCTCCATCCACCTATTGGACTCTTGGCTACCTTCTCCCCAGCTGTACCCCCACCTCCCATTTATCTCTCCACCCCGAAGGCTCTCTGCCTCTATTCCTGATGAAGGGCTTTTGCCCAATATGTCGATTTTCCTGCTCCTTGAATGCCGCCTGACCTGCTGTGCTTTTCCAGCACCACTCTAATCTAGACATCGGTACTCTGCACATGGTGACCCAAATGAATTCTACTCGTCTTCATAGTAAGGATTTTAACAGCAAAGCATTAAAACATACATGGTTAGTGGAGGAATCCTGAGCAAACCACAACAGAGTGGGGGTATAACATACAGGGATGGAGGGGTAATGGTACAGGAATGGAGAGACAGTGAATGGAATTGTGAACAGGATGTGGGATAATGAACAGATATGGGAGAATAGTGAACAGGGATGAGGGACACTGAGCAGGGATGGAGAGATAGAGAACGGTATAGGGAGATAAGGAATGGGGTGGAAGGATAGTAAACAGAGATGGAGAGATAGTGAACAAGGATGGGGGTTAGTAAACAGTGATGGAGATAGTAAACAAAGATAGAGGGATAATGAAGAGGGGGAGGAGGGAAGAAAGAAATAGAGATGAGGGAAAATGTAGTATGATCAATGTCTTATTTTGCTCTTTCCCTTCATTTTTAACTGCAATGCTACAGAAAAAATTAATTGTTGAGTCATAGAGTCAAACAGCACCGAAACAAACCCTCCGGCCCAATTCGTTGATGCCAACGGGATTTCCTAAACTGAACGAGTCTCATTTGCTTGCATTTGGCCGATATCCCTCTAGTGGGCGGCACGGTGGCACAGTGGTTAGCACTGCTGCCTCACAGCGCTAGAGACCCGGGTTCAATTCCCGCCTCAGGCGACTGACTGTGTGGAGTTTGCACGTTCTCCCCGTGTCTGCGTGGGTTTCCTCCGGGTGCTCCGGTTTCCTCCCACAGTCCAAAAGATGTGCAGGGTCAGGTGAATTGGCCATACTGAATTGCCCATAGTGTTAGGTAAGGGGTAAATGTAGGGGTATGGGTGGGTTTCGCTTCGGCGGGTCGGTGTGGACTTGTTGGGCCAAAGGGCCTGTTTCCACACTGTAATCTAATCTAAACCTTTCCTATCCAAATGTCTTTTTAAATATTGCAATTGTACTCACCTCTACCAAATCCTCTGGTAGCTCTTTCCATATACCCACCACCCACTGTGTAAAAGGTTGCCCCTCAGGTCCATTTCAAATCTTTCCGCTCTCAATTTAAACCTGTGCCCTTGAGTTTTGGATTCCTCTGCCCTGGAGAAAAGACTTGGCTATTCACCTTATCTGTGTTCTTCGTGATGTTATAAACTTTTATAAGGTGATAACGAGAATCCAGAGAAAGTCTATTCCTGTCAGGGTGAAAGGGAAGTAAAATAACATTAAGGAGAATCCGAAGAGTTTTTACAAATGCATTAAGGACAAAAGGGTAACTAGGGAGAGAATAGGGCCCCTCAAAGATCAGCCAGGCGGCCTTTGTGTGGGGCCGCAGGAGATGGGGGAGATACTAAATGAGTATTTTGCATCCGTGTTTACTGTGGAAAAGGATATGGAAGATATAGACTGTTGGGAAATAGATGGTGACATCTTGCAAAATGTCCAGATTACAGAGGAGGAAGTGCTGGATGTCTTGAAACGCATAAAAGTGGATAAATGCCCAGGACCTGATCAGGTAATTCTATTCATTTTAAAATAATGATGGAAAAGGATAGACCAGATCTAAAAGTTGAAGTTTAAATTGGAGAAAGGCCAATTTTGATGGTATTAGGCAAGAACTTTCGAAAGCTGATTGGAGACAGATGTTCACAGGTAAAGGGACGGCTGGAAAATGGGAAGCCTTCAGAAACGAGATAACAAGAATCCAGAGAAAGTATGTTCCTGTCAGGGTGAAAGGGAAGGCTGGTAGGTATAGGGAATGCTGGATGACTAAAGAAATTGAGGGTTTGGTTAAGAAAAAGAAGGAAGCATATGTCAGGTATAGACAGGACATATCAAGTGAATCCTTAGAAGAGTATAAAGAAAGTAGTAGTATACTTAAGAGGGAAATCAGGAGGGCAAAAAGGGGACATGAGATAGCTTTGGCAAATAGAATTAAGGAGAATCTAAAGGGTTTTCACAAATATATTAAGGACAAAAGGGTAACTAGGGAGAGAATAGGACCCCTCAAAGATCAGCAAGGCGGCCTTTGTGTGGGACAACAGAAAATGGGGGAGATATTAAATGAATATTTTGCATCAGTATTTAATGTAGAAAAGGATATGGAAGATATAGACTGCGGGGAAATGGATGGTGACACCTTGAAAAATGTCCAGATTACAGAGGAGGAAGTGCTTGATGTCTTGAAACGGTTAAAAGTGGATAAATCCCCAGGACCTGATCAGGTGTACCCGAGAACTCTGTGGGAAGCGAGAGAAGTGATTGCTGGGCCTCTTGCTGGGAAATTTGTATCATTGATTGTCACAGGTGAGGTGCCGGAAGGTTAGCAAACGTAGTGCCACTGTTTAAGAAGGGCGGTAAAGACAAGCCAGGGAACCAAAGACTGGTGAGCCTGACCTCGGTGGTGGGCAAGTTGTTGGAGGGAATCCTGAGGGACAGGGTGTACCTGTATTTGGAAAGGCAAGGACTGATTAGGGATAGTCAACATGGCTTTGTGCGTGGGAAATCATGTCTCACAAACTTGATTGAGTTTTTTGAAGAAGTAACAAAGAAGATTGATGAAGGCAGAGCAGTAGATGTGATCTATATGGACTTCAGTAAGGCGGTCGACAAGGTTCCCCATGGGAGACTGATTAGCAAGGTTAGATCTCATGGAATACAGGGAGAGATAGCCATTTGGATACAGAACTGGCTCAAAGATTAAAGACAGGGTGGTAGTGGAGAGTTGTTTTTCAGACTGGAGGCTGTGACCAGTTGAATGCCACAAGGATCGGTGCTGGGCCCTCTACTTTTTGTCATTTACATAAATGATTTGGGTGCGAGCATAAGAGGTACAGTTAGTAAGTTTGCTGATGACACCAAAATTGGAGGTGTAGTGGACAGCGAAGGGGGTTACCTCAGATTACAACAGGATCTGGACCAGATGGGCCAATGGGCTGAGAAGTGGCAGGTGGAGTTTAATTCAGATAAATGCGAGGTGCTGCATTTTGGGAAAGCAAATCTTAGCAGGACTTATACACTTAATGGTAAGGTCCTAGGGAGTGTTGCTGAACAAAGAGACCTTGGAGTGCAGGTTCATAGCTCCTTGAAAGTGGAATTTCAGGTAGATAGGATAGTGAAGAAGGCATTTGGTATGCTTCCTTTATTGGTCAGAGTATTGAGTAAAGGAGTTGGGAGGTCATGTTGTGGCTGTACAGGACATTGGTTAGGCCACTTGGAATATTGCGTGCAATACTGGTCTCCTTCCTATCGGAAAGATGTTGTGAAACTTGAAAGGATTCAGAAAAGATTTACAAGGATGTTGCCAGGGTTGGAGGATTTGAGCTATAGGGAGAGGCTGAACAGGCTGGGGCTGTTTTCCCTGGAGCGTCAGAGGCTGAGGGGTGAGCTTATAGAGGTTTACTAAATTATGAGGGGCATGGATAGGGTAAATAGGCAAAGTCTTTTCCCTGGGGTCACGGAGTCCAGAACTAGAGGGCATAGGTTTAGGGTGAGTGGGGAAAGATATAAAAGAGATCTACGGGACAACTGTTTCACACAGAGGCTGGTACATGTATGGAATGAGCTGCTAGAGGAAGTGGTGGAGGCTGGTACAATTGCAACATTTTTTAGATTAGATTAGATTAGATTACAGTGTGGAAACAGGCCCTTCAGCCCAACAAGTCCACACCGACCCGCCGAAGCGAAACCCACCCATACCCCTACATTTACCCCTTACCTAACACTACGGGCAATTTAGTATGGCCAATTCACCTGACCTGCACATCTTTGGACTGTGGGAGGAAACCGGAGCACCCGGAGGAAACCCACGCAGACACGGGGAGAATGTGCAAACTCCACACAGTCAGTCGCCTGAGTCGGGAAATGAACCCGGGTCTCTGGCGCTGCGAGGCAGCAGTGCTAACCACTGGGCCACCGTGCCGCCCACAAAGGGGCGTTTGGATGGGTATATGAATAGGAAGGGTTTGGAGGGACATGGACCGGGTGCTGGTAGGTGGGACTAGATTGAATTGGGATATCTGGTCAGCATGGACGAGTTGGACCGAAGGGTCTGTTTCCATGCTGTACATCTTTGTGACTCTATGACTCTATAACCCCTAGCCTCCTATGCTCCAGGGAAAACAGTCCCAGCCTATCCAGTCTCTCCTTATAGCTCAAACCCTCCAGTCTAATTGCATAAGGTCTATGTTTTCTAAAGCTTTTTTTGGTCTTGTGCCTTTAGAGTAAACATATGAATATACAGACATAGCATATATAAACGTTAGGAGAGGAGCAGGCCATTCAGGCCAGCTACAAATTCCCCTCCAAGTCACTCATCATCCAGCTGTGGAAATATATCGCCGTTCCTTCAGAATCCTGGAATTCTCTCCCCAAGGGTATTCTGGGTCAACCTATTACATGTGGACTACAGAGGTACAAGAAGGCAGCTCACCCCCACCTTCTCAAAGGCAACTAAGTAAGTGCAATAAATGCTGGCCCAGCCATTGATGGCCAGGTCCATGAGTGAATAAAAAAAATCTTCAGACCTGCTCGCCATTTGTGGCTGAACTGTTTGTGGTCTTGCCTCCACTTTCCTGTCCACCCCCAGTAACATTTGAACGCCTTGCTGATCAGAAATCTGTCTTAAACAGAGACTTGAATATATTCCATGACCCAGCTACCTGTGCTTCCTGGGAGAGAGAATTCCAAAGATGAGCAATACTTTTGAGAGCAAAAAAATGTCACTTTGTGTCCATTTTAAATGGGAAACCTCTTATTTATAAACTATGCCCCCTGCACCTAGTCTCCCCCCCAAAAGGGCAACATTTTATCAGCACTCGCGATCTTATATTTCACTAGGAAAATCTTCCATGACACTGAGTGCATGCCAGAGCAAGGGAACTCTATTCAGTCCTTGTGCATCTGAAGCTCCCAAAGACTATGCACAAGGAAATTGAGAAGAGCACATCTCCCAAAGTTAATCCCACAATCTCCAAGCCCTTTAGACCTTGTCCATCCAGGTTAACACCTGATCAGTGCTAAAGTTGGGCTAATTCAGAAAGCTCATAGCGTCTGTACATAATTGGCCTTAGACCAGAAAGAGGGAACCTGGCTAAGGTCCCAAGACCTGATTGTTGTGATTTCGGGCCAAGGCATCTGAAGGACAGCTGCCAATAGTAGAGTGGTTAAGATGAGGAAGGTAAGGGTTGAAAGAATGTGCAAATTTTAGAGGATTGTGAGACCCTGGATATGGTTACAGAGATGGAAAGGGATCGCAACTATGAAGAGGTTTAAATAACTATGACCAGAATACTAAAATCAAAGTATGTCTGCACCAGGAACTGATGCATAAAGTTCTGTGTCTCTCCATCTCTCTCTTCTCCTTCATATTGCTCCTTTAAAATTGACCTCTTTGACCAAGCTTTTGATTATCTATCTTAATATCTCTACAGTTGATACAAGGACTAGGCTAGACCACTCAAAGCATTGTTAAGCAGGCAGTCCCAGATCATAACTTTGCAATTTGTTTCAGTAAGTGTACAGTGAAAATTCCCTGGAGTAAGTTTGCTAGGTTAACTACCAGGTTTTAAAACAGACAAAGATTTATTCACAAAATTACACAATGAAACACAAAGAACAGAATAAAGAACCCCTACAGAGCTCAGTCTGTCCAAACTAGACTTAATTATGCTGCTCTGAATATACACAACAGTCCCACTATGCAAACTCCCTTAAAACAGTTAAAAAAAAAGGAACAGATGTTTACAGGTTGAAGTTAGAAGGGCAAAAAGAGAGCGAGAGAAAGAGAGAGTTTCCACACAGCTCACTGTTGAACTTTTAACTAGTTCTGGACTGAACTGCTCAGCTAGAGAGCTGACCACTCCCCTTTCATTATACAGGTCACTTCTAAAGCATGACCACTTGGCCTGAAGTCTCATCTGTTTACAGAGAAACAAAAGGCCTCTCAAAATTCTTTTCATCTCTACAAAACCAGATGGATCAGAGTCTGGCCCATTGATGACCCCTCTGAAAAAAACCAAGGACACAGTGTCCTTGAGAAAAGGAATAGCTTTTAGAAGCAAGGGACCAGCTTTGTGACACCTGCTCCTTAAAATAAATGAACCACCAATACCAAAAGAAGGCTTCATTTACAAAACCCTTCAAAAATAAACTGGTTAGTAGTCTAAACACACCTATACATTATACTAACGATACACATGCAAACACGCACAACCACATTCAAATTCAGGCCATGACACACCTGCCACCGATTGCCTCTATAACTCATTTGAGTTTCGATAACGCATCGACATTCACGTTTTCGCGACCTGCCATGTGCACACTTGTTAAATTGAATGGCTGCAACATCTAGCTCCATCTAAACAGTTGGCATTTTTGTCCTTACATTTTTCCACAAATATCAATGGGTTATGATCAGTGTATACGACTGTCTCAGATGCATTGCTGGAAATATAAACACTGAAATGTTGTAAGGCCAACACCAAGCTTAAAGTCTCTTTCTCCACCATTGTATATTTCTCCACCATTGTATATTTCTGTTGATGAACATTCAACTTCCAGGAAAAATATCCAATGGGTATTTCTACTCTCTCATCATCCTCCTGCAGGAGCACCGCACTGACACCCACACCACTGGCATTGATAGCCACATTGAAAGGCTTTGTGATCCGGTGTGGCTGATACTGGGGCAGTGGCTAACACAGTTTTTAGGCTGTCAAATGCCTTTTGACAGTCCGCTGTTCACTGAAACCGCTTGCCCCTTTTTAACAATTTGGTGATTGGAGCTAAAGACACTACTAAAGTTCAGCACAAACTTTCGGTAAAATCCACTCAGTCACAGGAACTGTAGTACTGCATTTTTCATCAACAGTGTGGGAAATTCGTTTTTGCGTCCTGTGGGGCCATTTGTTCTTGTCCAATAATATGGCCCAGGAAGGTGACTTGGGCTTTGGCAAATTCACTTTTAGCCATGTTTATCACCAACCTTGCCTTCCAAAGTCGATCGAACAAGTCCGATAAATGCTGTAAGTGTTCCTTCCATGAGTGACTAAAAATCAGGAGGTCATCAATATATATACCACACAGTTGGGTAATCCGGCAATGACCTTATTAGTCAGTCTCTGAAATGTGGCTGGAGTGTTTTTCATACCAAATGACATGACTTTGACCTTTGAACTGAATTGATAACTGAGGGTTAGGGCGGCACAGTGGCTCTGTGATTAGCATTGCTGCCTCACAGCGCCAGGGTCCTGGGTTCGATTCCAGCCTCGGGTGACTGTGTGGAGTTTGTACATTCTCCTCGTGTCTGCATGGGTTTGCTCCAGTTTTCTCCCACAATCCAAAGATGTGCAGGTCGGGTGAATTGGCCATGGTAGATTGTCCATAATGTTAGGTGCATTTGTCAGTGGTAAACATAGGGTAGGGGAATGGCTCTGGGTGGGTTACTCTTCAGAAGGTCAGTGTGGACTTGTTGGGCTGAATGGCCTGTTTCCATACTGTAGGGAATCTAGTCTAATCATATAGTCCTTTGCTCTCTCTGACAAAGGTACTTGACAGTTGCCTCTGAGCAAGTCCAACTTAGAAATGTAAGTTGCTTGTTCCACTTTTTTGACACAATCCTCCAACCATGGAATTGGATATGTATCAGTCTTTGTATTGGCGTTGCCTTTGCGATAGTCCACACATAACTGTTGAGTACTATCTGGCTTTGGCACCATGACTACAGTCACTGTAACTCACTTCGATTATGACATCTTGGAGCATGCGCGCTACCTCCTTCTGAACCTGTGCCAACTTTACAGAGTTATGCCTATAAGGATGTTGCTTAAGTGGAACAGCACCTCCTATCTCTACATCATGCACAATCAGGTTAATATTTCCAAGTTTATTTCTGCATATTTGCCCATGTGACAGTAATAACTCTTTCAAGTCATTTTAATTTTCTTATGGAAGGTGACTCAATAATTTATCCTAGTTTTTGACAACTTCCTCATTGTCCAGCCTTATTTGAGGAATGTCCAATTCAGAATCCTCTGAACATGGTTCTTCCTTCTGTGCTGTAATCATTAACACCTTCTCCTCTAGCTTTCCTTCCCGATCAAAATACCATGTGAACATATTCACATGACACACTCTTTGAGATTTCTTCCTGTCCGGACTCCTTATGAAATAGTTCACCTCACTCACTTTCCTATCGATTTGATACGGTCCACTAAACCTTGCTTTTAAAGCACCTGTTACTGGAAGTAACACCAATACCTTATCCCCAATTGCAAAATTCCGAATTTGCGATTTCTTTTCCGCTTCCTGTTTCATTGTATGCTGTGATATTTTTAAATGCTAAATTAAAGTGGTGCTGGAAAAGCACAGCAGGTCAGGCAGCATCCGAGGAGCAGGAGAATTGATATTTCGGGCAGGAGCCCATCATCTTTTGCCTACTTTTAAATGCTGTCTAGCCATCTTTCCAGCTCTATTTAATCATTCTCTAAAATTTGACACATAGTCCAAATGGGTGGTCTCTGAATTCTGACTTATTAAGTTCTCCTTAATTAATTTTAATAGCTTTTACTTCATATCCAAAAATTAATTCAAATGGACTGAATTTGGTCGGTTCATTTGGTGCATCTCTGATCGCAAAAAGTAAAAACAGAATTCCCTTACTGCAATCATTTGGATAATCCTGACCAGAAGCTCTCAACATGGTCTTTAATGTTTGATGCCATCTCTCTAGCACTCCCTGAGAGTCTGGATGGTACGCAGTAGATTTGAATTGTTTTATTCCCAAGTTATCCATAACCTCCTTGAATAGTTTGGATGTTAAGTTTGATCCTTGGTCTGACTGGATCTTTATTAGTAGTCCATATCTTGTAAAAAATGTAAGTAATTCTTCTACATTCCTTTTAGCTGCTGTGTTATGTAATGGGATTGCCTCTGGAAGTTTAGTCGACACAGCCATTATTGTTAATAAATATTTATTCCCACTTGTTGCTTGAGGTAGGGGACCTGCAATATCAATCAAGACTCTTGTAAAAAGGGTCCTCAAATGCTAGAATAGGTTTTCAAGGTGCAGGTTTTATTACTGCCTGTGATTTTCCGATTAGCTGACATGTATGACACGTCTGGCAAAATTCAACTACATTCTTGTGTAGTCCAGGCCAGTAAAAATCTTTGTATTTTAGCCTGTGTTTTCCTTACGCCTAGATGACCTCCAAGTGGAAGCTCATGTGCCACTCGCAGCACCTCCTTTCTATACCCTACTGGCAAAACAATTTGATGAATCTCTAGCCATTTCTCATCAGCTTGAATGTGTGATATCTTGAATCTCTACCCATTTCCTCATTAAGACATCATTTGTTAAGTAATAACACACAGGGATGTATTCACTCTCCTCTGTAAATGCCTTTTGATCCAACTGTTTTAAGTTCTCATCTTTCTGCTGTAATCCAGAATTAGAGGGCATAGGTTTAGGGTGAGAGGGGAAAGATAGAAAAGAGACCTAAGGGGCAACCTTTTCACACAGAGGGTGGTACATGTATGGAATGAGCTGCCAGAGGATGTGGTGGAGGCTGGTACAATTGCAACATTTAAGAGGCATTTGGGTGGGTATATAAATAGGAAGGGTTTGGAGGAATATGGGCCGGGTGCTGGCAGGTGGGACTAGATTGGGTTGGGATATCTGGTCGGCATGGACGGGTTGGACCGAAGGGTCTGTCTCCATGCTGTACACCTTTATGACTCTATGACTCTGGACTTTCTAGCCTCACTTTACATAGTTGAGCGCTTTTTGTCTCACCATGAATTCCTGTTACCAGTATCTTCTCTGGCAATAGTCCCTCAGGAATATATATCTCCTCATCCCTCAGCATCACAGACTGAGAGGATTCTGTGTCCCATAATATTGTAACCTCCTTACCTACTGCTCCTAGCCTATGTGAATAAACATTACCCTTGCATGTATACATTTTTAAGCAGATCTGGCACTTCCTCCTTAATCAACCTCTGATCATCTTGTCCATTCTGAGGCAGTTGTCTAACTCCCCTTGTGCTTTTTGTTACTGGTCCAACAAAACTCCCAGGCTTGTATGGTTTTCCTACATCTGGCTTTCTCCTAGCCCATCAACACTGTGATTTTGTGTGGCCCACTTTATTATAATGAAAACTTCGGAGCTTTTTAACTTCTTTGTCCAGCTCAATGGTTTCTTTTTTACCCTGTGGTAAGTTATCCTTATGATCTTCACTGAGAATTACCTGTCCATTTCCACGTGAGAATTTCTCTTTGCCCCTCATGGACTGAAACTGATTCTGTAAGCCAAACCATGTTTTATGGACCTGCTCAGAATCATCAGCCACTTAGCTGCTAACCCTGCCATTTTAACTCTCTGCTCTTCCACATGAGATCGCACTACTTCCTCGCTAAGGTTATCTTCAGCCTTCATCTCCAGCCTTTTTGAAGTTCAAAAGGTCCCTCTTTTTCTTTCTCCTCTGTAGCTCTCTATCCCTCTCTTCTGCTGCCTGCTCTTTTCCCCTCTCTTCTGCTTTTAGTCATAACTCAAACTGTTTCATTTCTGCTGCCCTTTCCTTATCCATTGCCTCTAACTCAAGCTGCTTCATTTGCAATTGAATCTTTGCCATCTCGATTGATTCTGATGGTTTCTCCAGCAAGTTTCAATGCCGAGCTGCTGCTGTAATCACCTCTCCTTCCCTTACAGAAGCAGGCAGTTCCAATTCCAGTTTGTCTGCTAATTCCTGCAGCTTGGTTTTATTCACCTTTTGCAAAACTTCCAAAGTCACCGCATCCACTTCAAGAAAACTTGTGGCAACTGAAACAGCCATTACTATCCCAAACTTTGTCTACCCAACCAAACCAAAACTCGAAATAAAGACACTAGCACCTACCACTCGCTGTTTAAAATTCCGCAAAGAGCCCCCAGTCTCTTATGGACTAGGGGGCCACTTATGGACTCTTATGGACTAGGGGGAATGTTTTGAGACCACTCAAAACATTCTTTAGCAGACAGCCTAGACCATAACATTGCAATTTGTTACAGTAAGTGTATAGAGAAAATTATCCGGAGTAAGCTAGGTTTTAAGACAGACAAAAATTTTTTCACAAAATTGCACAATGAAACACAAAGAACAGAATAAAGAACCCTTACAGAACTCAGTCTGTCCAAACTAGACTTAATTATGCTGTTCCGAATATACACTATAGTCCCAATAAGCAAACCCTCTTAAAACAGTAATAAAAGGGAACAGATGCTTACAGGTTGAAGTTAGAAGGACAGAAAGAGAGTGAGAGAGTTTCCACACAGCTCACTGTTGAACTTCTAACTAGTTCTGGACTGAACTGCTCAGCTAGAGAGCTGACCACTCCCCCTTCATTATACAGGTCACTTCTAAAGCATGACCACTTTGGCCTGAAGTCTCATCTGTTTGCAGAGAAGCAAAAGGTCTCTCAAAATCCTTTTCCTCTCTGTACCAAACCAGACCGATAAGAGGTTGACGACCCCTCTGAAAAAAGTCAAGGACAGAGTACACTTGAGAAAAGGAACAGCTTTTAGAAAAAAAGGGATTAGCTTTGTGACAACAGTTTCAAAAGTTGGTTGATAATTGTTCTTGGGGAGTGCCTCAGATGTTTTATTGTGTTAAGGGTGCTTTGTAAATATAAGTTATTTTTGTAAACACTGCTAAAAGGAGAGGTGAAGTCGAAGGATGTTGTTTTCCATATATCGGAATTGAAAAGCAAGAAAGCAATTTTCACTAGGAGACAAAATGTATCGCCTTCAGTCTCTGTTTAGCAATGTTTATGTTCTATACAACAAAGCGATTGTAAGTTATGTTCATTCCTTTTGCCGCTGTTTGGTTAGTACAGTCTTGGTGCAAGTCAATTAGATTAGATTCCCTACAGTGTGGAAACAGGCCCTTGGGCCCAACAAGGCCGCACCGACCTTCCGAAAAGTAACCTACCCAGAGCCATCTCCCTTTAACTAATGCACGTAACACTATAGGCAATTTAGCATGGCCAATTCACCTAACCTGCACATCTTTGGAGGAAACCCATACAGACACAGGGAGAACATGCAACCTCCACACAGACAGTCACCCAAGGCTGGAATTGAACCTGGGACCCTCATGCTGTGAGGTAGCAGTACTAACCACTGAGCTACTGTGCCACCCTTGAAGAGCATTAGAATTAATCACAACTTTCTTCCATTCTATCGTGGGTCTGCATGTCGCTGACAATGTCACCATTTGCTAATTGTCCTTGAACTGAGTGTAGCCTGCTAGACCAGGTTGGAGGGCAATTAAGAGCCAACCACATTTCTATGGGTCTGGAGTCAATTGTCAGGTCCTGACTCATCATCAATGCTGTGGTACTCATGAAATTCCCAAAGAGAACATGAACATCCTGACAGATTTGATGCCATTGGAATCAGGTGGCACTAATCCATCAGGCATCTTCCCTATTTCTTGTGGGGCTGTCGAGTATTGCCTGGTTTCAACAGAGGAGCTAGCACTGGGGTGTTAGGAAAAAAGAGATGCTGTTTTACAGCTGTTTAATCCATTAACATTTGTTATTTTAAGAGCTGAAAGCAGGATTGAGACCTTTAGCGACTGGAAAGCAGAGGTGCATAATCTGCCAGGCATCATCCGAGAAGCAGGAGAGTCGATGTTCATCACGAAGAAGAGCTTATGCTCGAAATGTTAACCCTCCTGTTTCTCGGATGCCGCTGACCAGCTGCGCTTTTCCAGCACCACACTCTTCAACTCTGATCTCCAGCATCTGCAGTCCTCACTTTTTCCTGAGGTGCATAATCTCCCAGGATGATGCAATTTGTATTTGATTTTGATAAGTTTCTGTTAATTGTTAGGTTTTATTTATATTACAGTGCCCTACCCGTTTTTAGAAAGGGCAATTCGGGGCTTTTGTGACACAGTGGTCGTGTCCCTATCTCTGAGCCAGAAGACCAAGGTTCATGTCCCACCAGCTCCAGAGGTGTTTCATTACACATCTGAACAGATCGATTAATAATTATTTAAGAAGGATAAATAGTGGCAGCACATTACCTCAAACATGCAGAGTCTAACACAGCAAAGTGACTTGCTGAGAGTGGGGAAATGGAGTATGTGACAATCAAATCAAAGAAGATTTAATCTCTGATTGCAGTGAATTGCAATCATGTAAGTAAGACCTTACAGAAGCAACGATTTCTAATTCATGATGTTCCACTGCGTCTCCAATTATTAATTATTTACGAAGCAATTTCCTTTCTTGGTGACTAATGGTGTCATCAATTGTGAAGTGTGACCCCTGATCGCTTATTGTTGACCTAATGTTGACTGATACGAGCTAATGTTACCAGAGGGGCTAACACTTAAAAGGTATCCCAGCTGATGTGTTTCAAGTGTAATTCCATCATTGTGGTTTGATCCAGGAAGACTGTTCTCTCCTTTGTCATCATGTGTTTGCGAGGCCAAAGTTTCTCTCCCCTTGCATCATTCCTTACCACTTTTCTCACATCCTCTTCGCTCTGGGTCACAATTTGATGCTCACTGCCACTTTTCCAACAACTTCGCCAAGAGACAGTTTAACTATGGTGGCATCACTTCACCCAGTGTTATCCTAATGCAATGCCACAATGCGTGCGCGCGCACACATACACACACACACACACACACACACACACGGCCAGAGTAACCCAGGAACTGTATTGACTCTGAGACACATTAGGAGATATTAGGACAAGTGATAAAAAGTCTACTCAAAGGAGAATCTTAAGGGAGGTTGAGAGATAGGAAGGTTTGGAGAGAGGTTTAAAATCAGGGAGATAAGACCAGAAGACATAGGAGTGGAAGTAAGGCCATTCGGCCCATTGAGTCCACTCCACCATTCAATCATGGCTGATGGGCATTCCTGAAGAAGGGCTAATGCCCGAAACGTCGATTCTCCTGTTCCCTAGATGCTGCCTGACCTGCTGCGCTTTTCCAGCAACACATTTCCATCTCTGATGGGCATTTCCATTCCAGTTACCCGCACTCTCCCTGTATCCCTTAATTCCTTGCGAGATCAAGAATTTATCAATCTCTGTCTTGAAGATATTTAACGTCCCAGACTCCACTGCACTCCGTGGCAATGAATTCCACAGGCCCACCACTCTCTGGCTGAAGAAATGTCTCCTTAGTTTTGTGGAGTAATGGTGTAATGGTACTGTCCATGATCCAGTAAGTCAAAGGCCCAGCTGAATCACTGGGGACTGGGATTCAAGTCCTATCAAAGCAGTTGGTGGTACTTAAATTTGATTAATAAAATCTGGAACATAAAGCTAGTCTTGGTGATGGTGGCCAAGAAATCATCATTGCTTGTTGTAAAAGATTGTCTGGTTCTTTGGTGTCCTTTAGGGAAGGAAATCTGCCCCCTTCTTGGTCTGGCATACAGTAAAATCTGAAAGCATTATGAATGCTGGAAATCAGAGACAAAAAAAGGAATTGCTGGAAAAGCTCAGGTATTGCAGCATCTGTAGAGAGAAATCTATGTTAACATTTCGGGTCCAGTGACTCTTCCTGTAGCCTACAGTAATGTGGTTGACTCTAGCTGTCCTTTCACATGGTCCGAGCCAGCCACTCAGTTCAAGGGCTATTAAGGACTGGCAGCAAATGCTGTTCCTGTCCACACCCCATTAAAGAAAATATGTTGGAACACAATCTTCTTCCTGCTCAAGAATAACCTCCAACATTGATGGTGATTTCGAATCAGTGCAGGCAAAATTCTTGTCTTCGGTGACAAACATTGAGTATCTGTGAGAATAAAGGCTAATTCTAATTCTGATCTTGGATGTGGAGGATCTTAATGGTTAGATTCAGGACATGGTGAATCCAACAGCAGGAGTGATTAACCACCGCAATCACTTTGTAGCATCGAATAACACTTTCAATGCCTTTGGCTGGAAAACAATCAATATAGTGCAAATAAGATTTTGAAGATCAATACTTGGTTATAACAATCAGGAAAGACTGACTGGCTGGGGTATTATTGCTTGTAAAGGGAAGCCTGAAGGGTGACCTGATAGCTGTCTTTATGATTCTAAAAGGCTTTGATCTGTTCGACATAAAGAGAATGTTTCTGATATATATTTTACCAAATCCGCACATTGGTCAGCATGGTATATGCTGTGGTCACCAGAACCATGTAAGACGTTTGGGTAGATTCACTATTACCAATCTTTCTTATTGGTATTCATCTAATTTACTGATAGCTTGTGGGGAAGTATGCTCATATGAGGTTTTCAGCAGAAGTAAAGCTCATCTTGATAAACAGCATATTTATTACATTGTACTGAATGGCTAATTACATTACATATAATATACACAGTTGTCTCTTGTGATATATCAGGCTCAATTTGACAGTAAGTACACATTGGTGAGAGCTACATGGATTTAACACTGGAACAATTGGTACTATAACTGGTTAACTCCTCTCAAGAACAGGCTGAATGGGTGGAGTTTATGTTGTGATGCCAGTTAACCCTTTCAGATATTAACTGCTTTATCCAACAGTTTCCAGTTAATTGTGGAAGCCAGAGACTCGAGGTAAATATAAATAGAAATGTAGAATATAGAAGCAGGAGTTGGCCATTCGGGCCTTCAAGCCTGCTCTGTCTTAAGAGTCATAGAGAGATACAGCACAGAAACAGACCCTTCGGTCCAACTCATCCATGCTGACTAGGTTTCTCAGACTAGAAATAGTCCCCTTTTCCCGCACTTGGTCCATTACCTTCTAAACCTTTCCCATTCATGTACCTGTCCAAATGTCTTTTAAATGTTGTAACTATATCTGCATCTACCTCAAGAGAGAGGGTAATGGTGGAGGGTTGTTTTTCGGACTGGAGACCTGTGATCAATGGAGTGCCACAAGGATCGGTGCTGGCTCCTCTACTTTTTATCATTTATATAAATGATTTGGATGCGAGCATAAGAGGTACAGTTAGTAAGTTTGCAGATGACACCAAAATTGGAGGTGTTGTTGACAGCGGAGAAGGTTACCTCAGAGTACAACAGGATCTTGATCAGATGGGCCAATGGGCTGAGGAGTGGCAGATGGAGTTTAATTTAGATAAATACAAGGTACTGCATTTTGGGAAAGCAAATCTTAACAGTACTTATACACTTAATGGTAAGTCCTAGGGAGTGTTGCTGAACAAAGAGACCTTGGAGTGCAGGTTCATAGCTCCTTGAAAGTGGAGTCGCAGGTAGATAGGATAGTGAAGAAGGCGTTTGGTATGCTTTCCTTTATTGGTCAGAGTATTGAGTACATGAGTTGGGAGGTCATGTTGCGGCTGTACAGAACATTGGTTAGGCCGCTGTTGGAATATTGCATACAATTCTGGTCTCCTTCCTATCGGAAAGATGTGAAATTTGAAAGTGTTCAGAAAGGATTTACAAGGACGTTGCCAGGGTTGGAGGATTTGAGCTATAGGGAGAGGCTGAACAGGCTGGGGCTGTTTTCCCTGGAGCGTCAGAGGCTGAGGGGTGAGCTTATGGAGGTTTACAAAATTATGAGGGGCATGGATAGAATAAATAGGCTAAGTCTTTTCCCTGGGGTCAGGGAATCCAGAATTAGAGGGCATAGGTTTAGGATAAGAGGGGAAAGATAAAAAAGAGACTTAAGGGGCAACCTTTTCACACAGAGGGTGGTACGTGTATGGAATGAGCTGCCAGAGGAATTGGTGGAGGCTGGTACAATTGCAACATTTAAAAGGCATCTGGATGGGTATATGAATAGGAAGGGTTTGGAGGGATATGGGCCGGGGGCTGGCAGGTGGGACTAGATTGGGTTGGGATATCTGGTCAGCATGGATGGGTTGGACCAAAGTGTCTGTTTCCATGCTGTACATCTTTATGACTCTATGACTCTAGATCATTCCACATATGAACCATCATTGGTGTGAAACATTGTCCTGAGACCCCTTTGAAGTCTTTCCCCTCTCACCTTAAATGCCCTCTAGATTTGAACTCCCCTAATCTTGGGAAAAGACCTTTGCTATTCTTCTTACCTGTGACCCTTATTTATAAACCTCTATCTGGTCACTCGTCAACCTACTATGCTCCAGGAAAACAGACCAAGCCTGTCCAGCCTCTTGGTATAACTCAGACCCTCCAGTCCCAATAACGTCCTTTTATTCAACTGATCATGGCAGATCATCCGACTCAGTGCCCTGTTCCTCATCTCCCCACCCCACACACACAATTCTTTGATCTCTTTAGTCCTAAAACCTGTTTCTACACCTTTATTGAAAGTTTTCAATAATTGGCCTCAACAGTTTACTGTGGTGGAGAATTCCACATGCCTACCACTCTCTGAGTGAAGAAATTCCTCCTCATCTATGTCCTAAAAGGCTTATCCTTTATCCTTTATCCTGGGTCTGGACTCACCAGTTATCCAGAACATCCTTCCTGCATCTTTAATTATGTTAGAATTTTATGGGTTTCTATGAGAGCTGCCATCATTTTTTTAAACTTCCGTGAATATAGTTCCTGATGAAGGGCTTTTGCCCGAAACATTGATTCTCCTGCTCCTTGGATGCTGCCTGACCTGCTGTGCTTTTCCAGCACCACTCTCTTGACTCCTAGCTAATCCAGTCTCTCCCTGTTTGTGAGTCCAGCCACCTCAGGAATCAGTCTGGTAAACCATTGTTGTACTTCCTCCATAGCTGGAATATCCTTACTCGGAGAAGGAGACCGAAACTGCATACAATACTCTAGCTGTGCTTTTACAAATGCCACTGTACAGTTGGAACAAGATATCCTTGCTCCTGTACTCAAATCCCCTCTGTATGAAGGCCAACGTACTACTTGACTTCTTCACCGTATGCGGCACCTACACTCTTATAAGACCATAATACATAGGAGTGGAAGTAAGGCCATTTGGCCCATCAAGTCCATTCTGCCATTTAATCATGGCTGATGGGCATTTCAACTTCACTCTCCCTGTATCCCTTAATTCCTTGTGAGATCAAGAATTTATCAATCTCTGCCTTGAAGACATTTAATGTTGCGGCCTCCACTGCGCTCCATGGCAATGAATTCCACAGGCCCACCTGTGGATGCCATTGCTAAGCTCAATAGGCAATTCAGACAAAATGATGGAGGTCAGGAAGTCTTGAACCTAGGATGGCTGAGTCCAAAACTAGAGGGTTTAAGGTGAGAGGAGAAAGATTTGAAAAGGAGTAACGTTTTCAAGCAGAGGGTGGTGCATGTGTGGAACGAGCTGCCACAGGAAGTGGTGGAGGCTGGTAGAGTGACAACATTTAAAAGGCATCTGGATGGGTATATGAAGAGAAAGGGTTTAGAGGGATATGGACCAAATGGTGGCAAAAAGGAATAGGTCAGATTGAGATGTCTGGTCAGCGTGAATGTGTTAGACTGAAGGTCCTGTTTCCATGCTGTATGATTCAATGGGAGAAAAGCAGTATCAAGGCCCTCTGGATCTGAATTGAAACCTGAAGAACAATCTCATAAATCCAGGATTTCCTGTCTGAGAAGGTGCTGATATTTGTAATCAGCAGTCATTGCTGGCTTTTGTGAGACTACATCTGCAGTTTGATTCAGTGTTACATAGGCACAGTTTTTGACCCATGAGCCTCTGAGGGTGGATACGTGGTGAGGGGCTATCGAGGATTTTAGATTAGCCTTTGGTTTCGAACAAATGACCTTGAGGAATGGGAAATTCATTAACGTATTCATCTCTCTGCTATTTAAGACAGTCAATCATCTATTACAAGCGAATTAAAGACTTCCCTGAACTAGCAGGGAGGGGAGATGAAGTAAAGGATTGAACAGTGCAATAAGAAATACAATTAAAAAAAATCATTCAGATGTGAAATGAGCATTGCAGGATTTATTGCCCTCCCTAATTTTCCATGAGAAAATGGCGGGTGAGTCACCTTCGAAAACTTATGCTGTGCATTTGGCACTTAAGTTCATAAGTTCATAAGATATAGGAGCAAAATTAAGGCATTCAGCCCATCGAATCTGCTCCGTCATTCGATTACGGCTGATATGCTCCTCACCTCCATTTTCCTGCCTTCTCCCCATATCCTTTCAACCCATCACCAATTAAAAATCTGTCTGACTCCTCCTTAAATTTACTCACTGTTTCAGCATCCACTGCAGTTTGGGGCAGCGAATGCCACAGATTTATATCCCTTTGGGAGAAGTAGTTTCTCCTCAACTCTGTTTTAAATTTGCTACTTAAAATGATTAAGGGGCTTGGAGTAAAAAGAAGTAGATATGAGATTAAGTATAAGAGGTTAAGGACAGAGAGTGGGTGATTTTTTTTATATAATAGGCTCTGACCAGAGTGAGTGTTTGAAGCAAAGACCGAATTAACATTGAAGAGTGGGTTAGATGATTTAAGAAGAGGGGAGGTACAGAGATGAGGAAATGTAACAGGCACATAATGCTGGCTAGGACCATTGCTCGTTGCAAAGGATGAGGCCAAATTTGGTCCAGTAGAGGTGAGCAACCTGCTTTCTTACTGTAATAGCTAAAACTTAGGTATTAAGCGCCTTTATTGGCAGCAGTTCACACAACGGCCATTCTATCCTAAGAGCCAGGCTGAGAGAAAAAAGAGGACTACAGATGCTGGAGATCAGAGTCAAATTGTGTGGTGCTGGAAAAGCACAGCCAATCAGGCAGCATCCGAGGAGCAGGAGGGTCGATGTTTCGAGCATAAACTGTTCATAGGGAATGACATTCCTGACAAAGAGCTTATGCTTGTAACTGTGACTCTCCTGCTCCTTGGACGCTGCCTGACTGGCAGCACCACACTTTTTGAGCCAGGGTATACATTCCTAATTAAAAACAAAAACAGAAATTGCTGGAAAAACTCAGCAGATCTGGCAGTGTCTGTGGAGAGTAATCAAAGGAAACCTTTCAGGTCCGGTGACTCTTCTTCAGAATAGTGAATCATAACATCCAATGTTCTGCCGTGTCAACAGGTTGTGAGTTCAAATCCCACTCCAGTGACTCAGGCATAAAATCCAGACTAGGGCATGCAATATCAGCATTGAGGGAATGCTACATGGTCAAAGGTACGGTCTTTTTGGATGAGACATTGTCGGAGGCCCTATTTACCCTTTCAGGTGAAGGCAAAAGGTCACCTGGCACTACCATGAAGAAGGGCAGGAGGGTTCTTTCAGCCTGCCAGCCATGTTAATCCCTTGATCATCCTCAATAAAACAAAATAATTTGGTCATAGCAAATGTTGCTCAAGAGTCATCGAGATGTACAGCACAGAAACAGACACCTCAGTCCAACCCATCCATGCCAACCAGATATTCTAACCCAATCTAGTCCCACCTGCCAGCACCTGGCCCATATCCCTCCAAACCCTTCCTATTCATATACCCATCCAAATGCCTCTTAAATGTTGCAATTGTACCAGCCTCCACCACTTCCTCTGGCAGCTCATTCCACACACGCACCACCCTTTGCGTGAAAACGTTGCCTCTTTTATATCTTTCCGCTCTCACCCTAAATCTATGCCCTCTAGTTCTGGACTCCCCAAACCCAGGGAAAAGACCTTGACTATTTACCCTATTCATGCCCCTCCTGATTTTATAAACCTCTATAAGGTCACCCCTCAGCCTCAGATGCTCCAGGGAAAACAGCCCTATCCTCCAATCCTGGCAACATCCTTGTAAATCTTTTCTGAACCCGTTCAAGTTTCACAACATCTTTCCGATAGGAGGGAGACCAGAATTGCACGCAATATTCCAACAGTGGCCTAACCAATGTCCTGTACAGCCGCAACATGACCTCCCAACTCCTGTACTCAACACTCTGACCAATAAAGGAAAGCATACGAAATGCCTTCTTCACTATCCTATCTACCTGCAACTCTACTTTCGAGGAGCTATGAACCTGCACTCCAAGGTCTCTTTGTTCAGCAACACTTCCTAGGACCTTACCATTAAGTGTTTAAGTCCTGCTAAGATTTGCTTTCCCAAAATGCAGCACCTTGTATTTATCTAAATTAAACTCCATCTGCCACTTCTCAGCCCATTGGCCCATCTGATCAAGATCCTGTTGTAATCTGAGGTAACCTTCTTCGCTGTCCACTACACCTCCAATTTTGGTGTCATCTGCAAACTTACTAACTATACCTCTGAAGTTCACATCCAAATCAT
Organism: Chiloscyllium plagiosum; assembly: GCF_037043375.1. Classification (NCBI taxonomy): domain Eukaryota; kingdom Metazoa; phylum Chordata; class Chondrichthyes; order Orectolobiformes; family Hemiscylliidae; genus Chiloscyllium; species Chiloscyllium plagiosum. The sequence continues at coordinate 107,790,083 of NW_028270145.1, read as the reverse complement.
TTTTATAAATGATGAAAAACAGTGGACCCAGCATCGATCCATGTGGCACTCCACTGGTCACAGGCCTCCAACACCACCCTCTGTCTTCTACCTTTGAGCCCGTTCTGTATCCAAATGGCTAGTTCTCCCTGTATTCCATTAGATCTAACCTTGCTAACAGTCTCCCATGGGGAACCTTGTCGAATGCCTTACTGAAGTCCATATAGATCATGTCTACCACTCTGCCCTCATCAATCCTTTTTGTTAATTCTTCAAAAAACTCAATCAAGTTTGTGAGACATGATTTCTCACGCGCAGAACCACGTTCACTATTCCTAATCAATTCTTGCCTTTCCAAATACGTGTACATCCTGTCCCTCAGGATTCCCTCCAACAACCTGTCCATCACCAACGTCAGGCTCACTGGTCTATAGTTCCCTGGTTGTCCTTACCACCTTTCTTAAATAGGAGCACCACGTTAGTCAACCTCCAGTCTTCTAGCACCTCACCTGTGACTATTGATGTTTCAAATGTCTCAGCAAGTGGCCCAGCAATCACTTCTCTAGCTTCCCACAGAGTTCTAGGGTACACCTGATCAGGTTCTGGGATTTATCCACTTTAATGCGTTTCAAGACATCCAGCACTTCCTCCTCTGTAATCTGGACATTTTTCAACATGTCACCGTCTATTTCCCTACAGTCTATATCTTCCATGTCCTTCTCCACAGTAAACACTGATGCAAAATACTCGTTTAGTATCTCCCCCATCTCCTGCAGCTCCATACACAGGCTGCCTTGCTGATCTTTGAGGAGCCCTATTCTCTCCCTAGTTACCCTTTTGTCCTTAATGTATTTGTAAACATCCTTTGGATTCTCCTTAACACTATTTACCAAAGCTATCTCATGTCCCCTTTTTGCCCTCCTGATTTCTCTCTGAAGTGTACTGCTACTACCTTTATACTCTTCTAAGGATTCACTCGATCTATACCTGTCTATATCTTACATATGCTTCCTTCTTTTTCTTAACCAAACCCTCAATTTCTCTAGTAATCCAGCATTCCCTGCGCCTACGTGCATTTCTTTTCACCCCAACAGGAATATACTTTCTCTGGATTCTCATTATCTCATTTCTGAAGGCTTCCCATTTTCCAGCCGTCCTTTTACCTGTGAACATCTGCGCCCAATCAGCTTTTGAAAGTTCTTGCCTAATACCGTCAAATTTAGCCTTTCTCCAATTTAGAAATTCAACTTTTAGATCTGGTCTATCCTTTTCCATCATTATTTTAAAACTAATAGAATTATGGTCGCTGGCCCCAAAGTGCTCCCCCACTGACACCTCAGTCACCTGCTCTGCCTTATTTCCCAAGAGTAGGTTTTGCACCTTCTCTGTTGGTAGGTGGGACTAGATTGGGTTGGGATATCTGTTCGGCCTTGGTCTCAAGGGTCTGTTTCCATGCTGTACATCTCTATGGCTCTAGGTACATTCACATACTGAAACAGAAAATGTTCTTCTATATGCTTAATAAATTCTTCTCCATCTAAACCCTTAACACTACGGCAGTCCCAGTCTCATAGAGTCATAGAATTATATAGCACGGAAACAGACTCTTCGCTCCAATCTATCCATGCCGAACATAATCCCAAACTAAACTAGTCCCACCTGCCTGCTCCTGACTCATTTCCCTCCAAGCCTTTCCTATTAATGTACTTATCCACATTATCTTTTAAATATTGTAATCATACCCACATCCACCACTTCCTCTGGAATTTCATTCCACACAAGAACACTATGTAAAATTTTGCCCCTCATGTCTTTTTTTAAATCTCTCTCCTCTCACCTTATGCTCACTAGTGTTGAAATCCCCCATCCCAGGGAAAAGATACTACCAATAACTCTGTCCGTACCTCTCATAACTTTGTAAACTTCTATAAAGTCACCTCTCACCCCTCCTGTGTAGCAGTATAAAAAAAGTCAGATCCATCTGGTCCTCAACTTGCACCCCATCAACCTCTGTATACATCACATCGTCCTTCGCCATTTCCGCCACCTACAAACAGACCCAACCACCAGAGATATATTTCCCTCCCCACCCTATCCGCTTTCTGTAAAGACTTTTCCCTCCGCAGCTACCTGGTCAGGTCCACACCCCCCATACCAACCCACCCTCCCGTCCTGGCACCCTCCCCTGCCACCGCAAGAATTGCAAAACCTGCGCCCACACCTCCTCCCTCACCTCCATCCAAGGCCCCAAAGGAGCCTTCCACATTCTTCAAAGTTTCACCTGCACATCCACCAATGTCATTTACTGTATCCGTTGCTCCCGATGCGGTCTCCTCTACATTGGGGAGACAGGACACCCACTCGCGGAGTGCTTCAGGGAACATCTCCGGGACACCCACACCAACTAACCCCACTGCCCCGTGGTCGAACACTTCAACTCCCCCTCCCACCCCACGAGGGTCCTGGGCCTCCTCCATCGCCACTCCCTTACCACCTGACACCTGGAGGAAGAATGCCTCATCTTCTGCCTTGGGGCCCTCCAACTCCATGGCATCAATGTGGACTTCACCAGTTTCCACATTCCCCCTCCCCCCACCTTATCCCAGTTTCAACCTCTCGGCTCGGCACCGCCCTCATGATTTGTCCTTCCTGTCCATCTTCCTTCCCACCTATCTGCTCCACCCTCCTCTCCGACCTATCACCTTTACCCCCACCTCCATTTACCTCTCGTACTCTCAGCCACCTTCCCCCAGCCCCACCCCCCTCCCATTTATCTCTCCACCCCCGAGTCTCCTGTTTGACTACAGTACTTCTGTACATTACAACAGGCATTATGCTTCAAAGGTGGCCATGGAGCATCATGGGACATTCATATAAGGTGCTGTAGCAATGCAAGATTTTTCCCTTCAATAAATTCATGCAGCAACCAAAAACCCCAGTAAGAAAAAGTATCACCACAAGCTTCTAACAGGTTGTGTGAGAGTCTGGAATGGGAATGACTGCATGACCAGTGTTCTAAAAGGCTGCAATGTGGGACTTTGTTTTGATTAATGCGTTCTGCTTCCTTTAACAGCTGCACTGCAGAAGCTGCGGCTGTACCATCAGCCCATCTCCAGGAGCTGGGTGACATCACCGTCAATGAACAGGACAATCAATCAGGCCCGGTTTCCACGGCGACCCTGGACTGCGGCGCAGAAGGCAATCGGAAGCTCGCTGGTGTTCGTCGGCAGACAGATTGTGTAAATAAGTGCTACTTTATTGCTTTTGGCTGCGAGTTGAGAACACTTACAGTCGGCTGACCCAGAGATTTACCCTCGCAGGCAAGGGAATAAGGCAGGAACAGCTTGGTGGTGGTGACTAATTGCAGCTTGAACCGATACAATCCACTTGGATGTCAGTGGTGTGGCAACGTGATGCATTATGTTATTGATGAACCCTTGAGAGAGATAACAGTGGGAGTGCAGCATCGTAGGGCATTGCTAGACGTAGACAGACCACAGCCTATTGAATATTGTCTTCGGTCATCCTGATAGTCATATAAAACAATGCTAATGGAGTTGTTGGTTAATCTGGCAATCAATCTCTATCAATTAGCTTGCAGCAGGCCCAGACGTGTGGTGAGGAAAATTGTATCAAGAGATTCAGGTGGTTTACATATATAGAACACTGGATACTCAGGAGTGCATTACAAGCTGGCATCTAATCAAGAGGTTTGGGTGGTTTTTGTGTAGACTTGAATCTAATCTAGGGTTTAGATGGTTTATAAGCAGAGTAAAAGAGATGGGTAGCATCTCTACCACTTAACCAGAAGTTCCGTGTTCAAGTCCCAACCTTGATAACCATGGAAAGTGAGGGCACGGTCACATCAGGTCGATGACTAACCTGCTACTCCTTCCAGTATGCCCGATGGCAGACAGTATGAGTTGAAGAGTGTGGTGCTCGAAAAGCACAGCAGATCAGCAGCATCTGAGGAGCAGGAGAATCAATGTTTCGGGCAGAAGCCCTTCATCAGGAAGGGGTCATGCCCAAATATTGATTCTCCTGCCCCTCGGATGCTGCCTGACATACTGTGCTTTTCCAGCATCACACTCTGGACTCTGATCTCCAGCATTTGCAGTCCTCACTTTCTCCTGGCAGACAGTAACAGCCTCAGAGTCTGCTGGTCAGCCAGAACCCCACCTGGGTTAACTCCAATGCAACAGCCTCCCCATGCTAAAAGGCTCCACTTTAGGCTGTACTCCATGGTAAATATCTTTCTCACTTTGAGAGACAAACCAAAAGGTATAATAAAATGATGGATCACCAGGATAAAGTACAAGTTGGAATCTAATTGAGAAGTTTAGGTTGTTTCTAAAAAAGAATGCTAGTCAGCAAGCAGTGAGTTGCAAACTGGAATCTAATCAATAGTTTACATAGTGGATATCTGGGAGTAAATTGCAAGTTGCAATCTAATTGAGGCATTAGGCTTGTTTAAAAGCAAATTACTGTGGATGTTGGAATCTGAAACCAAAAGAGAAAATGCTGGAAAATCTCAGCAGGTCTGGCAGCATCTGTAAGGAGAGAAAAGAGCTGACATTTCGAGTCTAACTGACCCTTTGTCAAAACTTAGGATTGTTTATATAGCAAGGAGTGAGTTACAGACTGCAATCTAATTGAGGGGGTGTGCTCATTTGTACAGCAGGGAGATAGTTAGTGAGTGGAATCTAATCAAGAAGTTGGGTGGATTATAAAGCAAGGAGTGAGTTACAGACTAGAATCTATTCGAGAGGTTGGGGTGGTTTATATAGCAAGGAGAGAGTTATGGACGAGAATCTATTCGATAGGTTGGGGTGGTTTATATAGCAAGGAGAGAGTTATGGACGAGAATCTATTCGATAGGTTGGGGTGGTTTATATAGCCAGGAGAGAGTTATGGACTAGAATCTATTCGATAGGTTGGGGTGGTTTATATAGCAAGGAGAGAGTTATGGACTAGAATCTAACCAGAAAGGCTTGAGATCATTTATGCTTACAACAAAGCAAAATTCTGTGGATGCTGGTAATCTGAAATAAAAACAGAAAATATTGGAATTGGGTCAGGAAGCAAAGGTGGAGAGACAAAAACAAAGCTAATATTTCAGATCAATTACCTTTTCTCACAATTGGAATTTAGAAATGTGACCTGTTTTATACAACTGCAGAGATAGGGAAAAGGTGCAGGAGGGAGAAAGGAAAGGTCATAGGGATATGGTGGAAGGCAGGACAGATTGAATGACAGAAGAGATAATGTTACAAGGCAAATGGGTGGCGATGAGACAAATAAAGACACAGTTGGTTGATAGAATGTGTGAAAAATGCTTATCAACGGCTGTCATCAGAGAAAATTAGGTCACTTGTTATGAACTGAAACTGTTGAGTTTGCTGCTGCTCCTGAATAAAGATGGGATGCTGCCCCTCGACGCTGCTTTCTCTGCGCTTCATTGGAAGGCTGCAGCAGACAGAGGGGTTGGAGTGAGCACGGGATAAACAATTGAAACAACAGGCGACTAATTATTTGAGGTCACACTTAAAGACTAAATGAAAGCCGTCAATTTGCACTGAGTCTCCCAGGTTCAGAGGGGACAATATTGTGAGCAGAGAAAGTACTAGATCAAAAGATGAAATTTAAATTGGATGGTATGTTAGAGGCCCTGGACAGTGGGGAAGGGTGGAGGTGAAACAGGTGGTGTGGACCCCCTTGCACTTGTGTAAGAAGATGCTGATGGAAGGGAGAGGGCTGAGGGGTAATTGAGGAGGAATCCTGAAGAAGGGCTTATGCCCGAAACGTCGATTCTCCTGCTCCTCGGATGCTGCCTGGCCTGCTGTGTTTTTCCAGCATCACATTTTTCAACTCTGGTCTCCAGCATCTGCAGTCCTCCCTTTCTACCAGCAAATAAAGGACAGTAATGAGGCAAGACAAGAAATAAAGATTGGATCTGGAGATAATGTGAAATGGTGAGAGTGGAATGGCAGAGGGGAAAGGACAAGAAGATCCTGGCTTCGGTTGGCTGGGAATGTGATGAGAAGGATCCGACCACCCACTGGTATGTTTAAATTTGGTTCAGGAATATAGAATTGAAAGCTGGTGGCCACGAAACTATCATTAATTGTTTACAAACCCATTTAGTTCATCAGTAGCCTTTGGGGAAGCAAATCAGCTGACCATCTGGTATGACCTACGTGTAACTTCAGACCCAAAGCGATGTGGTGGACTCTTAACTGCCCTCAGAAATGACAAGGCAAGTCTGTAATTTCCAGGGCATTATGGGATGGAAAGCAAATGCTGGGGTGCCAGTGGTGCACATCCTGTGAAATAATAAAGAAAGACAAAAGTGATTGTGACTTGCCCAAGGAGCAGACCACCCTGCTAGCTATTATGTCATGGGGGAGTCCCCAGATTGCATCAGCAGCGCCCAAACAGTCTCTCCTCTCATTGGCCATGGTAAAGCCCCTTTCATTATCACCAATGATGATGTTCCGGAGAAGAATGGATCAATTCTTCGTTTCACGCTCTAACATTTCTTTCCCTCTCTTCCTCAGCATTCCCTCCCTGGATGTCGAAGGTCAAGCTCTGACGCAGCCTATGGGACTACGGAGAGTGCCAAGGCCCAACGTGAATGCCGCCTGCGCCCCCATTTCAGCGACCCCATGCCAGCTGACGCAGTCAAACGGAAGCAGTTGGAGATGAGGATAGCGGCTGCTGCATGGGGCCTTGGTCAGAAGAGACGCCAAGAGAAGGACGGCAACAGTGGGAGTAAGTAAAACTCCGGCTGTTGGACTTCCACATGTTGGGTAGCTCAATTGGCATTCGTCTCTCTTGATTGAGAAGTGGTGGTGTCGAGTTCTGCTTCAGCACAAATAATGGGAGAAGATGTTTGCAAACGGAGGGTCCACTTTTTCATTTCTTTGCTTGCATCATTAGCTTGGAGGACTGCAGATGCTGGAGATCAGAGTCAAAGAGTGTGGTGCTGGAAAAGCACAGCAGGTCAGGCGGCATCCGAAGAGCAGGAGAAGGGCTTATGCCTGAAACGTTGATTTTCCTGCTCCTCGGATGCTGCCTGACCTGCTGTGCTTTTCCAGCATCACTCTAATCTTCACTCATCTTAGAGGGCAAGTGAGTCAACCACATTATGGTGGGTTTGGAGTCACACATAAGCTAGACCAGGTGATGACAGCAAATTTCCTTCCCTCAAGGAAGCCAGTCATTGACTGATACACAGGAGAAAGTGAGGTCTGCAGATGCTGGAGATCAGAGCTGAAAATGTGTTGCTGGAAAAGCACAGCAGGTCAGGCAGCATCCAGGGAACAGGAGAATCGACGTTTCGGGCATAAGCCCTTCATCAGGAATGAGGAAAGTGTGTCCAGCAGGCTAAGATAAAAGGTAGGGAGGAGGGACTTGGGGGAGGGCTTTTGGAAATGCGATAGGTGGAGGGAGGTCAAGGTGAGGGTGATAGGTCAGACTGGGGTGGGGGCGGAGAGGTCAGGAAGAAGATTGCAGGTTAGGAAGGCGGTGCTGAGTTCGAGGGATTTGACTGAGACAAGGTGGGGGGAGGGGAAATGAGGAAACTGGAGAAATCTGAGTTCATCCCTCCAACCACAAGGGATGAACTCGGATTTCACCAGTTTCCTCATTTCCCCTCCCCCCACCTTGTCTCAGTCAAATCCCTCGAACTCAGCACCGCCTTCCTAACCTGAGATCTTCTTCCCGACCTCTCCGCCCCCACCCCAGTCTGACCTATCACCCTCACCTTGACCTCTTTCCACCTATCGCATTTCAGACGCCCCTCCGCCAAGTCCCTCCTCCCTACCTTTTATCTTAGCCTGCTGGACACTTTCCTCATTCCTGAAGAAGGGCTTATGCCCGAAACGTCGATTCTCCTGTTCCCTGGATGCTGCCTGACCTGCTGCGCTTTTCCAGCAACACATTTTCAGCATTGACTGATACACAGACAGTCATTGATAGATTTTTGGGCAATGAGGGTATCCAAAGGTATGGGGTGTGTCAAGAATATGGAATTGCTGTGAACATCAGCCATGATCATATTGCTCAGTGAAGCAGGCTTGAGAGACTGAATGGCCTGTTCCAGCTTTTACTTCTTAATGTCGAGGTATCAGAGGCCGCCTGGTGCAAGGGGAACTCTTGCAAGTGGATTTATGTTCGGATTCTTGTTTGTCCTCTTGCCCTTGTGAAGTCTAGAGATTGATAGACCTGAAATATTGAAAGAAATGTTAACTGATTTTGAGAGACTATGGAAATGGGCGTAATTACTGAATAATGAGTACTTACCAGTAAAGCTACCCCTTGGGTATTTAGTTATAATTAAACCTGCACTGATTTCTAAAGTATTCACATTTATTACTTTATAATATCACACAGTATTACCCCAATAATGACTATTGTTGTTATCCTGTAGTACCGTCTCATGGTGTGTATTAACATCCTGTGACAGTGTGTGTTACTACTGCAATGACCATGTATGTTAGCATGCCATGACAGTACATGTTAACATCTCATAACCATGTCGAAGAGTGTGGTGCTGGAGAAGCACAGCTGGTCAGGCTGCATGCAAGGAACAGGAGAGTCGATGTCTCGGGCTTAAGCCCTTCATCAGGACTCTCCTTCTCCTCAGATGCTGCCTGACCAGCTGTGATTTTCCAGCACCACACTCTTTGACTTTGATCTCCAGCATCTGCAGTCCTCACTTTCTCCTAGTATCTCATAGCCATGTGTATGAATATCCCATAACGTGTGCTCTTTTCCATTACTATCTGCTGATGATCTGGTTACTGTCCCCTAACATTGTTTTGCATCCCTTGACAATGTGTATTGCTGCCCCTTGACACCAAGTGCTACTATCACCGATGGATTGCTTCTGTGTTACTAACCCGATCGTGTGCATTGCTACTGTGTTACTATCCCCTGACATTGTGTGTTAATGACACTGTGTTTTAATCTCCCGACAATGTGTTTTTATCCCTTGACACTATGCATTACTGTCCCTGTCACTGTCTTGCGCTCTCCTGTCACTGTATGTCACTATCCCTGACATTGTGTGCTAATGTTCCCTGCCCATGTGTGTTACTATCCCCTGACACTATTACTGTCCCCTGACATGGTGTGTTACTACCTTATACCATTGTGTTGGTTTCTCCAGCATTGGTAGCACATTGGCAATGATCAGACTTTTCAGCTCCAAGAAATCTACTAATGGTTGTGATTTCATCATCTCCAATACACAGATCCACTTTCCAACCCCTCCATCAGGCTGGCTGACTCCTCTTCTAGCTCAAAGCCAAGAGACGGTCACCAGGGAAGAACCGGCTCAGACAACAGATCAAAGCATCGCTGGAGTAACCTCAGCACAGACAGTGGTGTGGTGGGACTGAATGACAGAAGTGAAGAGAGGGAGGAGGAAGAGGCTGAGCGTGAAAGGAAGAGCAGAACAGCAGAAGTAGAGAGAGCGGACAGCGGTATTGGGCCAGCCATGGCCAAGAAATGGAAAAGTCGGGTGGGGGAGACAGCACGTTCAGTGCAGGCCTGGGTTGTCCATCGACCCTGTGTCGACTGCGGAGAGAGAGACATCTCAGAGGCAGACCTGAGGGATGCCATGAAGATACGAGAGAACCTCTGTGGACAGTGTGCAAAGCGCAGGACTGAGCGTAAGGAGGCCATCTTGGAATTTGTCAACACGGAATCGAGCTATGGGGAGGACCTACGCATTATCAAGGAGGAGTTTCACCTCCCCATGCAGGCGGCTGGACTCCTGACCCCAGAGCAGCTAGCGGTGATCTTCAGTAACATACAGGAACTCATAGAGGTCAATGAGAAATTTCTGGAGAGGCTGCATGACTCCACTGAACAAGCCTTTGATCAGGTGAGCTCAGCCCTATGTTAAAACACAAAGAATTAAGAAGTGGAAGCAGGAGTAAATGAAACAGCCCATCGAGTTTGCTCTGTCATTAAATATAACGATCTTCAGCTTCAATTGCACTTTCCCTTCCCGCTCCCTGAATTCCTTGATTCCCTAATACACCAAAAATCTTTGTGTTGCATAGCCTTAATGATGGAGCATTGAAGTAACAACGCTTCCTCCCTAACACTTGAGATAGACTTGGAAATAAAGTTACTTTGCTTAAATAGCACCTTTATCAACACTCAAAGCAATATAGCCAATTAAACATTTTGATATGTAGTCACCATTGCAAGGTAGGAAATACAGCAATCAGTTTGAACCCATCAGGGTCCCACAAACAGAAGCGCCTTCTTCAGAAAGGTGACGGAACCTGAAGCGTTAACTCTGCTTTCTCTGCACAGATGCTGCCAAACCTGCTGAGTTTTTCCAGCAATTTCTGATGTTGTTCCTGATTTCCAGCATCTGTGGTTCTTTGGGTTTTTTTTTCCCTACAAACAGAAATTTGATATTAGCCAAATTACCTACCTTTTGTTGATTGAGGCGTACATATTTGTCAGATACCAGTGCAGTATCCCCCTAAACCAGAGGTGTGCCTGTCATGGGAGTGTTCGATGGGGGACAATATGGAGGGAGCTTTACTTTGTATCAAATCTGTGCTTTCTGTACCCTGGGAGCATTTGATGGGGGGACAGTGAGCTTTACTTTCAGTTTCAAACAGTACAGAGAGGTTTACTTTTAGTTTAAAAGAGTATAGGTACATTTACTTTCACTTTAAAAGCGTTGAGAAATTTTACTCTGAATCTAACCCTGTGCAAAACCTGTCCTGGAAGTGTTTGATTGGGACAGTGTCGAGAAAGTTTTACTTTCAGTTTAAAAGAGGAGAGAAAGCTTTACTTTCTGTTTAAAGGAGTAGAGAGAGCTTTACTTTCTGTTTAAAAGTGTAGAGGGTGCTTTACTCTGAATCTAACGCTATGCTGTGCTTGTCTGAGAAGTGTTTGAAGTGGTTGTTATGACACTGGGTAAACCTCCCCTGCTAATTTCAACCAGCAGCACAGGAAAGATTTACCTGTGTGGAACCTGTGAAAATTCGAGAGGCAAAGAACTATCCCAAAAGTCACTATTTAAAGTAAAAGTTAACAACTTTATTTTTTAAACTCTAACAGAGAATAATTAGCTAACAATTATTTACAACTCCTTTCTCTATATTTTACTTTCCCCTCTACAGTCCTGGTGTGATAAAAATCCCGATTAATGTTTGCAAAGCAAAAGTTCTTATCTCAAAACCAGACAGCTTTCAGTTCTTCTCTGTATTCCTGCCTTCTTTTCTTCTTTGTGGGGATTCTGCTTCATGGGACTTTGAGAGATAAAGGTACCTTTAGGAGAGCACTGTTTCTGTAAGCTGTCTTGTTGGTGCTGGCTGTTCTTTTTGCCGCTCTGGGTAACTGTCACTGCAAAGCATCAGATTGTTTCATTGGTTTTAATATTATCAAAATACCAAATTCAAACTTGATTGCAGTTTGGTATCTTGGGGCATAATTTATAGTGATTAGCCGAATTTGAATTTGTTTTTGTCTCATAGCAACCCAGGTACTGCTAACTGCTGGACCAAATGTTACATTGTAAATTTTCCAGTACTCTGTGTGCTTCTCTAAGTCCTTGCTGGCTTTTCAACTCTCTTAAACGTACTTTACACCTTCATAAGTGTCCAAGAGAAAGAGGAGACCCTCACATTTGAACTTGACAAATAATCACATATGAGCACCTCCCATTGGAAAGCAATTAGAATAAAAGGCCCTTTCCTCCCAATCTTTGATATAACTAATCGTAAGGCAAAAAGTAATCCACAAATGGTAATTCCGGCTGAAATTGGTAAACACCAAATGACCCAGAGATTGACCTCAGCCAAGCACCCTATGATTAGCCTGAGCCATCTTTGCTCACGCTGCCTAGTGACTGGGGGAAATTGGCATCTAAGGAGTGATCAGGAAACGTAACTTAATGAAATCAGTGATCAATTTCAAAGAAGCCCTAACCAACTCAAAATACGAATCCGATAGTTATAATAATTTCAATTCTATCCTCTGCATTTTATCTGTCTGTGTAAAGATAGCAGAGAGATTAAATTCCAACCAAAGAATCATAGAATAGTTACAACACAGGAGACCATTCAACCTGCTTTAATAGTGCTGGCCCTTTGAAGGAACCTAATTCCATCATCCTGCCTTTGATCTCCAGCACCTGCAGCCCTCACTCTCTCCAAGTTGATTTCAACCTTACTGCGAAGCCTCTTCCAAGGATACCTATCTTGAAGAAGTTCTCCTCTCTCTACAAAGATCTCAGTGAGTCCCTCTCTCACTGCAACCCCCAAGTCCTCTCCTCTGCCCTGAAGCTCTTCCGTCACGTCCTCTAGCAGACTCTCCATCACTGCCCTCCCTGACCTATCATCCTCCCTCACCTTCATCCACCTATCACTTTCCCGGCTATCTCTCCCCCAACTCCACCCCCCTCCTCCCATTTATCTCTCAGCAGCGACCCACAAGCCTCATTCCTGATGAAGGGCTTATGCCGGAAACGTCGATTTTCTTGCTCCTCGGATGCTGCCTGACCTGCTGTGCTTTCCCAGCACCACTCTCTTGACTCTTTCTCCTTTACCTCGTAACCCTTCACATTATTTTCAGATTATAATCAATTCCCTTGACTGTTTCGACTGGACCTGTCTCCAATACATTCTCAGGCAGTGCATTCCGGACCCTAACCATTGATTGTGTGAAAATGTTTATAGACTTATCATCATTGACTCTTTTTTTTTTACCAATTATCCTATTTCTGTGTGCTTTTATTTTCAATCCTTCCACCAATAGGAACACTTTCTGCTTATCTAATCTGCAATTACCACATGATTTATAGCAGTGTTTACATAAACAGGCCATTCAGCTCTCTGGTCCCTGCTAGTGCACACGCTCCACTTGAGCTTCCTTCCATTTAACACAACAGCATTTCTTTCTATTCCATTCTCCATCAGGTATTTATCCAGCTTCCCCTAAAACACATCCGTGATATTCCTCGCAATAATCCCACGTGAGTTTCACATTCTCCACACTCAATGGTTACTTGTATTTACCTATCAAAGAGGATCTTATGAAGATACCATGGATGCTGCTGACTAGTGTTTAAGGGAAACGAGTCTGAGTGTGATGCTGAACTGTACAAAGAAGATCTCTCATTTTTACAGATTTGGCTGATGCGAACAGTAGAATGGGGTTATCCTATTAAGTATCATGAAGATCTCCAAGCTCGGTGGACAAAATACCCCACAGAGAATCCTATTGGGTAGCATTTCCTGGGTGGGCACACACAGAAAAGGGGCCATAGCCTTGATCGATTCAGAGCCTGAGGACTTTCACTACAAAGGCTGTCAAGTGAACAAGGGTCACTTGTAGAGATCATGGGAGAGTGTGGAAATCGTATGTCAGTGTTCATCAGCAAGTTCAGGAGAGGAAAGGACAGAAACGAAAAGGTCAAACGATATTATTATACCTTGCACTCGCAATCCAGTCACTGTGGTCTTTGTCCTTAGTTGTGCTAAGTCCTGCTCAAACATTCAAAAAAACAACTCTAGTATTCTAACACTTGTTTTTAATTCCCTCTGTGGCCTCACTATCCTTTCTAACTGCCTCCAATCCTCTAGAATATCTGCAGCTCCTCAAGTACTGGACTTCCGGGCTTAACAAATTTGACTGCCCAATCATTGATGACGCCCTCGGTTACTGAGGCCTGAAGCTCTAGAATCTCCTTCCCAAACCTCTCTACAAATCACTTGTCCTTTTAGATGCTTCATAAAACCAACTTTTCTGACCAAGGCGATCCTGTGGCTTGGTGTCAGATTTTTGTTGAAATGGTTATGCAAAATGTTGTCAGACATTTGACCGTGATAATGGCACTCTATCAATGCCAGTTGTCATTGTCTTCTTACTGTTCTTTCTTTTGAATATGTTGCCAGGATGATGAGGACTTTTTAACCGTGTGCATTGGCGAAATGTTCCTTGAGTTTGTCAACATGCTGCCAGCATTTCAGACTTACTGCATCCATCAGTCTACCTCCATCAACATGCTGAACACACTGGAGAAAGAGAAGGAACTCCTCAGGTAAAAATCGCCAAACCTCTTCACAATTTGTAGAACCATAAATCACAGAGAAGCATAGGAGCAGAGTAGGCCATTCAGCCCATCGGGACTGCTCCACCATTTACTACAATAATGGATGGTTGAACACCTCATTGCCTTTTATCCACACAATTAACACACTCAGTCTACCATATGGAAATATAAATATTTATTCCTCCAAATAGCCCCAGACACACACACACACACACACACACACACACACACACACACACACACACACACACACAAACAACTCACTGACTAGTGTAGTAAGAGAGACAGGAGAGGACGAAGCTGAGAAAAGTTCACAAGAAAATTGAACCATGGAGCAACTCATTCTTTGACCCTTATTCAGAGTTCAGTAAAGTGATGGAAGGGATCAAAACCTGTACACCATCTACAAGACACAGGGAAGTCTGATGAATTACTCCTCATTAGCCTGGATGGGTGCAGCTCCAACAATTCTCAAGAAGAATGACACCATCCAGGGCAAACCAGCCCACTTGAATGGCACCACATCCCTAAATATTAACTCCTTCCACCACCGTACTCAGTAGCAGCAGTGTGTACTCTCACCTCACCTCACCTCTGGAATTCAGCTCTTCTGTCTGTGTTTGAACTAAGACTGTGCTGGGTTCAGGAGTTAAGTAGCCCTGTGAGATTCAAGAACAGCTTCTTCCTGGCTATTATTAGATTTGTGAATGGACCTCTCGTTTCTGAAAGTTGATCTTTCCCGCTCTTTCTCTGTGGCTGTAACACTATATTCTGCATTCTGTTCTCTTACCCTGATGTATTCATGCAAGGTATGATTTGTTTGGTTGGCAGGCAAAACAATACTTTTCACTGTATCGCAGTACAGTGCCTCCACATCCAATACCAGGCTAGTGAAAACCTTCTCTGGACTGCCTCTCATGCCAGTCAATGATCTTGAAGCAAATTGCTCTCACCATTAACCAAGTATTCTTTGACTTACTTCCAGGATCTTCCTTGACGTGTCGCAGAATGACAACACTGCCCTGCGCCGGATGAATCTGCGGTCATTCCTGATGGCTCCACTGCAACGGGTCACCAAGTACCCACTCCTCCTTAGTCGGATCAGTAACTCCACGCCAGAGTACCACCCAGACCACTGCAGCCTGCGGGAGGCAAAGAGCAGGGTGGAGTCCCACCTGGAGCACATCAACATGAAGACCAAGCAGGAGGCTGCCCCACCCTGGTCGCTGCGCTCCTTCCGCCGGGACAGCCGGCGTAACCGGGAGGTGGTCAACATTGAGATGAGGGAGATCGCCATCAAGGCTCTGGGCTGGCCGAGGGAGGATACCCGCTTCCCGATGGAGGGTACGCTACAGTCCTCTCAGCCCAGCGATGGGCAGTGGGCCAAGAAGGGAAGCAGATCACTCAAGTTCCAGACCCTTCACGTGCTCCTGATGGTCAATGTGGGCCGGGAGCCAGAGCCCAGCCAAGATGGCACGGTGGCTGGGAGCAGGTGGGATCCGCCTGTGCGGGACGCTGCGCTGGTACTGATCAGGGACAAGAGTGGTGGCAAGTTCTCCCTATTCCGCCGCCCCATCCACCTCAGCCACTGCGTGGTGTCCTCGGACCCAGACTGTGATGACACGTTTGAGCTGCTGGACATCCGAAAGGAGGCATTCGTCTTCCGCGACACCGACAAGCACCGGACCCGGCACTGGTTCAGGCTGATCAAGCGCTACTCACAGGATCTGGGCTCCTGGCGTAAAAGACGTAATGCACTCCCCAACATCATGATTAATGCGACTTACAGCCGGTCCTGAGCCCCAGAGTGAAATGGGGTCCATCTTGCCAACCCCATTCCCTCCCCTCTCAAATAAAGCAACGTCGTTACGGGAATGGATACTAAGTGGGACAGAAGCGGTCGGGGGGGAGGTGGGGTCTGGGAGCAACATATAAGGGAGGGCATAAATACCTATCCTTCTGGATAGAGTTGCCAACGTCCAGGTTTCCCAGGGATTGAAGGTTAATCTCATCAACAGTACTGTGCAGCAAGAGGGCAAAATCATTGGGGCATTAAACCACGGGAACAATAATTGGGACAAAACATTCAGAAATATCTGGGGAACTGCAGCTTAATTAATTGAAGTCAGCATGATTAATTAACAAAAAATTGTGTTTAAGTAACTCACTGGTGTTTTTTTGATAAGGAAAGCAATGAAGTGGACTAAGAAGTGGGCCAAGAAGGGAAGTGGGTCATCAAGTTGGGGGCAGCATGGTGGCTCAGTGGTTAGCACTACTGCCTCACTGCACCAGGAATCTGGGTTCGATTCCAGCCTCGGGAGACTGTCTGTGTGGAGTTTGCACATTCTCCCCGTGTCTGCGTGGGTTTCCTCCGGCTGCTCTGGTTTCTTCTCATAATCCAAAGATATGCAGGTCAAGTGAATTGGCCATGCTAATTTGCCCATAGTGTTAGGTGAATTAGTCAGGAGTTAAATGTAGGGTAGGAGAATAGGCCTGGGTGGGTTACTTTTCGGAGGGTTGGTGTGGACTTGTTGGGCCAAATGGCCTGTTTCCTCACTGTTTAAAGATCCAGACCCTGCACATGCTCCGAATGGTCAGCCTGAGCCCGGCCAAGATGTCTTGGTGGCCAGAGGTCAATGCTGCAGTGGTGCGTATAGACTTCTCCAAAATATCAGATACAGTGTCATGTAACAGACCTAGCAGGAAGATTAGCGCTTATGCACTAAGAGGGACAGTAGCAACATGGATATGAAATTGGCCAAATGACATGAAACAGAGAGTAATGATTCATGGATGTTCTTTGGGCTGGATGAAGGTTTTGAGTGGACTTCCCCAAGGGTCAATGCTCCTGATATATCAATAACCTAGCTTTTGGAGTATGGAACACAGTTTCAAAGTTAACCGACAATACAGAACTTGTTAAGTATTGTGAATTGTAAATAAGGCAGTGTAGAACTTCAAAAAGGTGCAGACAGGTTGGTGGAACGGGCAATGAAGTGGTAGATTAAGTTCAATTTGGAAAAGTATGAGGTGATTCATTTCAGTTAGAACAATGTAGAGACATGGGAATATAAAACATGGGAACCTGGGGGTATATGTGTATAAGTCATTGAAGGTTAAGATCATGGTTAATAAAGCATAAGACATGTTTGGCCTTGTCAACAGGGGTATAGAGTGCAAAAAAAGAGGAAGCTATGTAAAGAACACAGAAGAACAAAGAAAAAAGCTGCAAGTGCGCAGCAGAGAATCAGGCTCGACCTTGCAGGTTGAGGTGACCTTTTTTTTACAATGTTCAGCTTTCCAGCATCTGCAGTATTTTGTTTTTGTATTAAATATGGGAGAAAACACTGGCTTGGCCTCTGTTGGACTATTGTGTCCAGTTCTGGGCACCACACTTCAGGAAGGATAAGAAGACACTAGAGAGAGTGCAGCAACGAATCGTGAGAACAGTTTGAAAGATGAGAAACTTCAGTTCTGAATATGGATTTGAGAAGTTAAGACTGTTTTTCTTGGAGAAGGTTGGAAGTGGATTTGATTGAAGTGTTCAAAATCATGAGATCCAAACAGTGTAGATCAGGATAAACTGTTTCCACTAGTGTAAGGATCCAGAATTAGAGGGCACCCATTTTAATAAATTAGTGGATATGAGCAGAAACAGTTTCACACGGAGGGTGATTAGGATCTGGAATATGTATCCTGAGGGAGCCAGAAAATTATAGAATCATACATGTTATGGACCAGGCCAGAGCCCCTCAAAGCATTTCAAGGAAGTAACCTGCACCCTAACTTTGTTAGTTGTTTCAAGCAGGTGTATAGTGGATACTCAAGGACTGATGCAGCTGGCCCAACCACTAAGTTTTAAACAAAACAGAAATTATTTGCAAGATTACTGAATGAAACGCAAATAAAAGAGAACAGAATACAGAATAACTTAACTTCTCCGAAAACCCAACAGACTATCCCAACTTAATGATGCTGTTCCAGATACTTGCAACAATCCCCATAAACACCCCTTGGCACAAAAGATAAAATCAAACACAGGGTCTTTCAGGAGAGAGAGAGATGGCAGAGAGATTCAGCATGGAACGCCTTCTTCCGTGGAGCTGTCTCTTGGACCAGCAGCCTCAAAACTGACTGACTTCTCAAACCAAACCAAACCAGAGTGAAGCTGAGCTGGGAGAACTGGCCACTCCCCTTTCATTGTGTAAGGGGTTTGTTTTTAAACTTGAAAGCCTTTTTCCTGAGGTAGTATCTGTTAGCTATAATCAAATTGGCCCTAAAACCCTTCAAACCTGGACATCCCAGGTCTGTACAACCGTTCTGAAAAGAAAAATCAAGAACACCATAACCTTGTGAAAGGAGAAGCATCATCACACCTCCCCCCTTTTAAAAAACGAACCATTAATATCCAAGGATGCCTTCATTTTAAAACCCCTTATGTTAAATTGTTAGTACACAACAATACCTATATATATTACATTGACAATAATCATGTAGGAGAAAGTGAGGACTGCAGATGCTGGAGTACCAGAGTTGATTCCTGAAGAAGGGCTTATGCCTGAAACGTCGATTCTCCTGCTCCTCGAATGTTGACTGGCCTGCTGTGTTTTTCCAGCACCACATTTTTCAACTCTTGACAATAATCATGCAAACATACACCACTACATTTTGTTCCAGTGTGTTTTACTCCTGCCATTGAATGCCTCCATTTCTCATTGAAGTCTCAACAATGCGTCGGCAATCACATTTTCTCGTCCTGCCACATGCACAATTTTCACATTGATTGGCTCTAACAACAAGCTCCATCTAAACAGTCTGGAATTTTTGTCCTTAAATTTCTCCACAAACTTTAATGGCTTATGATCAATGTATATGATTGTCTCAGATACATTACTGGTCACATAAACATTGAAATGTTGTGACGCCAACACCAAGCTCAAAACCTCCTTCTCAACAGTCGAATATTTCTGCTGGTGAATGTTCAGCTTCCTGGAGAAGTACCCGATAGGTCTTTCTATCTTCTCGTCATCTTCCTGCAAGAGCACAGCATCGACACCCACATCACTTGCATCGGTAGCCACCTTGAATGGCTTTGCGTTATTAGGCGTGGCTAACACTGGGGCAATAGTTTACACAGCTTTCAGGATGTCAATGCCTGACAGTTCGCTGTCCATTGAAACTTCTTGCCTTTCTTCAGCAATTTGGTGGAGCAGCCAGACAGCTAAAATTTGGTCCAAATTTTCAATGAAATCCAAGCAATCCCAGGAACCATACTACTGCTCGTTTCGTTGATGATATGGGAAACTCACCAATTACCTTGGGGCCATTTGTCCGTGTCCAATAACATGGCCCAGGAAAGTGAGTTGTGCTTTGGCAAGTTCACTTTTAACCAGGTTTATCACCAAGCCTGCCTCCCAAAGTCGGCCAAACAATTCTGTTAAATGTTGCAAATGTTCCTTCCGTTTGTGACTAAAGTTCACCAGATCATCAATAGAAATTATACAATTGCGTAATCTGAAAATACCTTATTGGTCAGTCTGTGAAATGTGGCTGGTGCATTTTTCATACCAAATGGCATGACTTTAAACTAATAAGTTCATTCAGTGTTATGAAAACTGAAATCATCTTCGCTCTTTCGGACAAAGGTACCTGCCAGTATGCTCTGAGCAAGTCCAACTGAGAAACATAAGATACTTATCCCACTTTTCAACACAGTCCTCCAAACATGGAATCGGATATGCATCAGACTTTGTAACGGCATTGACTTTGCGATATCCACATTACCATTGGGTATCATCTGGTTTTGGCATCATGACTATGGGTGAGCTCCAGTCACTATAACTCACTTCGATTATGTCATCTTGGAGCATGCATCCAATCTCCTTCTGACTTTAGAGGGTTATGCCTATAAGGATGTTACTTAATCGGAACAGCATCTCCAATATCTACAGCATGCATAGTTAGGTTAGTACTTCCCAGCTTATTTCCACATATCTCCCCATGTGATAGTAATAACTCGTCCAGGTCATTTCGATTTTCCTCTGGAAGGTAACTCAATAATTTATCCCAATTTTTGACAACATCTTTATTGTCCAATTTAATTTGTGGCATGTCTAATTCAAAATCCTCTCAGCTTGGTTCTTCACTCTGTTGTAATCAATAACGCAGACTTCTTTTGCTTTCCTTCCTTGTCAAAATTCCTTTTGAGCATATTCAAATGACAAACTCTTATGAGATTTATTTCTGTCTGGAATCCTTATCAAATAGTTCACCTCACTCAATTTCCTTTCAACTTGATAATGTGAAGACATGGCAGTGAACCCATCTGTTAATTAAACCAAACACCCAGAAAAGCTCACCTCACCTCATAATCTGTTAAAATAAGAGTGATAGAGACCTCCCAAATTCCACTATTAAAAGAAATTAATATAAATTTATTCTTTAACTCTAAAAGTGAACATTAAACAACAATTATTGACAACTCTAAACTCCTTTCTCTTAACTCCTTATTACCTGCCTCCAACTCTATAACAATATTCTGTTCCAATAAAACACTAATTAAAATTCATCAACTTAATTTCTAAACCATTTAGCAGCTGCTGTCATTTCAGTATCTGTCTTTTTCTGGCTGTAAATCTCCCTGGGTCGTCTTCTTTCTTTTTACTGAGAAGATGTTTCATATTAAAAGGTACCTTTGATAGAGATTGTTTCCTAATCTCTTGGGTCCTTTTCGATAGCAGTTGCTCTGTCTGATTTTCAAACTACCAGCCATTTTTATATCTCCAACATCAGATTGTCTGATTGGTTCGATGTTGACAAAATAATAAATTTAAACTCGATTGGGTTTTGGGATAATTTAAACTCATTGGTTAAATTCAAATAGTTGTCAAAACAGCAACCAACTCAAAAGGTTCCTCAAATGCAGGAATAAATATTAAAGGTGCGGGTTTTATTACTAGTTGTGGTTTTCCAATTACCTGATAAGTATGACATGTCTGGCAAAATTCAACTACATCCTTGTGAAGTCCAGGTCAGTAAAAAAATGTATTTGTATTTTAGTTTGGGTTTTTTTTACCCGTAAATGACCCCCTACTGGTAGTTCATGCACCACTCACACCATGTCCTTTCTGCAACCCTCTGGCAATATGACTTGATGAACTTCTGCCCATTTCTCATCTCCCTGAATATACAATGGTCTCCATTTCCTCATTAAGGCATAATTTTTAAGATAGTAGCATTCAGGGATACATTCGGATTCTTTTTCCATGTATGCCTTTTGATACAATTGCTTTAAATTTTCATCTTCAGTTAATTTATTTGAGCTAATGATGTCTGCTTTGTCTTCTATCTGCTTCTGGTCTGTTCAGCCATCTGATCAAACAGGGTCTCTGCTAATTTCACGTCAACTTTCTTATCTATACTTTTTGATCTCTCTGATTTCAAATGGTGACTTTGTAACCTCGTTAGCACGCACAGTCGGGAAAAATCCCAGGATATGAGTCCTGCAATAGATTAGTTGCCTGAGTTTCTGCTGGCTTTTCAACCACAGTAGGCAGCACTCCTACCTGTGAACCAGCTATATCGTTGGCAAGGACAAATTGTATTCCTGGAGCTGACAGTTTGTCCAGTACTCCCACCACGACTCCTCCAATCTTCACTGGACAATCTAACCCTGTTTTGCATAATTGGTGCTTCTTGTCTCACTGTGAATTCCCATTACTAGCAACCTTTTCAGGAAAATTGTCCTTCAGAGGTACATACCTCTTCATTTTTCAACTTCAAAGATTGAGAGGATCCTGTATCACTTAATATTGTAACCTCCTTACCTGCTGCTCCTGGCCTATGCGAGTAAACATTACCTTCGCAGGTATATGGTTTAAGAAGATCTGGAACCTCTTTAACCAACCTCTGACCGGCTTGGTGCAGCTTTCTAGCCTCCACTGTGCTTTCCATTACCACTCCAATAAAATTCACTGGCTTATCCTGTTTTCCTACATCTGGCTTCCGAGTGCTTTTCCTTACCCACCAACACTGTGATTTCATGTGGCCTACTTTGTTGCAATGAAAACACCAGAGCTTTTTAACTTCTCTTTCCCCTTCAATGGTTTCTTTTTTACCCTGCGGTAAGTTAACATTATGATTTTCACCAAGATTACCCTTCCCTTTCCACGCGAAGATTTCCCTTTTACTCAATTTCTATCCCTCACGGATTGAAATTGATTTTGGAAGCCAAACTTTGATTTACGGACCAATTCATAATTGTCAATCATTCCATCTGCTAAAATTACCATTTTAACTCTCTGCTCTTCCAGATGAATTCTCAGTGCACCAGGAAGTGAATCTTTGAACTCCTCCAAAATAATTGGCTCTCTCATAGGTTTGCTCTATTTTTAATGCCTTTACCCATCTATCCAAATTACTTTGTTAGGTCCTTTTAAACTTAATGTAGATTTGACAAGGTCCCTCCTTAGATTCCTGAAACATTCTCTGTAGGTTTTTGGTACAAGCACATATGCACTTAAGATGGCTGTCCTCACCTCCTCATACTGCCCACATACAAATACCTCACTAGCTCTACCTACAAGTTTTGTTTGGACCAACAAAACCCACATGATCACTGGCCACTGCACTTGTTTAGCCACCTTTTCAAATGAGATGAAAATGGCTTCCACATCCTTCTCCATCAAACTTAGGCAATGCTTGAATATATTTAAACATCCTCACCAGGCCTTTGGCTACTATGGGTTTGCTTATCCTCACTCTCTTCCTCACTTCAGCCTTCATCTCCATCCTTTTAAGCTGAGTTTCCTGTCTAAGTGCCAATTTCTGAAGATCAAACTTCCTCTCTTTCTTCCTTTCCTTTCTTTCTCCTTTTCTTTCTCTTCTCTTTTTCTTTCTCTTCTTCTTCTGCTCAAGCGATTCGTTCATTTTCTCTTTCCTCTGCTTTTAATCCTAATTCAAACAGTTTAATTTCTTTTTCCCTTTTCTTTCATTTCTAACTCAAGCTGCTTCATTTTCAATTGAACTTTAGCATCTCTAAAGATTCTGATGGTTTTACTTACCTTTTGTAAAACCCCCAAAGTCACTTCTTCCACCCCCAGAACACCCTTAGTGACTGAAAGAACCATTGCTCTCCCAACTACTGTTTAAACCAACCAAACTCAAAACTCAGAACAAAAGACTCTAACACCTACCACCTTTGAGTTCAACCACCCTAATCCCAAATCGGAACTATAGAACAAATTATGGACGAGCCCCTCATCTGTTATGGCCAGACCCCCCTAAAACATTTCTAGAAAGTGTCCCAGACCCTAACTTTGCTCGTTGTTTTAAGCAGGTGCAGAGTGAATATTTCAGGAGAGATGCAGCTGGGCCGGCCACTTAGTTTTAAACAAAACAGAATTTATTTGCAAGATTACTGAATGAAACACAAATAAAAGAGAACAGAATACAGAATAACTTAACCTCTCCAAAAACCCAACAGATTATCCCAACTTAATGATGCTGTTCCAAATACTTACAACAATCCTCATAAACATCCCTTGGCAAAAGAGATAAAATCAAACACAAGGCCTTCTATGAGAGAGATTCAGCATGAAACATCCTCTTCCATGGAGCTGTTTCTTGGACCAGCAGCCTCAAAACTGACTGCCTGCTAAAACCAAACCAAACCAGAGAAAAGCTGAGCTGGGAGAACTGGCTACTCCCCTTTCATTGTACAAGTGTTTTTTTTTTAATTGATAGCCTTTTGCCTGAGGCAGTATCTGTTAGCTATAATCAAATTGACCCTAAAAACCTTCAACCCTGGACACCATGGAACTGGTGTCTTTACAATCTCTCTGAAAAAAGAAACAAGGACAACATAACCTTGTTAAAGGAGAAGCATCATCACATACAGTTTAGAAGAGGCATCTCAGTCCATTGAGTTCGTACTGTCAAAATAATGGAGGCAGATTCAGTTAAGGCTTTCAAAGGGGAACTGAATTGTGGTCTGAAGAGGGAGAATGTGCAAGGCTGTAGGAAGAAAGCAAGAGAAAGGCACTTCATGAATTGTGCCTCAGAGAGCCAGAACTGACACAAATGACCTCTTTCTATGCCATTACTATTCTATGATTCTGCAAACAAAATCTCCTCGAACAAACTCTCTTAATTGTTTATAAAAATATTGGAAACAAAAACAAAAAAAGACTCAAGTAACTGTCAAGAGCTGTGTCCCCTTTAAACTGTATGTACACAGGCTGCCCACACAGTGTTGCCTTTAAGACACGTATAATAAATTTTAAAAGATCCGTGCATTTAAATAGTACACACACAGCAACCAAATATTAGGTTAGATTCCCTACAGTATGGAAACAGGACCTTCGGCAAAACAAGCCCACAGCAACCCTCCGAAGAGTAACCCACCCAGACCCATTCCCCTACCCTATATTTACCCCTGACTAATGCACCTAACACTATGGACAGTTTAGCATGGCCAATTCACCAGGCCTGCACATCTTTGGACTGTGGGAGGAAACCAGAGCACCCAGAGGAAACCCACACAGACACGGGGAGAATGTGCAAACTCCACACGGACTGTCACGCGAGGTTGGAATCGAACCTGGGTCCCTGGTGCTGAGAGGCAGCAGTGCTAACCACTGGGCCACCCCTATTAGAAAGGATTTTGGTCAAAGGTTATTCAATCAGGCAATGAGGAGTTCATTCGCTTGTAACTTGATGACAGAATGGCTTAGTCTCCATGATGATGTGTTTAACAACCAACAGCAAAAGGGTTGAGATGGGGAAGTTGAAGGTAGGAGATCAAGCCTCCAACAATACATCAAACCACCCTTGGCCACCCGACCTCTGAGGCTGGCCAACCTTTTCCTCTGGACTGAATGGTGATGGGGGTACAACACAGAATAGAGCTGAGTGAGGCTCTTACATGGGGACAACTCAGTGAGGCTGGGGAGGTTGGGAGGATCTGCTTCACTGCTGCCGAATTGAAAACCCTCTCAACTCTTACCCTCAGACAGAACACAAACTGTTTTGCCAAGCTTCTTGAGTCACTGGAGTTTTTGATAGTAATGGTCAGTTGCAACTCTAGGATAGTGACCAGCAATGGTAGACACACTCCATATGTTTGATGGGAAACTAGGAAAGTCATCATATTCTCATGATATTGCTGTTAATTAATTAGGTGGTCACTCTGTTATAGGAAGGATATCATTAAGTTCAGAAAAGATTTACTAGGATGTTGTTGAGAATGGAAGGTTTGAATTATAAGGAGACTTGTTTCTCTGAAGCATTGGAAGTTGAGGAGTGACCTTATAGAGGTTTATAAAATCATGAGGGGCATAGATAAGATGCATGGCAGATGTCTTTTCGCGAGGGGGGAGATTTCAAGACTAGAAGGCATATTTTTAAGGTGAGAGGAGAAAGGTTTAGAAAAGACATGACAGGCAGCTTATTACACAGAGTGGTTCGTGTAAGGAATGAACTTCCAGAGGAAGTGGTGGATGTGGGTTATGTTTAAAAGACATTTGGATAAGTACATGAATAATAAAGGTTTTGAAGGATATGGGCCAAGTGCAGGTAGATGGGACTAGTTTAGTTTAATTGTCAACCCCCACACTTCCCAACATACTATCTCCAATATTATTGTGATGAATAAACAAATGTTTTCTGAAATATTGAAAGGAAAAATGTTCTTATATGACTCGTCCACTACCCGTTTTGCCCACAGTAGTGTCCTGGAGATTAATCTCTGACATCTGGACGAATCCTGGAGAGTTGGCAACACTACTGAAAGGCTGGTATGGGGAGAAAAATGAACATTTGTGTGTTTAAAAATACAAACATTTCACATCCCTCTTACATTTCAGAAGTGTGTGGATATAAATTTGAGCCTGAGACGTATCAGGTTACTACCTCCAATAAAAGCACAGTGCAGTATTGAATGCACTTTCCTGTCTTCACATTGGTCTACCCACCAGGAAAGTTGACTGTGCACAATTATGTTCTGTGTATTAGTCTAGTTCATGATACATTCTCTGTTGGTATCTCTCCTCCAGGAGTGTCCACTCCGGTTGATTTTTGACTGAACCCGACAGTTTGGGCACATCAATGTCACAGTATTTGATGCTTATTTAACATTGTTCAATATTTCTATCCAGAGGCGGAACTGGTTTCTGTCAGTCTGTTTATTCGTTCCAAGTATTTATTTATTTTTGACGGGCTCCACTTTATGTCCAAAACAAGTACAGAGAATGCTGGAGAAAGTCGGCTGGCCTGGCAGCATCCATGGGGCGAGAGAAACGAGGGTCTGAAACTGAAAGGTGTTGGGAAATTTGAGAGAGGCAGAGGGTCAGTTAAAATGGTGAAGAAGGTCACCGACACTTCTGTTCTGTATGTCTGTCATGTCATACCCAGACCGGTCTCACCGGTGGTTGGCATGAGCTTGTGTTCTTGAGGTCCTACTGGCAGCCCTTAGCAGTCATCTCCTGGCCTCAGGAGGCCTCTCGAATAAACAACATAGCTCTTCCTAAGGTTAATGTGGGAGGTCAGGTGAGGCTGGGCTCGCACACCAGCAGCGCGAGCGACCGGAGTCCATTGGGTTCTCTCTTCGGCGGGTTCTTTAAAACCATCTTGGATTTCCACCTGCCCCTTCTCCCTGCCACATTTGGGTGGAAGGCTGAACGTGGAACCAGATTCGAGACTAAAACCCTCCAATTCGGAGACAGGTCTTGGCTTATCGGTCACCAAAAAACAGTCCCATTCTGGTCTTACTCCTCCCGCAACCACTGTTGGGCTGAATGGCCTCCATCTGTGCTGTAACAATTCTGTGATTCTGCTGCTCCCCTCCCTTTTCCATCTGCCCCATTAAGGATAACATTTGAGAACCCATTTGTTTTTGAGGGGGCAATTGAAAGTTGGTGGGTGGGCAATGGGGTAATTGGACCAATGGGTGATCTGGCCAGGCTCTTTAAAGTGGTATATAAAGGAAGCAAGGGTGATGTGAGAGGATAAACCATTTTCACTTGGCTAGTTGTTCTGGAATGCACTACCTGGATATCTGACAGCACTAGGTTTAATTGAGACATTCCTGAGAGTACTGGATGATTATTTGTATAGAAAGTGCATGGGGGATATAGAAAAAAGGCAGGAGATTTGGCACCGGGTAAGAGAGCAGCAGACACAATGGGCCGAATAGGTCCTTTCTGCGCCGTAACAAGCCTGTGATTTTGTTGCTTCCCACTCCCCAAATGACCCATAGACGGGAATGTTTTGGAACCACTGATGCGGCTTTAATGCCGCATCAGATGTCACACTGTAGAATGTTCCAGGCGATAAGAAAATAGTAACAAAAGCAGTAATACATGGAAAATGAATAGTACTCGTACAGAAAATACTAGTCATTTGCAAGTTTTTCTTCTGGAATCCTACTTTGCAACAAATGGACAACAATTGAGATGGGGGTTGGATTGGGGGTGGGGGCAGAAGGAAGGAAAAAACAGACCCATTTTGATCCAGAATCTGAAATGTACAAGCTATTGCAACTTTCCTCTGAATGATGTCAGCCTGTTTATGTGAGGTTAATATTTATGAATTTCAAGCACTGTCCAGGGGTTCTTCTGGCACCTTGATGGGATCTGTACCTCTGGACCAGAGGAGGCCTGGGTTTAAGTCCCACCTGTTGCAGTGGTGTGTAATAACATACCTGAGCAAATTATTTAGACAATATCGAAAAGCACACCTCAAGCGATCTTGTGGCATAGTGGTCATTTCTCTACCTTTGAGTCTGCTTCAGAGGTGTGTAATAACAGCTCCCAGGTTGGTTCAAAAGTATCTAAAAGCACAGCACACGTTAAAACCTTTACTCTAGATCCCACACTGCAGTGAGCAGATCAGCCACAGGGCGTTATATATGTAAAAATATCACATTTCTCAGCAATATAGAGGTCTGCTACCTCACCTGAGTTGGGTTAAAAACAGCAATAAACAGAAACTGGTGCTGCAGCGGGTTATCACTCACCAGGATCTGAGTTAACAGGAAGACAGTCTCCTGACTTGCATTCCTTAGTATTAACATTTCTCCACTTGGCGAGCACAAAATTTCACGAGAAAACTTAATTCACTTGGAACATTCCCGCCTCAGGCGACTGACTGTCTGGAGTTTGCACATTCTCCCCGTGTCTGCGTGGGTTTCCTCCGGGTACTCCGGTTTCCTCCCACAGTCCAAAAATGTGCAGGTCAGGTGAATTGGCCGTGCTAAATTGCCCATAGTGTTAGGTGCAGGGGTAAATGTAGGGGAATGGGTCTGGGTGGGTTGCGCTTCGGCGGGTCGGTGTGGACTTGTTGGGCCAAAGGGCCTGTTTCCACACTGTAAAGTAATCTAATCTAATCTAATCTAATCTAATAGATTCACAGTAGAGAGGCCAGTGTAAACATGTTACACTGTCAATAGTGTGGTGCTGGAAAAGCACAGCAGGTCAGGCAGCATCCGAGGAGCAGGAGAATCGACATTCCTGAATGACGGGCTTTTGCCCAAAACGTCAACTCTCCTGCTCCACGGATGCTGCCTGACCTGCTGTGCTTTTCCAGCACCACACTCTTGACTCTAATTTCCAACATCTGCAGTCCCTCATCAAATGAAGGCTCAATAGTGCTGCTGTTGGTAGCAAATTGTACTGCAGTGTGAGATGTTTACAAGAAGAGTTTATAACTAAACCATAAGAATCAATTGGAGTCTAATGACCTGAAACGTGATATTCCTCAACCCATAGATGCTACTGAACAGTGCCTTTAATGGACTAAGATGGCCCAAAATGTTTCAGCATTTTCTGTTATTACTGCATCGTAAATGTGGGTTTATAATGGAAATTTCTGATAAAAGGCACACTTTGTCAAAGCTTTTCTTCTTGTTCTTCGGACAATTCTCAAGAAATGTGGATGTGAAGAGAAGCCAAAATTTATATTATGTGAAAAGAGAATGCTGACTGGCAATGCCATGCTTGTTCTCCATAGTAATGCTTCCATTGATCAGCACCCATCTGCCAACCAATCAGAACTCTGCTCTCACTCAGTAAAAATGAATTCTTGCAAATTGTCCAGATGAGTGCAAGACAAAATGTTTCAATAAAATGTGTCTTTTTGTGGCAATACTAAGGCTCTGTACGACAAAACAATTATTTGCATAATGGAAATGTTAAAGGAAGACTTTGAAAAGGAGTACAAAATTGTCTCTGTGCATTGCAAGAGGAACCACAATTAGTTATGTGCAATATTAGCATCAGAAATTTCTGCATTTATATCGCACTTTCCATGACCAGCATATATTGCAAAAGCTTTACGTTCAATGTTGTATGTTTGAAGTGTAATCACGTTGCAGTATCAGAGATGTGGCAAGGGAGGCAGTGATGTCATGGTAATATCACTGCACTAATAATCCAGAACCCCAGGTTGATAATCTGGGTCACTCCCACCATGGCAGATTGTGAAACTTGCATCAATAAAAATCTGCAACAACAATGCTAGCCTAATGGTGGTCTGATTGTCAAAAATACCTTCTAGCTCATTAATGCCCATTCAGGAAGATCTGGTCTGCTCTATATGTGACTCTAGACCCACAACAATGTGGTTAACTCTTAACTGCCCTGTGGGGAATCACGGCTGAACAATAAATGTTTGACTCTCCAGCAACACTCGCATCCTGTAATGAATTGTAAAGCTCTATAACAGTACTGTAATAATGATCTTGAGATATCTAATTTTGTGATGTTAATTTAAGATAAATATTGGCCAGGATGCCAGGGAGTTCTTCCTTAATCCTTTTTTTGAAATAGTACCCTTGCAGCCAGATGAATGTCGGTTTAATAGCTGATCCAAACATCTGTACTTCCAACTGTACAACACCCTCTCAGTTCTGCACTCAGAGTGTCAGCATTGATTTTTGTGCTGAAATCCAGGATTGGGATTTGAATCCAAAAACCTCTGAGAGCTGAGAATGCTGTCAACAGGGTTCAAAGATTTCACAATTTTAGTGCACAAAGCAGCATGTACATGAGAATACTTCCCATTCTGTTCTCTTTGTTCTTTAATGGGATGTGGGTGTTGCTGTTGTACTTGTTGCCCATCCTTAATTGCTATTGAACTGAATGGTTTGCCTCACAGATTTATGACTTGAATTTAAATTCCACTGTCTGTCCAAGTAGGATCTGTACATCAGAGTTTACAGAATTTATCAGACATTACTGGAACTCAGTTGATTTCTGCTCTGTATAATCTTGAACAGTTCAATTGATTCTGGAAAATCTTGAAGTCCATCTTGTGTGACTATAAATCACATATTTCCTTCACTGCCGGTGACTTTGAATTATTGAATTGCTTGGAACTCAAAAATGTTCAGGAGCGATGTTAGCACTTCTACACACAAAGAGCGGTAGAGTTTTGGAACATGTTTCCACAAATGGCAGTTGATATTACATCAGTTGTTAATTTTAAGTCTGAGATTCATACATGTTTGTTAAGCAAAGGTATTAAAGGATATGGGCCAAAGGCTGGTATATAGAGTTAACCCACAAATGATTTCAGTTAATGGCAGAATAGGGTCAAGGGGCTGAATGACTTACTACTGTTCCTGTGTTCCTATAATAAATGTTATCCTCATCATCAGGTAATCACTGCATTTAAGTTGGAAAAATCAGGCATCCCAACCATACTACCTCATTAGTTAAGAAACAAAATCTTAAAAACCAAACTCTACCATTCCCATTTTGATATCTAAATTTCTATGGTTGGATTCTGATGCAGATGGCTTTCTTGATAACTCTGGAAGACATTCATTGTCTTGTCTTGCTGCTCAGTTGGTCCAGTGTCTGGTATAGTAATCCATTACTATGCTTGGTGAGAGTGTCCAAACCAAACTACTGAGAAATTCACACAGGCAGATTCTCTCAACTAAAACTAAGAAACGCAGGTAATGGAAATCTGAAACAAAAGCAGAAATTTCTGGAAAAGCCCAGCTGGTCCAATACTTATCCCTCAACCAACAACTCTGAGGGGAGTACAGGGGCAGAGGGACCTCAGAGTGTAAGTGCATAATTCTATGAAGGTAGCCAGACAAGTTGAAACAGATTTTTGAGTTTATAAATAGAGGAAGTGAAACTGTAACTTGACAACTGGCCGACCACATTTGGAATATTGTGTTCAGTTCTGGACACCTTATTTAAGGAAGAATGTTAAAGCCTGGAGGAACTGCAAAGGAGATTTACTAGAATGATATCAGGATAGGTAATTTTAGATACAAAGATTAGAGAAATTGGCTTTTTAAACTTTGAACAGAGAAAATTAAGAGGTGACTTGATCGAGGTGTTCAAAATTCTGAACCATTTTGACAGGATAAAGAGGATATTCTGTTTCCATTAGTTGACATAACAGTAACTAGGGGTCACAATTTCAAGATTGTTAGCGAGACAGCCAAGCACGAGAGGAGGAGAAATTTACTTGCTCAGAAGGTTGTTCGGATTTGGAATGTGCTGCCTGGGAGAGTGGTGGAGGCGAATTCCTTAAGAGTTTTAAGAGAAAGCTGGAACATATATTTGAACGTGATGAATTTCAAGGGCTATGGAGATAGGGCTGGAGAATGGGACAGACATAATGGGTTGAATGGTCTCCTTCTGTACTGTAAATTTTTATGATCATTACTCTGGGAGTTTACTGTGCACAAATTGGCTGCTATGTTTTCTACAATGTAGCAGTGACTAAACTGGGTATGGGGACAGACTTTGCACTACTGCTTAAAATGAATTTCTTCCTCTCTTCTGTCAGAAGGGAATTGAGGATTATCAGATCAGCAATGATCTCATTGAACGGCAGACCTGACGTGATGGGCCGAATAACCTATTTCTTAGGTGATAACCTGAGTCTTACGATCAGGGGCTGAGATCAGACATAACGTTCTTAGGATGTAGGTTTGCTCGCTGAGCTTGAAGATTCATTTCCAGATGTTTCTTCACCATACTAGGTAACATCTTCAGTGAGTGTCCAGACGAAGCACTACTGATGTTTCCTGCTTTCTATTTATATGTTTGGGTTTCTTTGGGTTGGTGATGTCATTTCTTGTGGTGATGTCATTTCCTATGGTAATGTCATTTCCGGTTCTTTCTTTCAGAAAAAAAAGCAGGAAATGACATCATCAACCCAAACACAAATAGAAAGCAGGAATCATCAGCAGTGCTTTGCCCGGAGGCCCACTGAAGATGTTACCTAGTAGGGTGATGAAACGTCTGAAAATGAACCTTCTAGTTCAGCGAGCAAACCTACATCCAGAACCTCAACCTGAGCTACATATCTTCTCAAAACTCGCTAATAAGATTCTTTGCTGAACATTAACATTCATCAAAAGCCTCATTAATTGATTTATGCACATTGAGCCAAGCAAAGCTAAATTGGAATGTTAGGTGATTTTCAAAAATTAAGTATTTTGATATCTAATTTGCACGTTGGAAACTTAGAAATAATTTATTCACAAAATATGTCATGGGATAGACTGGAGTCATGAATTGGATGCAAATACAGCATCAATGTTGTGAAGTATTGTCAGAAAGCCTTCTGTCAATACTGTATTATACAGAAGCTTGAAGGATCTGTTGCTCTTTGTTGCTTTCTCTGCTACAGGTCAGCCAATCTGAGTCAACATGTCAACCAAGCAGCATCCTGCTCTCCACTGGCATATGTTAGTGTGATTGCTTGAAATTGGCATTCTCGCATTTGTCTTGCTAAGTGCAAGACAAAAACCTTCGGCAAAATGTATGTCTTTTCTACAGTAAGCAGGAGAGTAGATATTGGAAAAGTTGATGACCTGAGTCATCTGGCCTTAGTAGACCAAATGTCTTCACCAGAAGTTCCTTTTAAAAATTTAGTGTGAGAACTTCTAATTTCTTTTTTGCACAGCTATACACCCTTGAGTCTCCTTCAACAAATCTAGTCGAGGCCAGATACCTCAGAAAAACAAAGTTGGTGAAATATTCACAATTATAATGAACTTTTCACCTCAGTAAGTAAAAACATTTTACAACAGAATTTTATTTGAAACTTTACGCTGTTCCCTTTTCCAACAATCTCTATATAGACATTTAGTACTTTATTCTAAATGTTTTAAGGAGCTGCACAGAACATCGAGTCTGACAACTACTCAAATGGTGGCTGTTCTTTGTCTTAAATCTATCTACCTGCTTTGGTTCAGTAGTTACATTGTTTTTATTACTAATGAAGTACTTTTGAAGTGTAGTGACTGTTGCAGTGTGGGAAGTGTGGCAACCAAGTTCGTGTAGAGTGATCTACCACAAGCAACAATACGATAATCAACTTTTCCTCTGCGTGCAGCTGCTCAGATGGTCTGTGCATGCCATTCAATGCGTCAATACCATTCACGGCATGGACTTCCAGTTCCTGAAGTAACTGCTGTGCACAGAGCTCTGGAGGTGCATTCAGAAGGAAACAAAGTTAGCGGGAATGCTGATGATAATGACCAGACAATTCTGTTTTCAGTGATGGGGTTTCAGGGACACTTCTCAGCCTTGACAAAGCAGAAGACCCTACTGCTGTTCAGAATACTGCCATGAGTACCTTTACAGCTATCCCAAGGGTTAGACGGTGAGTTGGTTTAATATTTCATCTGAAAGCATGAATTGGTAGCATACATTTTGTACTCAGGTCCCTGGTGTCATACTCGAATCCACGATCGTCTGACACAGAGGTGACAGTGTTTACCATTGAGCCCAGCTAATCTCGAAACTGTTGAATGAACACAGTTACAAAATTATCCCAGAAAAAATACTGTTTCCCATGAGACAGCTCCTAAGTACTGTCAAATACTTCTTTACAAATTATTTAAGGTACAGGAGAAGGCCATTCAGTGAAATCCTGGCTGTTCTCTATCTTAACTCCATCTACCCACCTTGGTTCTGTGCCATATGGTTTTCATTCCAACTTTCAAGCTCCTTTCTTTAAAATTTAAGCTATTTTTCTAATCAACCTGTTCAGAGATGTTATTACACACCTCTGGACTACAAGATGACCCCTACCCAATGTGGTAAACGTGATACATTCTTAAAATAGAGCAAAAAAGACAAAACAGCCACTTGACTGGCAGCACATCCAACACCTTCAACGATCACTTCTTCCACCACAGACACACAGGATACACTTCAACAACACCCCTTTACACAGCACCTTCCAAGCCAGTGATCTCCACCACCACTGTTACATGGGAACAGCACCACTGGCAAGTTATCTCCAAGCATTCTGACTTGGAAATATATCACCATTCCTTCACTGTCACTTGGTCAAAATCCTGGAACTCCTTCCTTAACAGAGCTTAAAAATGTGTTGCTGGAAAAGCACAGCAGGTCAGGCAGCATCAAAGGAGCAGGTGAATTGACGTTTCGGGCATGAGCCCTTCTTCAGGTTTCTTCAGCAATGCCCACATTCTGTGAATGTATTTTTAAAATCTTAATCTATATTAGGTGTTCATTAGCTCGGCCACCTTACTACATACACCTATCTCTCCATCATGCTTGACACTCATCACCAGCTGAATTGTGGCTATACCATAATCTGTCTTTTTTTTAAAAGAAACTCTATCTATAGTTAACACCACCTGCAAACTTACAAGCAAAGATTCAGGCTATTGTTGTATAATGAAGATATATGCACATTTGTCCTGAAACCTCAAGACTCATGAGAAACTGACTTGTGAACTGTGTTTTAACTTTGTAAATTTTTTTTCCTCTCTGGAATGTTTTTTGTAGCATAATTGTAGGTAACTTCTTATTGACTTAAAACTTGGACCAGATGTTACTGAGATGTGTACAGTGTATTATTGTGCATCTTATAATAATTAAACACTATTCTAAAAGATTGCACAAGAAGTTTCCATATCTTTACTCAGCGAGTCGTGAGTTCATGGAATGCCCTGCCAGTAGCAGTGGTGGACTCTCCCTCTTTATGGGCATTTAAGCGGGCATTGGATAGGCATATGGAGGATAGTGGGCTAGTGTAGGTTAGGTGGGCTTGGATCGGCGCAACATCGAGGGCCAAAGGGCCTGTACTGCGCTGTATTCTTCTATGTTCTAAAAGTTCTTGATAAATCTAGAGGATGTTCAAAAAATGCAGTTTTTAAAAATCAACGTCAATGATAGTACCCTCACCTTTCTTCCAGATCAAGAGGAGCTAGGCAGGGCTTGTAGTGCAGTGATAGTGTTTCTACCACAGGTCCAGACGGCCTGGCTCAAGAACCACCTGCTCCAGAGATGTGCCATCATACATCTAGATAGGTTGATTTTGTTTTTGGAAAGACCATCTAAACAGCTGATATCATCTGAAAAGCCTGTTTATTCGTTACAATTCTGAACTATACTGTACTCTGAATCATAGGGCTCTTGCAGGACAGGAGGCTATTCAGCCCATTTTATCTGAGCTGGCCTTTTGAAAGCACTCTCTGTTTACACTGATTTCCTACTTTTTTTCCCATTAGCAGTATTTATGCAATTTCTTTTTAAAGTTATACTGAATCTGCTTCCACCACCTTTTCAGGCAATGTATGCATGATCATAACTCTGCATATTCCTCATGGACCCTTCGGTTCTCTTGCCAGTGATCTCAATTTTGTGTCCTCTGCCGGTGGAAACAGTTTCTCCTTATTTATTGTCACAGTCTTTCCTGATATTAAATGTTTCTCCTGAATTGCCATCTTAACCTTCTCTGCTCTAAGGACAGTAACCCCAACTTCTGCACATAACTGAGGGCTCCCTTGACCACTTGAATGATCCATTTTCCAAGAGCACACACAAAAGATGGCAGCCTGAGACAGTGTGCAGGAGAGGAGCCAAGAAAGTAAGGAGACAGAGTCAAAGAGGGAAATGTGGAAACATAATCAATTGTAAACATGTTAATAAGCTGGCATTCTAGACTGTGGGAGGACAGAGCCCTCTGGTGGAAAATTATTTCAGTTCCAGTTACTGCGGTCACAATGTAATCAAAGCCAGCCAACCCCATCTTGTTACTTTGAGGTAAAGAGATGTACAGCACGGAAACAGACACTTCAGTCCAACTCGTCGATCCCAACCAGACATCCCAAATTAATCCAGTCCTATTTACCAGCATTTGGCCCATCTCCTGCTAAACCCTTCCTATTCATATACCCATCCAGATGCCTAAGTGTTGGAATTGTACCAGCCTCCACCACTTCCGCTGACAGCTCATTCTGTACGTGCACCATCCTCTTTATGAGAAAGTTACCCCTTAGGTCCCTTTTAAATCTTTCTCCTCTCACCTTAAACCTATGCCCTCCAGTTTTGGACTCCGCAACCCTGGGGAAATGACCTTGGCTATTCCCCCTATCCATGCCCTTCATGATTTTATAAGCTTTTATAGTGCTTTTGGGATGGACAAATACAGTCTGTTCTGATATAACATGATAGTTCCATTCCTGTGCTATCCTGCGTTATAAGGAAATTGTACATTAGCATCACCATTTAAACCAATGCAGCTGGAATCGCGTTATAGCCAGTACAGGTAAGGAAAGTTTGCATTCTACAAATAATGGTCAAAATTCTTCAATCGTGTCATGCCCTTTAACTTGCTTGTCGATAATTAATCGATCTCAGGCTTTACTGCTCTCTTAAGGAAGAAAATTCTACAAACAACATTCCGGAAACTTTCTCTTCACCTCCTTAAGATGGGGAACCCCTTAATTTAATCACTAATCCCAGTTCTAGACTCTCCCTCAAGCAGAGGTATCCTCTCAGCAACCACTCTGTCAAGTCTCCTTAGAATTTTTATACATTAAGAAAAATCATCTCACATTTTTCTAAACAACAATATATGCAGACCCAACCTGATTCCCTCAGATCTCCCATTTTATTAGTCATAGAGATGTACAGCATGGAAACAGACCCTTCGGTCCAACCTGTCCATGCCGACCAGATATCCCAACCTAATCTAGTCCCACCTGCCAGCACCCGGTCCATATCCCTCCAAACCCTTCCCATCCAAATGCCTCTTGAATATTGCAATTGTACCAGCCTCCATCACATCCTCTGGCAACTCATTCCATACATGTACCACCCTCTGCGTAAAAAAGTTGCCCCTTGGGTCTCTTTTACATCTTTCCCCTCTCACCCTAAACCTATGCCCTCTAGTTCTGGACTCCCGCTCCCCAGGGAAAAGACTTTGTCTATTTATCCTATCCATGCCCCTCATAATTTTGTAAACCTTTATAAGGTCACCCCTCAGCCTCCGACGCTCCAGGGAAAACAGCCCCAGCCTGTTCAGCCTCTCCTTATAGCTCAAATCCTCCAACCCTGGCAACATGCCCATAAATCTTTGCTGAACCCTTTCAAATTTCACAACATCCTTCTGATAGAAGGGAGAGCAGAATTGCACACAATATTCCAACAGTGGCCTAACTAATGTCCCGTACAGCCGCAACATGACCTCCCAACTCCTGTACTCAACACTCTGACCAATAAAGGAAAGCATACCAAATGCCTTCTTCACTATCCTATCTACCTGCAACTCCACTTTCAAGGAGCTATGAACCTGTACTCCAAGGTCTCTTTGTTCAGCAACACTCCCTAGGATCTTACCATTAAGTATAAAAGTCCTGCTAAGATTTGCTTTCCCAAAATGCAGCACCCCGCATTTATCTGAATTAAACTCCATCTGCCACTTCTCAGCTGGAATCCAAATTCCAAGCCAAATGGCATCCTTCTACACTATGCCATTCTATCAAATAATCTTCTTTCTCCCAGCACATCTCCCAAAAATAAGAACACATGCAATCCTTTACATTTGGTTTATTCCACTTGCAGTACATAAAAAGCCTATTCTAAAATTAAATGAATTGAGCAAATCTTCAGTGACAATGGTAAGAATGTATTATATATTTCCAAGAAACCTCATCACTAGAAAAATAATCGGTGGCATGGATATTTCTTTTGAAGAAAATAAAGATGCGCCCAACGCCGCTTAACACAGAGGGAAATTTAACCTCTTAACAACTAGATTGTGGCAGTATGGGCTAAGTTCATTCCCTTGGCCATACAACCAAAATCTTCCCTCTTTCCACTGACATGGTTCCATCAAAAACCCATGTCTGTCAATACTGTATTTTCGTCCTTCAACATACCATCAGCCCTTCACCTCCCCCCCCACCGCCCACAACTTCCATCAGAAGTTATTTTTCTGGCACCTTTCCCTCAATGGGTGCATCTCCTTT
The DNA here is from genome assembly GCF_037043375.1 of Chiloscyllium plagiosum. NCBI lineage: Eukaryota > Metazoa > Chordata > Chondrichthyes > Orectolobiformes > Hemiscylliidae > Chiloscyllium > Chiloscyllium plagiosum. The sequence continues at coordinate 107,751,753 of NW_028270145.1, read as the reverse complement.
TCCTAACCCTCGTATTGACAGATCGTACACCACTTCCTCTATTTTTTTCACATCGTACTTCAGGCCGTCATAGCGCTTCCGCAGGGAGTCGTTCTTCAGATTCAGCAAGCGAAATCCGGAATCCAGCTCATTGATAAAGGAGGAGATTCGGAGTGGCCGGGAGTAGTCACCAGCGGTGACGCTGTTCAGAGCGAGCCTTGACTGCCCAGTGGCAAGCAGAAAGAGAATGGGAAATATTATGTTATTACAAGAGCTGGTGTAAGCAAATCCATTTCATTACCCCTCCAACTACCCTCCTCTTACAAACATACAAATCAGGAGGAAGCTACTTGGCCTCTCAAGACCGCTCCATCCTTCAGTACGATCAAGTGGATCTGATCACTCCACGTTCTTAATTATTGCTTAACAAGAATCTATCTACTTCTGCATTAAAAATATTCAGGTGCTTTTGTGCCACCACATTTTGAGGAAGAGAGATCCAAAGACTCATGACCCTTAGAGAAAACATTTCAAATGGGTGACCCCTTATTTTGAAAGTCACCCCAAGTTCTAGATTCTCCCACAAAAGGGAACATCCTCTCCACAACTAGCCTATCAAGACTCTTCAGGTTCAGACCTGTTTCAATAAAATTGCTTCTTATCCTTTTAAACTCCAGTACATGAGAGCTTAGTCTGTCCAACGTTTCCTCATTAGACGACCTGCCTAAGCCAGATATTACTCGAGGAAATCTTAGAGTCATAGAGATGTACAGCATGGAAACAGACCCTTCAGTCCAACCTGTCCATGCCGACCAGATATCCCAACCCAATTTAGTCCCACCTGCCAGCACCCGGCCCATATCCCTCCAAACCCTTCCTATTCATATACCCATCCAAATGCCTATTAAAATGTTGCAATTGTACCAGCCTCCACCACATTCTCTGGCAGCTCATTCCATATACGTACCACACCCTGCGTGAAAACGTTGGCCCTTAGATCTCTTTTCTATTTTTCCCCTCACCCTAAACCTATACCCTCTAGTTCTGGACTCCCCAACCCCACGGAAAAGACTTTGTATATTTATCCTATCCGTGCCCCTCATAATTTTGTAAACCTCTATAAGGTCACCCCTCAGCCTCCGAAGCTCCAGGGAACATCCTTATAAATCTTTTCTGAATCCTTTCAAGTTTCACAACATCTTTCCAATAGGAAGGAGACCAACAGTGGCCTAACCAATGTCCTGTACAGCCGCAACATGACCTCCCAACTCCTGTACTCAATACTCTGACCAATAAAGGAAAGCATACCAAACGCCTTCTTCACTATCCTATCTACCAGCGACTCCACTTTCAAGGAGCTATGAACCTGCACTGCAAGGTCCCTATGTTCAGCAACACTCCCTAAGACCTTACCATTAAGTGTATAAGTCCTGCTAAGATTTGCTTTCCCAAAATGCAGCACCTCACATTTATCTGAATTAAACTCCATCTGCCACTTCTCAGCCCATTGGCCCATCTGGTCCAGATCCTGTTGTAATCTGAGGTAACCCCCTCCCCACCACTATCAGTTCTCCCACCACTCAATTACCAATGTACAACTCCTCCCTGCTTGTCAGTCCCTCCCACCCCTCCCCCACCCCCAAGCATCCCATTACGAATGTTCTTCACTGGAGAACAAGGAGTTGAGGCTGGCTGACACGATAGTAAAGTGGGAAAGGATAATGGGGAAAGCAGGGGTAAAGAAGGATATAAAAGAATGAACTGCTCTCAGGTTCCCCACTTATGCGGCCATTGCTTTTGCTTTCATTACAAGTGAATAACAGCAAGTTATGCCTCAAGGAGCAAGATGCAGGGAGGACGTTTAATACAAACAGGCACCGTCACTCATACGTCACCCACAAATGGAGACAACTTTGGAAAGTTGTCAAGAGCAAGAAGCTTTGCTCATTTTCCTCTCCTAAACCCAGCCCCTCCCCCCCAATCCCTCCTGCTCTCCAAAGATGGATAACTCAGTGGTAATAAGGGAAACATTTGTCATTAAATCCAACATGGGTCTGATGTAAGAGCAAGGAAGATGGGGGAAACAGTCTCTGGAGCTTTTATAGTGGTCAACCAGGAAGATGTACTGCACACAGGCAAAAGAAAAAGAACCAAGTCTAAAAAGAAAATTACAGCACAAACAGAGTGGGACAAACAGTGTCTCAGCAGGAATCAAACAAAGATACTGGTCTCAAATCCAGGACATTTGGTCACCCTGCCCCCACTCCCACATGACAGTTTCCCTGCCAGGACTTAAACCAAGAAATTCACCTATCAGTGTAGCTCAACTATTTCCTGATAATTCATCCACATAGTGAAGTCCAGGACAAAGCTTCAGATACAAATATTGGCAGTGTTTGTCAGCAAGACTGAACAGATTCTTGAATGTAGAAAAGAGAAATCGGAGGGGTGAACTGATAAAGGGCGTTAAGATTAGGAATGGATACTAGGCAAATGTTGGAAGATATTTCCAGCAGGGAGTCCTTTGTTATTTGATAATCACAGACAAATATAACTGTGAAATCAGGAGAAATTAATTTACCCGGGGAGTCATGAGAATGTGGAACTCATTACTACAAGGAATAATCAAAGTGAATATCATAGATAGAAAGGAAAACATAGATATGTTGACAGGGTGAGATCAAGTAGGGAGGGAGAAGGCAGACATAGAGCATAAACACAACATGGACCAGTTGGGCTGAATGGCCTGTTCCATCATGGCTGAGCCAGTCCTTTCTTCACATTTAGGAACCTCTCTAACAGAGGTCGCCAGGCAGTGTAGGAATTCTGCCCAACATATGTCCTTCCGTAGCTCACTCTTACCACCTAGCAGTGTGAAGTGTTGGTTAGACAATCTCTCCTTGGAGACACTGGAATAAAGAAATCTCACCCACAAGAGAGGGTGTGCGTAGCATGCCCGAATTGTATATTCCCAAAGAAAAATCCAGCACATAGACTTTTGACCAGGGTTGGGATGAAATACAAATGAAAACCCCAGGAGAACAGCAAACAGTGTAACTGCTGTGGTATTTGAAGGAAGCATTAGTATTAATTTAATAAACTGGTTACATGGAGCATCATCAATGATTAAGAGATCACAAGAATCAAAGATTCACGGATGCTTTAATGAGTCATTGTGCAGCAATTGATAGCATGCATTCTGTCTAATTTCTCCATTGCCTAGTCCAGAGAGGCGATATTGAAATACTGTCTATAAGATTATGAATGGGCCTGATGGAATTGATGCGGAGAGGATGTTTCCTCTCCTGAGCAGTCTAGAACTAGGGATCACAGGTTAAAAATAGGAGGCTTCCCATTTACAGGACAGTCATTACTCTTGAGAATTCTCTTCCTCAGTGAACAGTGCAGATGCTTTCATTTCATATATTCAAGGCTGAGTTTGACAGATTATTATTAAAGGGAGACAGGCAAGAAAGTGCAGTTAAGGCTTCAATCAAAAGATCAGCCTGATGTTATTGAATAGCAGAGCAGACTTGATGGGCAGAATGGCCTGCTCCAAATAAGACCCTAAGACTTAGGAGCAGAATTAGATCATTCAGCCCATTAAGTCTGTTTCACCATTTAATAAGATCAAGGCTGATCTGATAATCCTTAACTCCAATGGTCTTAAGACACTGCACCTCTTGTCCGAAATGTTGATTTTCCTTCCCCTCGGATGCTGCCTGACCTGCTGTGCTTTTCCAGCACCACTCTAATCTAAATTCTGGTTTCCAGCATCTGCGGTCCTTGTTTTTACCCTCTTAAACTGACTTAATCTTATTGTATGGGACTGCAGAGAGCAACTGCTTAGAGTTCTGCATGTTAAAGTCCTGATGGACAAAGCAAGAGCTATTAAAAAGAGTCCTACAAGGTGGACTGAAACTGGAAAGCAGGTAGTTTGCAGTCAAACACTGATGTAATCATTTATTTCTCCCAGTGATATTTTATAACTTATACCCAGCAATGTTAGTTTTAGAATGAATGAATGGGCGGCACGGTGGCACAGTGGTTAGCACGGCTGCCTCACAGCGCCAGAGACCCGGGTTCAATTCTCACCTCGGGCGACTGACTGTGTGGAGTTTGCACGTTCTCCTCGTGTCTACTTGAGCACCCTCCGGGTGCTCCGGTTTCCTCCCACAGTCCAAAGATGTGCAGGTCAGGTGAATTGGCCATGCTAAATTGCCCGTAGTGTTAGGTATGGGGTAAATGTAGGGGTATGGGTGGGTTGCGCTTCGGCGGGTCGGTGTGGACTTGTTGGGCCGAAGGGCCTGTTTCCACACTGTAATGTAATCATAATCAATCAAGAATGACTACATGGAGCTAGTTATTGTGGTCCTATTTAGCATTGAGAGTGTGGTGCTAGAAAAGCGCAGCAGGTCAGGCAGCATGCAAGAAGGACAATCGACGTTTCGGGCATTAGTCCTTCTCCTTCTCCTGGGATGCTGCCTGACCTGCTGTGACCAGCACCACACTCTCTACTCTGGTCTTCAGCATCTGCGGTCCTCATTTTCTACTAGATATATTTAGTGGTTTAATTACAGATTAATGGAGGATTTATCGAATTTAAGAAAAATCTAACCTGTTTGGACAAGTTATGACACCTCCGTGGCCATCAGCCCAAGATGGAATTTGAACGTACATCTTCTAGCCCAAAGGCAGAAACACAGCACCACAAGACCCAAATGAATATATGTGAATAGCTGACCATTTAATTATAATTTCTTAATCATCAACTACAGTCCAATCTAAATAGTTCATTGAGATGTTAAACAAATATTAAATCATTTGCACATATTCTGGGCGTGAGCTAGGGACTGGAATCTGATGGTTAGTTAACATGATTTGCCTACAGAATAATAGTTTGTGGGGATCAAAACTACAGTACAAGAGATCCACGACCCTCGTGTTTGTGTGAACAATCAATCTTTCAGTTATTTGCTCTGCTGGTCTGTCCACCTCTAGGTGGCATTCCTTCAATCATTGCTCTGTCTTACCAGTTCATTCGCCAGGATCAGCAGTCCTGAAAGATAGTCCTCAATATCGAGATGAAAGCCTTTCTCTCGGTGCACTTCAACTGCATCCCAGTTTCCCAAAAGAAAGTTAGAATTAGAGACTTAGCGAGTGTATCTTTAGACAATTAAAACCATCCTCTAAATAAGGTGCAAAACACAAACTAGTACAAGACACAAGAATGCCATTTGGCCGATCATGCCTGTGTCAGCTCTTTGCAAGAGCTATTGAAAGAGTTAATTGCATTCACCTGCCCTTTCCTACAACTTTTTACCCTTCAACGTGGAGTACCGAATCTGCTTCCACTGCTCTCTTCAGCAGTAAATTCAAAATCATAATTTGCTGTTTAAAAAAAAATTCTTTAATTCCCCATCTATTTCTTCTGCTAGTGATCTTTCCTAACTGAGAGTTCTGCTATCGTGGAACTGTTTCTGCTCGTTTACTCTGTCAAACAGCTCTTTTGTTTTCAGGTACGTTCATTACATCACCTTTACCTTTCCCTGATAGCAGGGGAGAAATCTCAGCTTCCCCCAACAACAAAAATCCCTAAGCCCATGTAAATTCTTCTCTCCAAAGGAAGTCCATCTCAAGCCATTCAAGACAGACTTGGCTCTGGTTGAAGCCTAATTACTAAAGTATAAAGCTTTGGTATAATATTTCCTACTATACACTGCTTGTAATGCCCAGGATCCAGTTTTACTTTAAGTTGTACTTTCTCCTTCAAAAAAAATGCTTCTTTATATGAACCATAACTTACTCTACTACTGCAACCTATTACAATTATATCAATGTTGATTCATTTATTCTTTCATGGAATCTGGGGGTCACTAGCAAGTACAATATTTGTTGTCCTTCCCTGATTGTCCTCAAATTGAGTGACTTGCTTGGCCAGTTCAGAGGGCAGTGAAGAGTCACCTATGTTGCTCTGGGTCTGAAGGTGAATGTAAGCCCAACTAGACAAATTTCCTAAAAGAACCTCAACAAACCAGATGGGACTTTTTTATTTATTCCTGGGATATTGATATTGCTGGATGGGCCAGCATTTGTTGCTGGCCCCTAGTTACTCCAGAGTGGTGGTGAGTTGCTGCCTTGAAGCCTATTTGATGTAGGCACTCCTATAATGCTGAGAGAGGGGCTTGCTGAACTTTGACCCAGCAACATTGAAGGAATGGTGATATATTTCCAAATCAGAATGGTGTGGGACTTGGAATGGAACGTGCAGATTGTGGTGTTCCCTTGCAGCTGCTGCCCTTGTCCTCCAGGTGATACAGGTACAGATTTGAATGATGCTGTCTAAGGAACTTTGGACGATTTGCTGCAGAGCATCTTGTAGATGGTACACATAGCTGACACTGCGCATTAATGAAGAGAGTGAATGTTGCAGATGAAGAATGGGCTGCTGTGTCCTGGATGATGTTCAACTTTTTTGGTGTTGTTGGAGCTGCATTCATCCATGCAATACACTTGTGATCTGTGCCTAGTAGAGGTGGATAGTTTTGGGCAGTCAGGCAGTGAAGGTTACCCATTGCAGAATTCTTAGTCTATGATTTTGTCTGGTTGTTGTAGCATTGATATGGCTAGTCTGGCTGCAAAGCGACCAGAATTCCATACAATATTTGAAATGTGGCCTAACTAAAGTTCTACACAGCTGCAACGTAACTTGGCCATTTTTATATTCTATACCCTGACCAATGAAGGCAAGCATGCTGCATGTCTCCACCTTCAGGCAGCTATGGACCTGTACACCTAGATCCCTCTGTTTATACTACTAAGGGTTCTGGCATTTACTGTATATTTCCCTCCTCCATTAGATCTTCCAAAACGCATACTTTGCATTTGTCTGGATTCCCCAGCTGCCATTTCTCTGCCCAAGTCTCTAGCCTATCTATATCCTACTGTATCGTCTAGCAACCCTCCTCACTATCGGCAGCTCCACCATTCTTTGGGTCATCTGCAAACTTACTATCATTTATATTTATTACAAACAGCAGGGGCCCCAGTACTTATCCCTGCAGAACACCACTGGGTCATAGATTTCCAGTCAGAAAAACTCCCTTCCACCACTACTTTCTGTTTTCCATGACTATATTTTCATCTTAATAGCTCATTGCACATCCAATGTGACTTCACCTTTTCTATCAGCCTGCCACGAGGGACCTTGTCAAAAGTCTTGCTAAAGTACATATAAAAACATCTATCCAACCCTCAATCATCTTTTACACAAAAAACCCAATCAAGTTTCTGAGATATGACCTTCCTGACATAAAGCTATGCTGCCCATCGCTAACAAGTCCATCATTTTTCCAGATGTGAGTAAATCCTATCCCTAAGAATCTTCTCCAATGATTTCCCAACCACTGATGCAAGGCTCACTGGCCTGTAATTTCCCAGATTGTTATTTTGTTTAAGAAGGACAGCAGGAATAATGTTGCCATTCTCCAGTTATCTGGGACCTGTCCTGTGATTAAACAGGATAGAGATTTCATACAAGGCCCCAACAATTTCCTTGCTTGCCCGAGAATATCAACATACTCCTCTCAAGTTTCACCACCCACCATGTTCTTTTGTGAATAACGATGCAAAGTATTCGTTAAGGACCTCACCAACTTCCTCCAACTCCATGCATAAATTCTCTCCATTGCCCTCCAGTGGACTTACTCTTTCCCTAGCTACGTTCTTGCTCCTTACACAACAAACTTTGTTTTACCTGGCACTTTTTAAACCAGCGCACTCGGTAAACTGGCAAAACTTATACACCTGAAATACCAGAAGTTTACTGTATTATTGCTATTTCCAAAGGTGCGTGTTGGAACGCTCTCTGCCAATAAGTTTTAAGGCAAAGTTCATTATTATTTTGTGCCATGAATAAAGTATAGCAGTGATGTGCATACCCCCTGCATTACGTTTCTATTACTTTTTACACAGATTATCTCGACCTCTTGATTAAGCAGAATATTTGATCAACTGGTAAACTCCTTGTTCCATAGGTGCCAACTCGTAAAAAGTTTGTTGTATGTGTAAAAATCACCTTGGGATTTTTCTTAATCCTGTTTGCCAAAGGGATTTCACGGCCCCTTCCAGCCCTCTTAATTCCTTGTTTGAGTTCTTTCCTGCCATCTTTGTATTGTTCAATGACTCTGTCTGTCTTCAGTTTCCTAAATCTTATTTCTCCATTTTCTTTTTGACTAAGTTCTTTTTTTCATCCAAGGAATCTTGCATCCTTATCCTTCATTTTCACAGGAACATGGTGGTCCTGAACGTTAATCAACTGGGCTTTAAAAGACTCCAATGTGCCAGATGTGGACTTACCCTCAAACAGTCGCTCCCAAGATATATTCTGCAGCTCTTGCCTAATATTGTGGTTGTTAGTCTTTCCCAATTTAGTACTTTCACCTAAGGTCTACTCTTAACCTTCACAAAAAGTAATTTAAAACGTACAAAATTATGTTCACTGTTCCTGAAATGCTTCCCCACTGAAACTTTGATCAGCTGGCCTGGCTCATTCCCCAATACCAGGTGTGATATGGCCCTTTCTCTAATTAGAATATTTACATATTGTTTCAAAAAACTACCAAGGATACACCTAACAAACGCCCCCAATATTCAAGCCCCTCTAAGGGAGTCCCAGTCAGTACAGAAGTTAAAATCACCAAAGTTTTTACACTTTTCCATGATCTGTCCACACATCTGTTCCTCTATCATGCTGACTGTTGGGAAACCTGTGGTACAATCGCACCAAAGTGATTGCACCCTTCCTATTCCTGAGCTCTACCTGTATGGCCCGCCTCCACCACCACAGCTATAACATTCACCAATAAATTGATTATATTTAGTTCCCTTCTTCACATCTTTAATAAGTGCTGTGAATCAGAATGACCCAGTAAACCACTCAATTCAAGGACAATGAGGGATACACAAGTGCTGGCCTTGCTAATGATGTCCACATGCAAGAACACTAATAAAGAAAAATAGCAGTGTCACGCACTTCCTAGTATTCCTGCAACAGCTTCTCGGGTCACCAGGGTTTCAGACTCCAGATAGACGACAAACGCTGCAAGGAAGATGAGGCGTTGCAGCACGAACCTCCAGTGCTCATTAAACCTGTAGAACAAAATTCAGCATAAGCACGAAGCATTTGTATCTGCACTGATGACACCATTATATATGGTGGGGTAGTGGTTACAGTGCTGATTAGCAATCTAGCATTCAAATCTCAACGTGGGTGATTAATAGTGGACAGTTTTCATATCCAGAAATACAAAAGCTGGCACAGATCGGGTATCCTTTACCCGAAAACCTCAGGGTCAACTTCCCCCCCACCACAGAAGTGAAATTTCCAAAATTTTTAGTTTTCCAATACAAGGCATTAAATAGATTTGCACAGTTTTTTTTAAAAACGCTTTTCCTAACTTGGGAAGTAGGGTTAAAATAATTTGTGGTGTCCTTTCAAATTTCTGGGACATGTTGAGATCTGCCAATTGTATTGAGAGATCTTTGTCACCTCGTTTAATGGATCAGTTAAATAATTCAGAATGATTATTTCCTCCTGCAATGACTGCACCCAACTATTATTGATGAGGCTACGCATATCAGTAACTATTCGCAGAGGAGAAGAACCACATACAAAACAAAACAAATCACCAATAGACCAGCATTTACTAGGATACACTTGAGTCTACTATAGGTCTTTTTGGGTCTTTTGGAAAAGAAACTTTGCTTAATCTGAGTGGACCTAAAAGCAACATTTCCAGCCCTCCACCAACCAAACACACTTGATCAGACCTGTAGACATGTTGAGTTCACACCTTTGGAAAATAGCTTCAGTTTTCAACCTGCTCAAGTGAAGCTCAGTTTTTATCCAAAAGGCACAAACCCAGCGTGTCTACTGGTCTGTTCAGGCTCAGTTTTGAAAAGACCTTTCAGTTTTCAGACGGGCGGAAAAAGGACACCTGACCTGCATCAATATGGTGACTACAAAGTTAATTGCCAGCAAAATCTCAATTAGTTCACAAATGTCCCTTGGGGAGAAATACTGGCAACAAACCAATATAACTGACTTTGAAACTCCCTCTGAAGTGGCCTCATCAAATTATAACTATAGATTGGGCAAAACACCAGTCTTGCCAGTGGCAGGAATTTTTAACAAGGCATGCAATGAATGACTCATCAGAGCATTTACTTAGATAGCTTTTTTGCTGTTCTTTCAAAGGATGTGGGCATCATTAGTTAAGCCTACATTTATTGCCCATCAATTAATTGCTGTGGAGCAGGTAGTGATGAGCTACCTTTGTGAACTGCTGTTTAGTACAACCATAATGCTGTTAGAAAGGCAATTCCAGGAGCCTGACACAGTAACAGTGAAGCAATAGTTCTGACTTTGAATGATACATGGCTTAGTGAAGAACCTGTAGCAGCATAGTATTCTCATGTACCTGCTGCCCTTGCCCTTCAATGTAACAGAGATCGATTATTTGGAAGTTGCTGCCTAAGGATCCTTAATGAGTTTACTGCAGCGCATTTTGTACATAGTACAGACTGCTGCTATTGAGCATTGGTGTTAGAGGGAGTGAACGTTTGTGGATAGGATACCAATCAAGCAGGCTGCTTTGTTCCAGTTGGTGTCAAGCTTCTTCAGTGTTGTTGAAGCTACATTCATCCAGGCAGCTGCGGAGCCTCTGAGCTGCTCTTGTAACCACAGTATTTATACAGCGAGTCAAGTTTAGTTTCTGGTCAATGGTAAACACGGAGAATGCTGGCACAGCATAAAAACCTATTTCTGATCTTTAGAGATGACAATTCTTTCTTACTTTTTAAAAACAAATAATTATTTTGTCGTAGCTTGAACAAAGCTTATGTTCACGTGCAGATAAGTTGCAGAAACAAAGACAGCAGCAGCACTAATGCGTTGTTAAACCTGACCCTGAGTGTTTGGGGGACAAAGGCAGCCTAGATTCTTTAAAAGGAGTAGAAAAAAAAAGTTGAAAGAGTTAGAAATCAAAGCAAAGCATTGGGAAGGAAAAGAACAGATGGCCCATCGAGAGCATCATGTACTCGATGGCTACAGCATCATAACTAGCCACTGGGAATTCTACCTTGAGTCTGAAACAGATCCCTCTTAAAAACTGCAGAGTCAACAAGCCAGCAAAGTTGACTCCAGCTCACCAATCTCTGGAGAAACGCTCAACACTCTGTCTACTCTCCATGAAGGTTTTGTTCCTGTCTTTATATCCCTCTGAAGACTCATCCTCATCATCTGCCCTGCCATCTATTTTAATGTCATCTGTCATTGTCCAGAGATTAGACAAAAAGATTTCACCCAAAACTAACCCACCACTTTTTCTACGCAGAAATTTAGGGGTTTACTTTTCCCATCCTGAGGTTCCTGCTCCTGCTACCATTTTCAGCATTTGTATTACATTTCTCACTAACCTGTAATACTGGTCTGCAGGGAATTTGGTTTTCAGTTCATCCAGTTGTGACCTCACAGCAGCAAAATGTTCACGTGCTTTCTGGCACTTCTTCGTTACTTACACATGTGGAAAAAAGATCAATTTGACTAACGTAAATCTTTATTAACACGGCATCTTATTATGTTAAGACCATGAAGTTCACCACCATAATTTGAAGGAAACCAGAGAGATTCTCTCTCAGGACCTGGCCCAATTTTAATCCATCGATCAACATCACAAAAGCAGATTATCAGGTCATCAACACTGTTTTAGTCTAGGAGCTTGCTGTGCCCAAATTTAATGCTGCTTTCCTACAACCGTGACTACTCCTCAAAGTACTTAATTGGCTGTAAAAGAGCAATTGGACAACTTGAGATTGTGGAAGGAGCTGTTCTTTCTTTATATAATGCCCTAATCTTTGGATGGCCAAGGCATGCTTGAGAGACTAACAACACACTTCACAGTATCGGGATCTGAAGAGGTTGTCTGCAGTTGTATTGCAGCTTTATAAGACCTTGGTTAGGCCACACTGTGTTCAATGCTGGTCGCCACATTACAGGAAGGACGTGGAGGCTTTGGAGAGGGTGCAGAAGAGATTTACCAGGATTCTGCCTGGGTTAGATGGGTATGAACTATAAGAAGAGGCAGAATGTGCGTGGGTTTCCTCCAGGTGCTCCGGTTTCCTCCCACGGTCCAATGGTGTGCAGGCCAGGTGAGTTGGTCATGATAAATTGCCTATGGTGTTAGCTGCATAAGTCAGAGGGAAATGGATCTGGGTGGATTACTCTTTGGAGGGTCAGTGTGGACTTGTTGGGCCAAAGGGCCTGTTTCCATGCTGTAGGGAATCTAATTTAATCTAATCTAATCAAACTCCACAGAGACAGCCGCCTGAGGCGGGAATTGAATCCGGGCTCCTGGTGCTGTGAGGTAACAGTGCTAAAGATGTAGTGGCACTGGAGGCAGTTCACAGGAAGTTAACTAGATTGATCCCAGAGATGAGGGGTTTGTTGTATGAAGAAAGATTGAACAGTTTAGGCCTGTACTGTCTGGAATTTAGAAGAATGAGATACTCAAGATGATAAAAGGTGTAGCGGATGCTTCCTCTTTTGGGGCATTCTAGGATGAGAGGTCATAGTCTTGGGATAAGGGATAACAAATTTAAAACAGAGTCAAGGAGACACTACTCCTCCCAAAGGGTTGTGAATCTGTGGAATTCACTACCCCAAACTGCAGTGGATGCTGGGACAGTGAGCAAATTTGGGGAGGAGTTACGACAGATTTTTAATTGATAACAGGTTGAAGCGTTATGGGGAGAAGGCAGGAAAATGGGGGAAAAGAGGAGCATTTCAGCCATGATGAATGGTGGAGCAGACTCAATGGGCCGAATGGCCCTGTATCTTATGAACATCTAAAGACTCTTCTCAAAACATGGACTCTCTTTCTCACTTCACAGATGCCTCCAGACCTGCTGACAATCTTCCAGCACTTTCTCTTCAAATCCACCACAGCAGCTGCGATTCTTAAGTAATAAGGGGGGGGGTCAAATGGGGGTAAAAGGGAGTGTAGAGCTGAGGCTAGTATTGCACAACAATCTCTCATTAACAGCAATGGTCAGGCAAGCTGTTGTACGTGATGTTACCTGAGAGATAGCATCAGTCTGGACAATGGGGAGAAATGCCTTTAAAATGATTCGATAGGACTGTTTTCATCCACTCATGCAAAAAGGTAAGGTATCAATTTAATATCTCATTGGAAAGATTGCATCTCTCTGGGTGGAACATTCCTCAGTTGTGCTCAAGTCCTGGAGTGGGGATTGATGATGGAACTTTGTGATTCAAGGCAAGAATGCTATCAATTGGGCTACAGCTGATGCACAAAGTTATCACAAAGTTCTGTCAGACACTCAACAAAATGACCACTGGGCACATCATACGTGGACTCACTGACAATACAATGCACTTCCACCCCACAACCACCCCCGCATGTCCCTGCCCGATTATTTCATCTTGTTTCAAAGAACCAAAGAAAGAGACAGAAGAGAGAAAACAGGAGAGAGACACACATGCAAAAACAGAGGTGAATGAGAAAATAAAATTAAACAGCCAAAGTAAAGAACGACTTCATTGACTCCCTCTTCTTCCAGAGCTGCACATGAAAAAGTCAATACAGCCCATCGTACCCATGTCAGTTCTCCAGTCATGCTACTCAACAAGTTCCATTCCCCTGCTCTTTCTCTCCTACTCACCATCTTTCAGGCCAGATGTCTGATGGACAGTCTGCAGCAGGGTAAGTATCTCACGAGCTGTCTGTTCAAGGACTTGGACAACTTTTCTTATTTCCTACAAAAGATCAAGAACAATGACAGAATGGGATGTACACAGTTACAAAGCGAGTTAAAGGAGGAGAAACCTCAGATTCCGTCACTTTAGTCAGAAACAACCTGTGGATCAAAACATGATACTGAAACAGGTAGACAGGGTGGTGAAGAAGGGATTTAGCGTGCTGGCCTTCATCAGTCAAAGCACTGAGTATAAGAGTTGGGACGTTATGTTACAGTTGTACAAGTTGTTGGTAAGGCCGCACTTGGAGTATTGTGTTCAGTTTTGGTCACCCCATCATAGGGAAGACACTGCTAAATGGAAAGAGGACAAAAGATTTACGACGATGTTGTCCGGACTAGGAGGCCTGAGTTACAGGGAGAGGTTGGCCAGGATAGGACTTTATTCCTTGGAATATGGGAGAATGTGGGATGACCGTATTGAGGTGTATAAAATCATGAGGAGCATAGACAGGATGAATGCATATAGTATTTTTCCCAGGGATGGGGAATTGAAAACTAGAAGGCACAGGTTTAAGGTAAGAGGGGAAGAACCTGAGGGGCAACATCTTCACACAGAGAATGGGGAGTACATGGAATGGGCTGCCAGAGAAAGTGGTTGAGGTAGGTACAATAGCAACATTTAAAAAACATTTGGATAGGTACATGGATGGGAAGGGTTTAGAGGGATATGGACCAAATGTGGGGAATTGGAACTAGCTGAGTGGGCATGGTCAGCATGGACCAGTTTGGGCCAAAGGGCCTGTTTCCATGCTGTACTACTTTATGACTCTAAGTGTTCCGTGGGCAGAGCAAGCTGCTATAGCACTGGATTTCATTTTTTTATTCTTTCATAGGATGTGGGCATTACTGACAAGAAAAGTATTTGTTGTCCATCCCAGCTGCCCTTGGACTGAACTTGTTAGGCCATTTTAGAGGGCAGTTAGGAATTAACCATATTGGTGTGGGTCTCAAGTCACATATAGGCCAGACTAGCTGAGGCAGATTGTCTTCCGGAAAGGATTTAAACAATTCAGGTGCGCTTTTACAACAATTGACAATGGTCCGTTGTTGGACTAGCTTTTTTATTAAAAAGATCACTCCAGAATATATTCGATTACAACTTTACTATCTCCCATGGTACAATTTGAACTGATGCCCTTCTAGCCCAGGGCTCTGGATTACAAGTCCAGTGGGCACTGGTTTCTTATATCCCATCGTTCTGGTTATCTTCTCTGGGGTTCCAGATGTCCTACATTATTTCAAACATTGGGTTAGATTTGTACTGAAAAGTTATGAAGACTAAACATAAGATTTTTACGCATAGGAACAATCCTATGCTCAGTGGTTAGCACTGCTGCCTCACAGCGCCAGAGACCCGGGTCAATTCCCGCCTCAGGCGACTGACTGTGTGGAGTTTGCACGTTCTCCCCGTGTCTGCGTGGGTTTCCTCCGGGTGCTCCGGTTTCCTCCCACAGTCCAAAGATGTGCAGGGTCAGGTGAATTGGCCATACTAAATTGCCCGTAGTGTTAGGTTATGGGTAAATGGGTGGGTTTCGCTTCGGCGGGTCGGTGTGGACTTGTTGGGCCGAAGGGCCTGTTTCCACACTGTAATGTAATCTAATCTAATCCAAGTGGAACTTGGCCCCACCTGAATGGGAGAAGTCTGCTACAAATGTAGAAAGCTGGAAAAATTAAACAGGTCTGGTAGTATCTGTGAAGAAAGCAGAATTAACGTTTCAAGTCTGGCATAACGTTTCTTCAGGACCATTTCCACTGATGGCGCCAGAGTTTTCTCAGAATTATGTGTTTGTAGCAGGTTACCAGCATCTACAGTATTTTGTCTTTATTTGAGGAAAGACCTGCTGTTGTTAGGGTAATTTCAAACTCCCTTCCTCCCCTTTTCAATCTCATTGGAAACATAATATCCCTATATCGTGTTAGCCATGGCTCAGTGGGTAGGGTCCCTGCCTCAGTCAGAAAGTTATGGGTTCAAGTCCCACTCCAGAAATTTGGGTACACATTCTAGGCTGAGTACTGAGCACAGCATTGTCAGAAACACCACTGGCCACCATCAACTGTAAATTCCCCTTCAAGTCACACAGAGGAGATTCAATGGTTAGAGGAACAGACAGGAGATTCTGTGGTAGCAACTGAGATTCCCGGATGGTATGTTGCCTCCCGGGTACCAGGGATGTCCTAGATCAAGTCTACAGAATTCTTAAAGGGAGATGGCGAGCAGCCTGAAGTCATGGTATACATCAGTACGAATGACATAGCTAGGAAAAGGGATAAGGACCTGAAAAAAGTGAATAAGGTAGTTAGGTCGGAAGCTAAAAGGCAGGACGAGCAAATTAGTAATCTCAGGATTGCCACCAGTGCCACGGGCTATTGAGGGTAGGAACAGAGAGCGAATGCAGCTGAATACTTAGCTGCAGAACTGGTACAGGAGGGAGGGCTTCAGATGTGCAGATCATTGGGATATCTTCTGGAGGATGTGGGACCTATAGAAGGATGACGGATTGTACCTGAATGGGAGGGGCACCAATATCCTGGATGGGTGGTTTCCTTGAGCTCTTCACGAGGGTTTAAACTAGTTTGGCAGGGGGATAGGAACCGGAGCTATGGATCAGAGGACGGATAGCTGGTGAACAAGCAGATACAGCGTGATGGATTGAAGTGTGTCTATTTTAATGCAACAAGTGTCAGCAATAAGGGTGATGAACTTAAGAGAATGGACCAGTACTTGGAGCTACAATGTTGTGGCCATTACAGAGACTTGGATATCACAGGGGTGGGAATGGACGTTGGATGTTCCAGGGTTTAGATGTTTCAAAAGGAATGGGAGGAAGGTAAAAGAATGGGGGGAGTGGCATTGCTAATCAGGGATAGCATAACAGCTGCAGAAAGGAAGGTCGTCTAGGAATGTTTGTTTACAGAGTCAATAAGAGTCCTTATTCCAAATAGTTTGGGATGGAACAGATTTTGTTAGGTGTGTCCAGGAAGGATTCCTGACTCAATATGTAGATAGGCTGACTAGAGGGGAGACCATATTGGATTTGGTGCCTGGTAACAAACCAGGTCAAGTGTCAGATCTCTCCATGAGAGAGCGTTTTGGTGATAGTGATCACAACTGACTGACTGTTACTAGTCACGGAGAGGGATAGGAGCAGATGGTAAGGGGAAGTATTTAAGTGGGGAAGGGGGAATTACATTGCTATTAGGCAGAAACTGTGGAACCTAAATTGAGAAGAGATATTCTCAGGGAAATGCACAACAGAAATGTGGAGGTTGTTTAAGGAGCACTTGCTGCAAGCGCTGAATAGGTTTGTCCTACTGAGGCAAGGAAGGGATTGTAAGGCGAAGGAAACTTGGGATGACAAGAGATGTGGAACATCTAGTTAAGAGGAAGAAGGAGACTTACTTAAGGTTGAGGAAGCAAGGATCAAACAGGGCTGTCGAGGGTTACAAGGTAGCCAGGAAGGAACAGAAGAATGGACTTAGAAGAATTAGAAGGGAGCATGAAAAAGTCTTGGCAGGTAGGATTAAGGAAAACCCCAAGGCATTCTACACTTGTAGGAGAAACAAGAAGATGGCCAGTGTGAGGGCTGGGCTGATCAGGGATCATGGAGGGAACTTGTGCCAGGAGTCAGAGGAGGTCCTTAATGAATACTTTGCTTCAGTATTCACTAGGAGAGGGACCTTGTCATTTGTGAGGATAGCATAAAACAGGCTGATGTGCTTGAACAGCTTGATGTTAAGAAGAAGGATGTGCTTGAAATTTTGAAAAACATGAGGATAGATAAGTTCCCTTGGGCCACATGGTTACTA
Organism: Chiloscyllium plagiosum; assembly: GCF_037043375.1. Classification (NCBI taxonomy): domain Eukaryota; kingdom Metazoa; phylum Chordata; class Chondrichthyes; order Orectolobiformes; family Hemiscylliidae; genus Chiloscyllium; species Chiloscyllium plagiosum. The sequence continues at coordinate 107,734,128 of NW_028270145.1, read as the reverse complement.
TGGGAAGCAAGTGAGGAGACTGCTGCGCATTTGGTGATGATCTTTATGTCCTCACTGTCCACTGGACAGATGATTGGAGGGTGGCAAATGTTATTCCCTTGTTCAAGAAAGGGAAGAGTGATAAACCTGGGAATTACAGACCTGTCAATCTTACGTCAGTGGTAGGCAAATTATTGGAGAGGATTCTGAGACAGGGTTTATGATTATTTGGAAAAGCATAGCTTGGTTAGAAATAGTCAGCATTCTTTGAGGATATGACACGAGGGTGGAGCAGTGGATGTGGTGTATATGGATTTTAGTAAGACCTTTGATAAGGTTCCCCATGGTAGGCTCATTCAGAAAGTAAGGACGAAGGGGATACAGGAAAAATTGGCTGTCTGGATACAGAATTGGCTGGCCCATAGAAGACAAAGGGTAATAGTTGATGGGAAGTATTCAACCTAGAGCTTAGTGACCAGTGGTGTTGCATAGGGATCTGGGACCTCTGCTCTCTGTGGTTTTTATAAGTGACTTGGATGAGGAAGTGGAAGGGTGGGTTAGTAAGTTTGCTGATGACACGAAAGTTGGTGGAGTTGTGGATACTGTGGAGGGCTGTTGTAGGCTGAGACGAAACATTGACAGGATGCAGAGCTGGGCTGAGAAGTGGCAGGTGGAGTTCAATCTGAAAAAGTATGAAGTGATTCATTTTGGAAGGTCGAATTTGAATGCATATTACAGGGTTAAATGCAGGATTCTTGGCAGTGCAGAGGAACAGAGAGATCTTGGGGTCCATGCTCATAGATCCCTCGAAGATGCCACTCAAGTTGATAGGGTTTTCAAGAAGGCGTACAGTGCACTGGTTTTCATTAACAGTGGGATTGAGTTTAAGAGCAGTGAGGTTATGCTGCAGCTCTATAGAGCCCTGGTTAGACCACACTTGGAATATTGTGTTCAGTTCTGGTCACCTCATTATAGGAAGGATGTGGAAGCTCTAGAGAGGGTACACAGGAGATTTACCAGGATGCTGCCTGGACTGCAAGGGCTGATGGGCTTGTCTTATGAAGAAAGGTTTAGGGAACAAGGGCTTTTCTCATTGGAGTGAAGAAGGATGGGAGGTAACTTGCTAGAGATGATGACTGGCATAGATAGAGTGGATAGTCAGAGACTTTTCCCCAGGAGGAAATGGCTGTCACAGGGGGGCATAATTTTAAGGTAACTTGAGGAAGGTTTTGGGAAGATGTCGGAGCTGGGTTCTTTACAGAGAGAGTGGCGGGTGCCTGAATGAACATCCAGCAGTGGGAGTACAGTCAGATACATTACGGACATTTAAAAGACTCTTGGATAGGCACATGAATGATAGTAAAATGAAGGGTATGTAGGTTAGTTTAATCCACGAGTAGGATAAAAGTTCGGCACAACATCGAGGGCTGGTGGGCCTGTGCAGTGCTGTACTGTTCTATAGGAGAAAGTGAGGACTGCAGATGCTGGAGATCAGAGCTGAAAATGTGTTGCTGGGAAAGCGCAGCAGGTCAGGCAGCATCCAAGGAGCAGGAGAATCGACGTTTCGGGCATGAGCCCACTGTTCTATATGTCATGCTGACTTGGAACAGTCTTGACTGTACCTTCTGTGTCACAAGGTCAGGATCCTGGAATTTGCTTCCGAATAGCATTGCAGGTGTGCTCTGCTGTACTTCAAGAACTGCAGTGGTTCAGAAGGCTGAAGCTGCTCTCCAGTGCAAGTAGCGATAGTTACCCAGATGGAGAAAAAAGCATTAGAAAACCATCACTGGTCATAATGGACCTTCGTTTTGAAGTATTGTGACGTGGAGATGTCGGTGTTGGACTGAGATGGACAACGTTAAAAATCACACGTTTGTCATCAACCACCTGATGAAGGAGCAGCTCTCAGAAAGCTAGTCCTTCCAATTAAACCTGTTGGACTCTAACCTGGTGTTGAGATTTTTAACATTGAAGTAGGAGAGTCGGACGAGCATGTTATTTGACGGTTCGACTGTTTTTTTTAAATCCACTCCTGCAACAAAAGCTGAAGGTGCATTGACTTGAAAAAGTGGCAAGGCTTTAATTCCCGATGAAGGGCTCTTGCTCCTTGGATGCTGCCTGACCGGTTGTGCCTTTCCAGCACCACACTCTTCCACTCTGATCCCCAGCATCTGCAGTCCTCACTTTCTCCAAGACAATGATTTGGAGATGCCGGTGTACAAAGTTAAAAATCACAACACCAGGTTATGGTCCAACAGGTTTAATTGGAAGGACTAGCTTTCTGAGAGCTGCTCCTTCATCAGGTGGTTGACAATCACTTGATGAAAGAGCAGCTCTCAGAAAGCTAGCCCTTCCAATTAAACCTGTTGGACCATAACCTGGTGTTGTGTGATTTTTTTTAACCTTCTCCAAGGCCGGTAGAGTGGAGAGGGAGTGCACACTGCCGGAGATGCCTCCCTTTCTGGCGAATTGTTAAACCAGGGTCCCTTCTCGAGGGGATATTAAAAGATTCCCAGGGACCCAACTACGATTGCGGGGGGGGGGGGGGGTTAAATGTGTCCCAACGGACAATCCTCCTCATAAAAGCAAATTACTGCGGATGCTGGAATCTGAAACCAAAAGAGAAAATGCTGGAAAATCTCAGCAGGTCTGGCAGCATCTGTAAGGAGAGAAAAGAGCTGACGTTTCGAGTCTAACTGACCCTTTGTCAAAACTAAAAAAAAGGGAGAAATAGGGAGGTATTTATACTAGGCTGAGAGAAGGTGAGGTAAAAACAATGACTGCAGATGCTGGAAACCAGATTCTGGATTAGTGGTGCTGGAAGAGCACAGCAGTTCAGGCAGCATCCAAGGAGCTTCGAAATCGACGTTTCGGGCAAAAGCCCTTCATTGTAATTACACCGGCACCACTCCCCACCTCTTCCTCCGCTACACTGATGGCTGCATTGGCGCCACCTCGTGCTCCCGCGAGGAGGTTGAGCAGTTCATCAACTTCACCAACACATTCCACCCTGAGAGAAGGTGAGTCATGGCTTCAGTAGCATTTTCTCTTCTGGACAACTCCCCCCTCCCTCCCTAACTTACTTGGCGGCATCCTGCTGTAGGCAAAAGTGAGGACTGCAGATGCTGCAAACCAGATTCTAGATCAGACTGGCGCTGGAAAAGCACAGCAGGTCAGGCAGCATCCGAGGAGCAGGAAAAGTGACGTTTCGGGCAAAGTCTCTTCATCAGTAAGGGCTACCTACCTTAGTGTGCTTCCAATTAAACCTGTTGGCCTAGTGGGCGGCACGGTAGCACAGTGGTTAGCACTGCTGCCTCACAGCGCCAGAGACCCGGGTTCAATTCCAGCCTCGGGTGACTGACCGTGTGGAGTTTGCACATTTTCCCTGTGTCTGCGTGGATTTCCTCCGGGTGCTCCGGTTTCCTCCCACAGTCCAAAGATGTGCAGGGTCAGGTGAATTGGCCATGCTAAATTGTCCGTAGTGTTAGGTAAGGGGTAAATGTAGGGGTATGGGTGGGATTCGCTTCGGCGGGTCGGTGTGGACTTGTTGGGCCGAAGGGCCTGTTTCCACGCTGTAATGTAATCTAAATCTAAATCTATAACCTGGTGTTGTGTGATTTTTAACTCTGTACCTTGAAGAAGCTCTCCTCCTCCTCCTCCTCCTCCTCTCTCCACAAGAATCTCAGGTGATTCTCTCACTCACTGCAACCCCCCCCCCCCCAGGGCATCCTGCTGTGCCCACAGTGGGCCGCCCCTCATTGGCTGCGGACCTTTCCAATCAGCGGCCGCCTTGGTGCGACCCAGCCCCGCCCCCCCTCACCACCTCCTTCCCTCCAGCGTCCCTCATCCTCCCTCCCTCCCTCCGCTGTCATGGCGACCGGACTCACCTCCCTCACATCCTGGTCCGCGGAGAGGGAGCTCTGGATCACACTGAACAAATCCGTCACCGACATCACCGCCACCAACAACAACAACAACAACAACAGTGAGCGCTGCGGCAATATCCCGATGAAGCGGCGCCACCTCCTCGTCCTCCTCACAGCAGCAACAGGAGGCGCGCGACAAAATGGGCCCTTCCCTACAGCTCGTCGCATCCAACGTCCGTCCAGAACGAGCGCCTGATTCTCATCTTGTTTTTAAACGTCGCTAACTTACAAAATAAAAAAAAAACCCATCCTCCACCTTGCAAAAGTAGCACGGAATGGCTCCGGTCTTATTTCCTCAACTCGAATTCTTTTTTTTCCCCCCTCCACACGCATTCACCCACGGCGGCTTTCTGGACACATGCGACCCCCACAACAAAAAAAAAACATGGCGGCGCGAGGGCCCCAGCGGAAGTCCGCATTTAACCTCTGACCTCGCGGCATCACTTCCTCTTTCTTTTCTGTGGGGGGTGGCCGTTGGAGTTGCTGAAAGGTCTCCGCCATGGTGAGTGTAAGCGGATACAATCCATCGCCATCCGCCTCATCGGGGCTGGCGTATCGTTCAGTAAATATCGTGAACCCGCCTGGAAAGGCCCGCTGTAACATTCAGCATGTGTATTGAAACGGGAAGCCTTAAGGATGAAGTAAATAACCCATTTTATTTTTCCTTCCCGGCGTTAAGTGGCTCATCCAGCCTCATACCGGTGTGTGGTGTGCAGCCCTGATGGGTACCGCGCACCAAAAACCTTTCTAAAGCAAGCCGAGGGGGAAAGGTGTCTGCCTTTTCAGCGAATGGTGTCAATATATGGGATGGCCACACAACATTGGGACAGTTGGGCATCTTGCCTCCATTCCCCACCTCCCCAAGAGTGTGACTCAGTGTCAGAGATGCAAGTCCCATTAAAGTTCAACCAGGGCAGGGCAGCAGGGACTTGGCAAGAGCTGTGTTTTCCCAAAGTGCAGTGGGGGGTAGTGGAGATTTCTGGCAGGGAAATCTGAAAACCGACTGTGCCAAACTGAATTTGTAGTGAAACCCTTGTAAACGCCTGAAAGTCTTTTTTGCTGCTTAGTTCAGCATGTGAATCTTGGGTCTGTTACATGGCACCTCATCTCACGTCGAACTAAGTGTTTTGTAAAGGTTTTCCCGTACCTTCAGTTTTGGTTATAGTTGATGAAGCCCAGCATCTCTTCTGTGTCATTCACCGGGCTCTCCCATCTGCCCTGCCCCGGCTCAAGAATCGTCTCCAGTTTTGGCTCCACTTTAGGGAGATGAGGTGACTAACCATCGCAGTTTTTGTAACTGGCCTGTGTTAGAGACTGGTGCCTCAGCTGCTAGTGTGAGGAAGCTGTGTCCCTTTTTGTTTCAGGCAGTGGAGGCAGAAACACCTCACCTGGACGTGCACTTCTTAAGTGCTGTAACATTCAGGACTACAGATTAAATGCTTGAAAATGGGACTGGGTTGGGTGGCATAGATGCAATGGTCCAAGTTGACCCTCTTTGTGCCATAAGCTAGCATTTCATCTTTATTTTTTGAAGACTAACTTTCACCTTGTGGTCCACTGTGACATATGGTAGCAAAGCTGTACCCTCCACGCAATATCCTCTCACCCGACAGGTTTGGCAGGTTCCCACTGCACCACTTCCCCCATTTATAAAATCACAACTGACAAAGTGTTCTTTATTCATTTTTCAGATGTCACTGTAGACATTATGGTTCAAATGTTCATTTGTATCTTTTATTCTTGTAGCCATCCCATAAAACTTTCAGGATCAAGCGCGTCCTTGCCAAGAAGATGAAACAAAACCGACCAATTCCACAGTGGATCCGCATGAAAACTGGCAACAAGATCAGGTACTGGTTCAGTGGAGTCTGGGCTCTGCTCGTGTATTGAAATTCCCTTCCCCTCTATTCCTTTCAACTGACGTCTTAAAACTGATTTTGGACAAGTTTTTCGCCAGCACTCCTTTCACAGTTCAGCAGAGAATCATAAACCGGTTTTCAGTGTGCTACAAGAGATCTTTGTTCATATAATGTTACCCCTAAGTGGTTGAACCATCATTAGCATACCGTCATGATCAGAACTATGATTTGCGGGAATCCACACCCGGGAATCTTGTCTGACCACCCGATCCTCATTGGATCATATCAGGCAGCTTAGGAATGACTTGGTGAAAAGTTTCCAATGTTGAGGCTTTTGCATTGCTTCATGTTGCATGTAAACATGTCTGTCCTGAAAATTCCCACCCTGGTGTATCAGTGGATGTTCATTATTTCTGGTGCACAAAACTAAGTGATGTTCTGGTGTAAGTGTACAAAATGCTGAGGGGAGCTGACAGTTTGGCTACCGACAGGATGTTTCCCCTTTGAGGAATCCGGTACTGGATGAAGGGCTTTTGCCCGAAACGTCGATTTTACTGCTCAGAGGATGCTGCCTGAACTGCTGTGCTCTTCCAGCACCACTAATCCAGATTCTGGTTTCCAGCATCTGCAGTCATTGTTTTTACCTGGATGATACAGTTTAAATATTTGGCTGGTCTCCCATTTAGGTCAGATAGGAGGAATTATTTTCTCTTGCAGGATTGTTTGGGGAACATTTCTCAGAAGTCAATGCAGGTGGCAGAAGCATTGAATTTAGGCACAGCTGACTTGGACGTGTTTTGATTGGGGAGTCAACGCTGTGGAGGGCAGACAAGAAAGAGAAGTTAGACGATGACTAGGTCTGCCACAATCTTGTCGAATGGTGGAACAGGCTTGCGGGACCAAAGGGCCCTAAATCCTTTGTTCCTGTATTACAATATCAGAGATCCCATGCACTGCGCACTGTTCTTTCATTGTTTCTGATGTTTGTTCCTGTATTCCTTTGACTTCAGTCCCATCTTGAGTAGTAATCTTTAACTGTTGTGAACACTTATTGCTCAAAGATCCATTCCAAGGTCTTCCTACATCACGTTTGCAGATGCCACAAAAATAGGTGGGAAGGCAAGTGGTAAGGCTGGCACAGTCTGCAGCGGGCTATAGATAGATTAGGCCAGTCAGCAAAACAACTTGTTCGATGGAATATTGTGTGGCAAAATGAGAGAATATACACTTTCGCAGGGAGAATATTGGAGCTGAACATCACTTAAATTGCGAAAGCTACGGTACAGAGGAATTTGGGAATCCTTGTGAATGAATCACAGAAAACTAGCGTACAAGTCTACTTATTCTCATTTACATAAATGATTTGGATGCGAGCATAAGAGGTACAGTTAGTAAGTTTGCTGATGACACCAAAATTGTAGGTGTAGTGGACAGCGAAGAGGGTTACCTCAGATTACAACAGGATCTGGACCAGATGGGCCAATGGGCTGAGATGTGGCAGATGGAGTTTAATTCAGATAAATGCGAGGTGCTGCATTTTGGGAAAGCAAATCTTAGCAGGACTTATACACTTAATGGTAAGGTCCTAGGGAGTGTTGCTGAACAAAGAGACCTTGAAATGCAGGTTCATAGTCCCTTGAAAGTGGAGTCGCAGGTAGATAGGATAGTGAAGAAGGCGTTTGGTATGCTTTCCTTTATTGGTCAGAGTATTGAGTACAGGACATTGGTTCGGCCACTGTTGGAATATTGTGTGCAGTTCTGATCTCCTTCCTATCAGAAGATGTTGTGAAACTTGAAAGTGTTCAGAAAAGATTTACAAGGATGTTGCCAAGGTTGGAGGATTTGAGCTATAGGGAGAGGCTGAACAGGCTGGGGCTGTTTTCCCTGGAGCGTCGGAGGCTGAGGGGTGACCTTATAGAGGTTTACAAAATTATGAGGGGCATGGATAGGGTAAATAAACAATATCTCTTCCCTGGGGTGGGGAAGTCTAGAACTAGAGGGCATAGGTTTAGGGTGAGAGGGGAAAGATATAAAAGAGACCTAAGGGGCAACGTTTTCATGCAGAGGGTGATACGTGTATGGAATGAGCTGCCAGAGGAAGTGGTGGAGGCTGGTACAATTGCAAAATTTAAGAGTGGATGGGTATATGAATAGGAAGGGTTTGGAGGGATATGGGCCGGGTGATGGCAGGTGGGACTAGATTGGGTTAGGATATCTGGTCGGCATGGATGGGCTGGACCGAAGGGTCTGTTTCCATGCTGTACCTCTCTATGACTCTAAGTTCAGTGGTTAATGGGAAAGATGAGTGGAATGTTGGCTTTTATTTCAAAGGAAATGGAGTACAAAATTCGTAAAATGATACAATACGATAATTAGACCACTTTTGGAATACTGTTAAAACTTTGATCCCTTATGTAGGGAAACATCACTGGCATTGGAGGCAGTCCAGAAAAGGTTCATTTGGCTGAGCCTAGGTATGAAGGAATTGTCTCATAAGGGGAGGTTGAACATGTACTTATTGGACCTTAAAATGAATGAGATGCAATCCTATTGAAATGTAGAAGATTAATGAGTTTTGAGAAGATTTGTAGCTCATGTTGAGGTTCTGGGTGTAGGTTTACTAGCTGAGCTGGAAGGTTCATTTTCAGACATTTCATCACTGTACCAGGTAGTATCTTCAATGAGCCTCTGGATGAAGCACTGGTGGTATAGCCCCCTTTCTATTTATGTTTGGGTTTCCTTGGGTTGACAATGTCATTTCCTGTTATGATGTCATCTCCTATGGCGATGTCATTTCCTATTCTTTTTTTCAGGGGGTGTTAAATGGGATCCAAGTTAATGTGTTTTTGATAAGAAGTCCAGTTGGAATGCTAACCCAAGGAAACCTAAACACACAAATAGAACAGGGGCTACACCACCAGTACTTCATCCAGAGGCTCACTGAAGATGTTACCTGGTATGGTGACGAAATGTCTGAAAACGAATCCTCCAGCTCAGCGAACAAACCTACATCCATGTAGAAGATTCATAGGGGAGTTGACAAGGTAGATGTGGAAAGGTTGTTTCTCTTTGCGGGAGAGTACAGGACCTGAGAGCATAATTTCAGAAAAAGGGGTTGCCTTTTTAAGACTGGAGGAGGAATTACTTCTTGGGGTGGTGAAACTGGAATTCTTCACCATAGACGGTTGTAGGGGTTCAGTTGTTAATTATATTCACGGCTGAGATAGATTTTTAAATAGTAAGGGAATCAAGGGTTATGAGAAAAGGGCAGGAAAGTAGAGTTGAGGATGATCAGATCAGTTGTGAATGGCAAAGCAGAATCACTGGGCTACATGGCCCCCTGCTCCTGTGTCTTATGATATATCTTTTAATTCCTGTTTGAAGGCTCAAGGAGTCAAATGGCATGCTCCTGCTCCCAATTCTTGTGTTTTCAGTATTGATGGCTCTTGTCTGCACAATTGTGTGTACTTGTACGTAGATTATCTAAAAACAAAACACGACAGATGCTGAAAATCTGAAACAAACACAATGCTGGAGAAACTCAGCAGGCCTGGTAGCATCTGGGGAGACAGAAAAACGGAGTTTTCGTTTTAAATCTGGCAGGACTCTTCATCAGAGGAGGCTGCAAGGAGGAAGAAAAGATGTACTTGCCAAAGAGGGAGTGTAGAGATGGAAACGTGTTGCTGGAAAAGCGCAGCAGGTCAGGCAGCATCTAGGGAACAGGAGAATCGACGTTTCGGGCATTAGCCCTTCTTCTTCCTGAAGAAGGGCTAATGCCCGAAACGTCGATTCTCCTGTTCCCTAGATGCTGCCTGACCTGCTGCGCTTTTCCAGCAACACATTTCCATCTCTGATCTCCAGCATCTGCAGACCTCACTTTCTCCTCAAAGAGGGAGTGTAGCATAGGTTGAACAGGAAATAGAAATTGTTGGAGAAACTCAGCAGGTCTGGCAACATCTGTGGAGTGAAAGCAGAGTCAACATTTTGAATCCAGTGACCCCTCAGAACATGAATATTTTATTTTAATGCTTCCTGGGTTGGCAGATTTATCATCCAAGATGATATTGGGTCAACTAGGCCTCTATTCACTGGAGTTTAGAAGAATGAGGGGGAAATCTCATTGTAACGTATAAAACTGCGATGAGGCTGTACAGACTAGTTGCAAAAATGGTGTTACTCTGCTCGGGAAATCTAGAACCAGAGATCACAGCCTCAGGATATGAGACCATTTAGGACTGAGATGAGAACTATTTTTCCTCAAATGGCGGTGCTCTGTGGGGATTTTCTACTACATAAGATAGCGGGCGCCGAGTCACTGAGTTTATTCGGAAAAGAAATCAACTTTGAGGCTAAAGGGGTTGGGGGTATTGGGAGAGAGCAGGAGTGTGGTGTTGAGTTGAAGGATCAAATTGAATGGCGGTGGAGGTTTGTTGGGCCAAATTGCTGACTCTTGCTTCTGTTGTCTATGTTTCTATTAAGAGCAGGTTGATGGAGAAGGAGGCAGCAAGGGAAATGGGGCAGTAGGAGGTTGGGAGGGAGGGGAACTTTTTATTGTTTGAACTCTATCCCATTGTTCTAGTCTCTTACTAGGGAAAATGAATGTATCTGGGTGTCCTTGTAAACCAATCAATGAACAAAGGCATGTGCAGTCAGTAGTTAGGAAGGTATATTAGCCTTCATTGCAAGAGGATTTCAGGTCAGGCATGACATACTGCAGTTTTACATGGCCTATTGTGTGTGCAGCTTTTGGTCTGCCTGCCTGCCTAAGTGAGAATGTACTTACCACAGAAGGAATGCAGGGGAGGTTTGCCAGGCTGATGATGAAAATGTTGTACAAGGAAAGTTTGGCGCAATAGGCCTGTAGTCTCAAGCATTTAGAGGGTGAGAGGGGATCTGATTGAAACATATAAAAATCCAACAGGCTGGACAAACTAGATGTGGGGAAGTAAATGTCTAGTGACATTATCAGTGGATTGTTAATGCAGAGGGGGGACCTGGGTTCAAATCCAACCATGCCAGATGGTGACATTTAAATTATCAATAAATATCTGAAATTAAGAGTGTAATGATGACCATGAATCCATTGTTGGTTGATGGAAAAACCCAACTGTTTTTTTCCTTTAGGGAAGGGAACTGCCATCGTTACCTGGTCTGGCCTACATGTGACTCCAGACCCACAGCAATGTGGTTGACTCTTAAATGCCCTCTGGTGGGCAATAAATGCTAGTCGAGTCAGTGATGATCCTGTGAATGAACAACAAAAAATTGCAGAAAGGATGTTTTCCCTGTCTAGCAAGTCTGGAACCAAGAAGCAGTCTTGGGACGATTTAGGCGGAGATGAAGGAATCTTTCTTCACTCAGGGTAGTGAAACCTGTAGAATTTTCTACCACAGAAGGCTGTGGGGGCCAGGTCATCGAATCTCTTCAAAGAAGATGCTAAAGGCATTAAGGGGTATGGCAAAAAGTAGTGAAAGAAAATTTGGCATAGAGATAGCTGATCGGCCATTATAGGATTTAATAGCAGAGAAGGCTTGAAGGGCCCACCATCCAGTTTCCATGTTTCTATGAAATATTGTAGCATCCAAATATATTCACCTCTCATTCTTATAATTCCTCAAAAGACGATCAGTGACTCTTCCCTAGAAGCACGTGATTCTCAGGTCTCTGAGCAAAAGCTGGAGTGACTGAGCATGGTGTGTGGGTTATCACATTAATGGGTATATTTATTAATTTGATGCTTCCTCTGCTCAATTCAAATCAGACAGAAAATGTGACAATGGGGCTTTAATAATTGCTCTTCAATAACATAGACTGTGGCATTGTACAGGTGTTCAAATTCTGTACATTATTCCTGGTACTATGGCTTACAATGCTTACAGCTTATGTAAACGTAGCAGCATAACAGGATGCAGTGGGTTGGGAGCTGCTTACAGACTCTTACAGCTTGGAAACAGACCCATTGGTCCACCTTGTCCAAATAACCTTGTCCCTCTTGCCCGTGTTGGCCCATATCCGTCTAACCCTTTCCTATTTATGTACCTATCTAAATGTCTTGTAAATATTGTGACCGTACCTGCATCTACCACTTCTTCTGGCAGTCCATTCATGAACCACCCTCTGTGTGGAAAACATTGCCCCTCAGGTCCCTTTTTAAATCTTCCTCTTCTCACCTTAAAAAAAAATGTTCCTAGTTTTGAACTTCCCCACCCTAGGAAAAAGACCTCTTTTATTCCATTTATTTATGCCCCTCATGATTTTATAAACCACTCTCATTTCTGCGGGTCTGAAATCATGCAGACCAGACCAAGTAAGGATGGTAGATTAGTGGATTTTCACATTCGTTGATAGTTTGAGATTGGCTTTAAACTTTAGATATTTTAATTTAAATTTCACCAGCTATTGTGGTGGGATTTGAATCCATGTCCCTAGAATGTTAACCTGGGCAAACAAGTAGTGAACTGGATACTGACAGTTTTCTCCCCAAAACATGTTAAACCTCCTCTTAGTCTCAGGTAGATTCCAAGTAATTAATCTTCTAGCTGTTGCCTATCTGAATACTTGATGTGGAGAAAGATTAAGAATCTGCCTAGAAGAGGAAGTGGTTGCAGTGAGGCCTGGCTCCTGGCCAGCAGGAGAGTCTAAAGACAACTTGACCATAAAAAAAACAGGAGTAGACTGTTTTGTCCTTCGAGGAGAAAGTGAACACTGCAGATGCTGGAGATCAGAACTTAAATGTGTTGCTGGAAAAGTGCAGCAGGTCAGGCAGCATCCAGGGAACAGGAGAATCGACGTTTCGGGCATAAGCCCTTCAGGAGAAAAGCTTATGCCCAAAACGTCGATTCTCCTGTTCCTTTGCTGCCAGACCTGCTGCGCTTTTCCAGCAACACATTTTTAAGCCCTGTTTGTCCTTCGAGCCTGTTCTACCATTTAATTGGATTGTGGCTTATCCAGCATTCAGATTCTCGATCTGTAGTAGGAAAGTGGAACTATCTCTGGCACAGCATACACGAGATCTTTGCCCCCACAGCTTTCTCTGGCTAGGAGTTCAAAAGGCTCACAAGCCTCTGAGAAAAGAATTTCCACGTGTCTTGAATTAGTATCCCTTTATTCTGAGACTATGCATCTGGTCCGAGACTCTACCATGAGGGGAAACATCTCTCAGCATTTACCTTTCAAGCCCCTTTTTTGAATCCTAAATGTTTCAGTGAGATCACATCTCATTCTTCGAAGTTCCAGTGAGTAGAGTCCCATCCTGTTTACTCTTTGTTCAGTAGACAGTCCCTCATTATGGGGGATTATCCTTCAGTGAAGATTCACTGAACTGTCTCCAGGGAAATAGCATCTTTTAAATAAGGGGACCAAAAGTACTTCAGATGTGGACTCACCAGTACCTTTGACTTTTATACCCCCCACCCGAAATAATAGCTGAAAGATTCATTTTCAGATGTTTCGTCACCATAGTAGCTAACATCTTCAGTGAGCCTCTGGAAGTTCAGTGTAGTCTGGAGGCTCACTGAAGAATTGACGTTTTGGGCATAAGGCCTTCATAAGGAAGAAGGGCTTATGCCCGAAAGCTCAGTAAGCAAGCCTACATTCAGAATATCTCCACTCTCTCAACCTGCCTTTCCATCTATTTTGAGAGATCTGCAAATTTAGCTACAGTACATTCATTTCCTTCCTCCAGATTACTAATATATATTGTAAACAGTGTGGTCCCAGCACAGGTTGCCAACTTGAAAAAGAACCCCTTATCCCTAACTCAGTGCTGGCACTATCTTGATACAAGCTAGAATGGATATGGATCAAAGTGTCTCTTACCAAGAGGGCATCAATAGTCCTTGTTTTAATTACAAAAAGTGACCTTTTATTTTTGTCACAAAGGATGTTGGAAATCTGAAATGAAAATACTAAATGCTGGAAACGTTCAAAAAATAAGCAATGTATGTGGACAGAAATAGCTATTGTTTAATGTCTGTTACCCCATTTCTGACATAGGGTCTTTGACTAGAAATGTGAAGTGCTTTACAGGTGTGAGACTTTGTTATATCTTACTTTCTTTTCTCCCTTTTGAAAGCAGGTCTGCAATTACAGTACTTCTCTCAGTGATGTGCTGTCATTTACCCTGCTAAGATCAAAGGCTATTGATGTTCTGTCTAGTCTTGCCTTCTCGTGGTGAGATCTGTTATAACAGCTACATGTCTAGCAAACTGCATTGCATGTTAAATGTTGTTCAGCACAAAGAACTAAGTAAAACACTACTACTGAGATGCAAATGTTTGTTGAAATTTGTTCAATGATAGTTTCCAAATGCAAGCAGAAGCAAAGACAGTAAGCTCTGATCTCAGCTGTTTCTTGTACATTATAGGTACAATTCCAAAAGGAGACACTGGAGAAGAACTAAGCTGGGCCTGTAAAGGAATTCACTGCTGGCGTACAACTATCAACAACTATCTTGCCCGATTGCTTTTTCGTACAGAGTCGTGGAAGTATGGATTTGAGCAAAAGTTGACCACACAAATGGCAATTTTTTCCCTGTCTCCTGTTTTCTATTGTGGAAAATAAATATTGAGATTGCTGTCTGGTTGTCATTCACTGCAATTTAACCTGAAGTACATTCATTGGTGTGATTTGGCTTCCTTTTGGATTGGAAAAATGCTGAAATCAAATAGATTCCTCAGTGTTTGAAAAGCCAAAGAACTACAGATGCTGAAGATCAGGCAGCATCATGAAAGAATTAACATTTCGGCTCCAAATTGGACCAGAAGTGTTAATATTTCCAGCAATTTCTGACAGCAGGAACACTAGACTGGAAATGTTTCTCTCCACAGATGCTATTTAACTGGAGTTTTTCCAGCACTTTGATTTAGATTGGGTTAATGAATTTCAAATTTCTCATGTGTTAGTCTGTGAGCATATTATGACATTGTCCAACTCTTTCTTTCTCAGCTCATTTACTGCTGAAGCACTGCTATGCCTTTTGTTACTGCTAGACTTGTCTATTCCAACAGAATAGCTCCTTTCGTACTGTCTAGGTATGGATCCAAAAATTCCTTCAATCCTTGTTTGGTTTGTCTACTATCCATCACCCCCCCCTCACCTGTAGTGGTTCTGCCTAACAAACTTTGCTTTTAAAATACTCATCCTTTTATTCCCACCCCCAAGACATTCTCCCTCATGATTAAGCATCTGATATTCTTCACCACACCCTTAATAGCAGCATCATTCAGCTGTTAAGTTGTATTACAATTTCATGTATGGTGATGAAATGCAGTGGAAACCATATTTAAATGTGCACCATATACGAGGTGTATGCAGTATGATAGGCAATGTTCACACCTAATTCTAAGTAGCAATGCTCAGATTCTGAGAATGATTCAAGTTTTAGATGTTATATCCTTAGTCTCTTACAAAATGTTCTACATTGCAGTTAAAATAGTTTTAAATGTTTTGTGGGATGTGTTACTGTATCATGGCTAACTGGGACAGTACACTAGCTACACTATTCCTACAGTTGTCACAAATTTGAGATTTGGTCAAATTATCCAAAATGCCTAATTTACCTGACTAGTAAACTCATTAAACCATTCACCAAGTTTCTGCACTCAAGTATTACAAGCAAATTGTCCTTTAACCAATGGCAGAGAAAGGGCAGTGGGAAACTGGTAGTTTTGAGTACTTTAGTACCTCCACATTTGAGACAGTTATTTTGAATAGTTTTTACATACTAGGTGGTTCTCTAATGCCTTGACCTCACATTAGCCATCAGAAGGTCAAGCAGTTCTTTCATTCAAAACCCATTGGCTAAATGGTGTCTATTCATTCTGGAAAAAAAGCATCATTTGCAGACAATTCTCAAAATGCTCCGGTAAACATTTTTAAAACTGCAGCCATGTCAGCCCAGTTTCTTTTCTTTAAAAAAAATCCACTGTCCAAAAGTAAAAAGATGTGAACAACTGGCTGCTGCAAAGATCACAAGATGATCCCAGGAACAGCACTGATGACTAAATAATCTTTAGTAATAGTGGTTGTGGGATAAATACTGGGCAAGCGCAGTTTGGGATGGTTGTGGGATAAATACTGGGCAAGCGCAGTTTGGGATGGTTGTGGTGGGAATTTGCCTTGCACTTGCTAGGTGAGTCTTTTAGACCCAGCTGAAATAGGATTAGATAATGCCGTATTCAAAACTAAGATTGGGAGGAAAATAAGACACTGAAAAGCTAAAACATACAAATTTTAAACAAAAATTAATTCCTTTATTACTTGAAAGTCCCAGAAGGCAATGAAGCCTAGTAAATTCAGTACAAGCAAACTGTGTTTCATTCTTGCTGACATCTTGCATCTCTATATTACAGCACTCAATGGAGAAAGAATAAAATTAAAAAAGGTTCTCGGATAGATGCAAAATAAAAACAACTTGAAGGAAAAGATTAATCCTACACTCCCAATTACAATGATCGAGCATCACACACAAAAGCAAGTCGAGAGTGGGGAAACCAGTCAAAACTGCTAACCAGTGATTTTTTTCAGTATGGGAGGAATAAAGTAAAGTACAACTATAAACAATCTGTTCAACATATAGTATGATAGAATTTATTCAGGGGTCAGGAGGGAAAGGAAGAAATTGGTTTCCATCTTATTGTGCTGATTAAGTACAAGTAATTTATATAAATAAAATCAACTTAAAATAAAAGGGAGCAAAGATTTAACAGCAAAATAAAATGACTTAATATCTCTTTCCTTCAAGCCTGTTCTTGCTACTGAGCTGTGAGTGTATATAGGCTACAGCCTAGTCTTGATAACTCAAAAATCCCAGAGAATCTCCAGTACCTTGAGGACTTAAGTAAATATTAGGGCTATCAAAACAGCCACCTCACATAAGCTCTACCTACATTCTACAAAGTTGTAGGAGCACTGAAGTTCTTAAATTTAGGAAATGCTTGATAAATTAGATTATAGAATAGGTGTTTCTTCTGGGCAAGTCCACATATACAAGACAGTCACTAATTAGGGGAGTGCAACAGAAACATCTCCCAGAAGTCCAAGAGTGAATTTAAGGCAAAATTGGATAATCAGGGAGAAAAGGACAAGATGATAAAGGAATCCTGCAGAGTTTTAAGTGCTAACAACAATCAATCGGGTTACATGGTCTGTTGCAGTGTTGTAAATTCAATATAAACAAAACAAAGTTGCAAGAAAATGACAAAACTAAATGGAATTAAAGTGCCTCATGAAGAGCAGATTGTACATGAGTCTGATGGGTTCCAGCCAGAATGGAACTGCACAAACAACTGCTCTGCAGACTACACAGAATCAGCCTCACAAGGGAGTTGGTCATTCCCTGGATTGATCACAAATACATGGCTGGCAGCCTTAACCGAGAAAGAGAAAAACTGCAATGGTTAAAAGCAGAAACATTATAGAATGGGTTTATGTGAGGGACAGCTTACTGAAGATTCAGTGGCCAAATCAGAAGGCAAAAGAGGTAGTTCATAAAAAGATTTGTAATTGAACATAAATGTCTTGTTTTTAGTTTTGGGTGGGCAAAGCAGAATATCTGGTTAAAAATCAGTACTAAAAACGGTTTGGACACAGACATTGGCTAGTCTTTACCTAGCTTTACCTGATCTGCATACAACACTGTCAAGACCTACAGTTGCACACAGATCCAGTTAAAGAGAAAAACACTTCCAACATCGAGAAGGAAGAACATTACAAATGCAGCATGTCTTCATTGCTAACAATCATTCACTCCTCCTCTCCCTGCCACTTTCCCAATACTTCCATTAACGCAGTAATCAATTTGAGTTGTTTAGTGGATAATAGCTATTTGATTAATTTGTATTACATCTTACACTAATTTGGTGTGGAATTAGTCATTAAAACTTTAAAACTCAATTGATCTATATTTCTTTTTGTAAATCATCAGATATCCAAAGTCCCAAGAGCAAGGACATAAGATTGTAATTAAATGCAACAAAAATTCTGCATTTTAGCTAGTCCTACTTCAAAACATTTATTCATAAAAATAAGTCAAAATGTGGCAAGGAGACAGGATGTGGGATAAAGGGTATGGGATCTGTTATATAAAAGTCTATTACAATCCCTCAATGTGAAGACAGGATACATTCTTCAGGGTACTAAAAAGATACGAGCACTGCATTGCACTCCCTCGGTGATCGTTCTAAAGACTAAAGCTTATAATCTCAAACTCCAACCCCCGTACTAATAACGCTACCCCTCACTGCAAAGATTCAGCAAGTGTTAATGAGTGACATGCAAATTTGGGGGGGGCAGGAGTTAACAGATACAGAATTAAAACAATTCCAATATAACTTTGATCATCAGTAAACACGGAGATGTGAAAATGGGAAAACAAAGGAATGTGGACGGTTCTCTTGAAACTTTAGTGTCAGGGGAGAATTATCCCAGAACTGATCAATTCCAGAAGGTGGATTGTGTAAGAGTTTGTCACGTTTGAAAGTGTGTGGGCAACATGCAACAGGTTTTTGTTGATAAGAAAAGTGCAACTTGTCGATCACTGCCAGTCGAGAAACAAACTATAGAATCACTTATGCTGCCACGATACTTGAAAATGAAAAAAAAAGCACAGCAATCTGGATCACTGTATGAGTGCAACAAACAAAGGATGTAAATTGGTACCAAGTCAGACATAACTAAATTAGCATTGCCTATGCTAATGGAGGATGAATGCGACAGGTCAAAAGAAAAAATACAGAAACTAGGACTGATAACTCAGTTGGTAAAGCCTTACAGAGCCTCTGGAGCCTTACAGAGCTCAATACTCTTTATATGCTCACCACACTGTCAAATGATCCCCTAGATTGCTTTCCGCACTGTGAATTCTCCAATAAGCACCCCACACCATTTTGATTTACTCATTTCCTTCAAACAAACCAGGCCGAAATGATTATTTCAAAGCCTCTGGTGTTACTTTCAGGTACCTTTTCAATCTCAATTCATTCACAGAAGGCCCTGCCACGATCAATCGTGTTCCAAACACCTTCACTTGGTTTTCTGGCCTGATCAGCTTGAGAAGTGAGAGTAAAACTATGGGTGAACCATAAGGGCACAGCCAAAACTGGAAACCTGAAGACCAGGATAAACTAGAGCCTTGCCCTGGTCATACCCTTCAGCAGGTTTGGGCAGTGATACATATTTCTGTCAAGTGCTGTCTCTTCATGTGGACACCTAGACTAGGTTCCAAAACAAAACGCCACATCATTCCTAGCTCTGGTTTGAGGCAGGCATTGAAACAATGAGCATTTATACAAATTCCTTCGGGTAGCCCTGCAAGATTGTGCATTTTCTTTTGACTTGAACCCTGGCCATTTCCATCACCCAAGAGTACTGCAGCCAATAGCAGCCTCTGTCCAGTTGAGTTCGAGTTCAGATTACCAAGAAAACTTTGCGCTTACCCTCATCTGGCTCAGAGACCGCAGCAGGACTGCACAAGGGTAGTTTGGGACTGTGATCTTTTGCAGTTCTTATATTGCCACTGAGGCTATAGGGAAATAGGAATCAATTACAGAGGGCATAGTGCTTCCACAATTTACAGCAAATGGCAACTAACCAGAGCTGCCAATTGTGTGAATAGCAGAGGGAGTAAGACCACCGTGCAATCACATTAAACAATATGTAGAGTGGAGAAATACATCTAAAGATTACAAAAAAATTAGTATTACTTTTCATTAAAGAGGGAGGCAGAAACATTACTGCCTACAGTAAATGCCCAATATAGGGGATCCCTACTTACTGGTATAGTAGCCCCATTGTGTGGCAACAGCTCAGCAGGGCAGTATCTAGCACAATAACACGGAAACCAGATCACCTGCTGAAAGGTTCACATGAGCTGCACTTCTCTTAAAGCAGAGGCTGCTGAAAATAGTTAGAGTGGTGCTGAGGAATATGCTGGGCTTGGGAGACCATGGGGTAGCCAGCAGCAGGAGGTCCACTGACAGTAGTGTTCTGATAGACGGACATGTCGTTATTCAGTCCTGCTTGCGCTGTGTAGGGAGCAGCTGGTCCAGTCGTCACCTGAAGGCTTGCTGCTTGGGTCATGTAGGCTTGTGGCGGTCCAGTGCTGTTTAACAAAATTAGAAAGAAACATCTTTTCAGAAAGACAGTTGACTTCAAGTAAATGGGTCTCAGTTAGTCACGGGCTTTTGCCTGAAACATCGATTTTCCTGATCCTCGGATGCTGCCTGAACTACTGTGCTTTTCCAGCACCACTCTAATCTAGAATCTGGTTTCCAGCATCTGCAGCCCTTGTTTTTACAGTCAGTCAGTCAGACCTATTCATGACGGCATACAGTGCAAAAGAAAGTAAGTTACGTTTAACTGATGGATTGTGTTAGGTTCTTCCTTATTTATTCTTTACATTAGGGAGAGGTTTTATTCTTTCACAGGATATGGGTGTCGCTGGCTGGATCAGCACTTGTTGCCTAATTGCCCTGGGGAAGACAGTAGTGAGCTACCTTCTTGAACTGCTGCAGTTCATCAGGGCATCAACTCATTAGAGATACTACAGAAAAGATTCTCAAGAATGATTCCAGGGATAACAACTCAGTTACGGAAGTATGGTGGGGGAACTTGGATGTTTTTTCCATGGAGAAGAGAAAGAGAGAAGTGATATCATAGAGGAATCAAAATCACGAGTGTATCTGGACAAGAGTAGACAGTGAGAAACGTTCAACTGGTGAGAGGATCGAAAACAAGAGGGCACAGATTGAAGGTAAAATTAGCAAATAAAAAACCACTGGAGAGAAAAGGAATGAGTGGTTAGGAATCGGAAAGCATTGTGAGTGCGTTGAAGAGGCAGTTTTAGAAGCATTCAAAAAGCAACTGGATTATTATCCAAATCGGAAGAACATACAGGGCTGCAGGAAGATGACAGGGGAATAAGGTCAGGAGAACTGGTCAGACAGTAAGAGCAGACACGATGGCATGAAACCGTTAATCATGACCTGCTTCCTGCACTATTCCAGATCACTATATTTTTATTTAACTTATGCATTTATGGGATAGGACTATCATTGCCCACTCTCTAATTGCCCTTGAGACACTTAAGAGGACAGTTGAGAGTGAACCACATTGCTACGTGTAGCATGTCAGCCAAAGAGGAGGACACCAGGCATCCTTCCCTGAAAGAAAGTAGTGAACCAGATGGATTTTTCCCACAATCTGGTAATTTTAGGGTCAACATTACAGGACTGACTTTGTTCCATGTTCACTGACCAACTGAATTTAGATACCCTAGCTACAGTGACAGATAGAAATTGGGGATATTTTTATCGGATGTGGGCACCACTTTCAAAGTGATTTCATTTATCACCCATCCCCAATTGCCATCTCGAACTGTGGCACTGAATGTGATGTGGCAACACCCACAGTGCTATTGGGGAGGACGTTTGGAGGATTTTCACCCAGCAACGTATTTATAAGTTAGGATGGTGATTGACTTGGATGGGAACTTGCAGTTTCCATGTATATGCCACCCCTATCCTTCGAGCTGGTACAGGTAGTGGCGGGTGCTGTGGTTGGAACCTTGACAGTTGCTAGTCTATTTTGTTGATGATACACACAGCTGCCATTACGTGTCTGTGGAGAAGGAGGTCAGTGTTAAATGTGGTGAACAAGACATTAATCAAGCCAGCTGCTTTGATTTGGACAACATTAAGCTTCATCGTGCTGTACACCATCACACTCCTGAACAGTGCCTTGTAGATGGTGGGCAAATTTCGAGGAGTCAGGAGGAGAGAGTTACTGACCACAGAATTACATGGACAGTAAAGGGGAGGTGGCTAGATTCTCTCTTGCTGGAGATCCTCCTCGCGGATACAGGTCCAGTGCTGGTCAGAGGAGGCAGAGGATCCACTCCAGTGCTGTCTGGAATCAGCTGATTGGACCATGTTCAAACAGTCCACAGGTACCTTGGACAAGTACGCCACCACCATCACAGACTTTATCAGCAAGTGCGTGGAGGACTGCATACAGAGGAAGTCAATCCAGATGTTCCCCAACAGGAAACCCTGAATGAACCTGCTAAAAACCAGGCGTGAGGCCTTCAGATCAGGGGACCCACTCAAATATAAAGAACCCAAGTATGACCTTCACAGAGCCATTAAGACAGCCAAGGACCAATACTGATCCAAACTAGAGACTCAGACAGACACCTGGCGACTATGGCCAGGACTGAATGACATCACAGGTTCTAAAAAGAGACAATGCAAGATAGTAGACGATGACGTAGCCCTCCCAGATTGTCTCAACGCCTTCTATGCTCGCTTTGAGCAAAATTTCAAAGGAGAGGTAACACCTATTCTGACAAGTCCTGACGAACCTATCCCAACAGTCACTGCATCAGAGGTCAGATCAGTGTTCCTTCATGTGAATCCAAGGAAAACAATGGGATCAGACGAGTACCAGCCCGTGCACTCAGAGGATGTGCAGATCAACTGGCAGAGGTCTTCTCGGACATCTTCAACCTCTCCCTGCAGCAGGCCACTGTCCCTGCCTGTTTCAAGAGGGCCAACATCATCCCTGTGCCTAAGCAGGTTCATGAAGCATGTCTCAGTGGTCATGAAGTGCTTTGAAAGGCTGGTCATGGCATTAATCAACTCCAGCCTCCGCACTACTCTTGACCCACTCCAATTTGCCTTGCAGACCAACAGGTGCACGTCAGCTGCCATATCACTTTCCCTTCACTCCTCCCTCGAACATCTTGACACCAAGAACAGCTACATAAGAATCCTACTCATTGACTACATTTCAGCCTTCAACACTATTATCCCCTTGAGACTGATTACTAAACTTAGTGATCTCGGACTAAGCCCCACTCTCTGCAACTGGATCCTCAATTTCCTGGCCCACAGGCC
The DNA here is from genome assembly GCF_037043375.1 of Chiloscyllium plagiosum. NCBI lineage: Eukaryota > Metazoa > Chordata > Chondrichthyes > Orectolobiformes > Hemiscylliidae > Chiloscyllium > Chiloscyllium plagiosum. Next base: position 107,711,469 of record NW_028270145.1, on the reverse strand, counting down.
ACAATGTTTCATCCTCACTGACATTCAACACTGGAGCCCCCCAGGGGTACGTACGCAGCTCCCAACTGTACGCACTGTATACCCATAACTGCGTTGCCAAATACCAGGCTAATGCTATTTACAAGTTGCTGATGACACCACCACAGTTGGTCGAATCTCAGATGGCAACGAAACAGATTACTGACGGGAGGTGGAAGATCTGGAAAAATGGTGCACTGGGAACAACCTAGCTCTCAATACCGGCAAAACCAAGGAACTCATTATTGACTTTCAGCGGGATGTTACCCATACCCCCTACACATTAACAGCACAGAGGTGGAACGAGTGGGCGAGTGTCAAGCTCCTGGGAGTGGTCATCCACAACAAGCTTTCTTGGACTCTTCATGTGGACGCACTGGTTACAAAGGCCCAACAACCTCTCTTCTTCCTCAGGCAGCTGAGGAAATTTGGCATGATGGCGAATACCCTTGCCAACTTTTATAGGTGCACCATCAGGAGCATTCTGTCTGGATGTATCACTACCTGGTATGGCAACTGTGCCATTCAAGATCGGAGACGGTTACAGAGAGTGGTGAACGCGGCCCGGACAATAACAAAGGCCAACCTCCCATCTATAGAATCCATCTACCAGGCCCACTGTCAAGGAAAGGCCACCAACATTCTCAAAGATTCACCCCACCCTGGCAATGATTTTCTACAACCTCTACCATCGGAGAGAATGTACAGAAGCCTGAACACACCCACCAGCCAGTCTTGCAACAGTTTCTGTTGTTAGAATACTGAATGGACTCGCAAACTATTAACATTCGCCTGTACCGGTGTTAATCTATTATTTACTTATCTATGCTATTTGACTCTGCCTGTGTTGCTTGCAAGACAAAGCTTTTCACTGTGCCTCAGCACACATGACAATAAATTCAATTCAATTCAATTTATGATCATTGCCTAGCAATTATGTGGCATGAACATTACTCATGACTTGTCAGAGTCAGAAAGTGTAGCACAGGAAAAGCACAGCAGGTCAGGCAGCATCCAAGGAGCAGGAGAATCGACATTTCAGGCATAAGCCTTCACCAGGAATGTTGGGGAGAGGGGGTGGGGCGGGGAGATAGGTAGTTGGGAAAGCAATTAGGTACATGGAGTAGGGGTGGGTGGGCGCGATGGTGATGGTGTTAATTCGGAGCAGAGGGTGGAGAGGATAAGTGGGAAGGAAGATGGTCAGGTAAGGACAGTTCAAGATGGCAGTGCCAAGTTGGAGGATTGGATCAGGGATGAGGTGGAGGGAGGGGAGATGAGGAAACTGGTGAAATCAACGTTGATGCTGTGTGGTTGGAATGAAAGCTTCACCAGTTTCCTCATCTCCCCTCCCCCACCCTCATCCAAGATCCAACCCTCCAACTTGGCACCACCCTCTTGAACCTGTTCACCTTTTTTCTCACTTATCTGCTCCACCCTCCGCTCCGACCTATCACCATCACCCTCCCCACCTGCATCTACCTATCGCCTTTCACGCTCCCTTCTCCCCCACTCCACATTCCTGATGAAGGGACTATGCCCAATATGCCCATTCTCCTGCTTCTTGGATGCTGTCTGACCCGCTATGCTTTTCCAGCGCTACACTTTTCAACTCTGATCTCTACCATCTGCAGTCCTCACTCTCTCCTTACCCCTCGTCAGCCCAAGCCTTGATACTGTCCAGGTCTCTCATTTGAACACAGGCTGCTTCAACATCTCACTCTAAATGATATCAAGAAACGACTGAAAAAGCTGGAGAACATCCTGGTAATAGTAGTGAATGTACATGCTCCAAAACTTGTCACATCCCAAAACGAGCTATTCCAGTACAGTTGCAATACTGGCATCTATCTGATAATGCAGACAATTTTTTAGATTAGATTAGGTACCCTACAATGTGGGAACAAGCCCTTCGGCCCAACCAGTCCACACCGACCCTCCGAAGACTAACCCACCCAGACCCATTTCCCTCTGACTAATGTACCTAAAACTATGGGCAATTTAGCATGGCCAATTCACCTGACCTGCACATCTTTGGACTATGGGAGGAAACCGGAGCATTCAGAGGAAACCCACGCAGACACGGTGAGAATGTGCAAACTCCACAGACAGTTACCCGAGGCTGGAATTGAACCTGGGACCCTAGTGCTGTTAGGCAGCAGTGCTAACCACTGAGCCACCATGCCACCCCAAATTGCGCAGGTATATCCCATACACAAAAAGCAGGACATTTCTAACCCAGCCAATTACCACCCCATCAGTCTTTTCTTGATCATCAGTAAAACGATGGAAGGAGTCACAAACAGTGCTTCCAAACAACACCTGCTCATTGCTCAGTGTTGCCCAGTTTGGGTTCTGCCAGTGCCACTCAGCTCCTGACTCATTATAACCTTGGCTCAAACATGGAGAAAAAGAGCCGAATTCCAGAGATGAGGCAAGAGTGACAGGCCTTCACATCAAGGGTGCATTTGATTGTGTGGGGCATCTAGGAGCCCTAGCACAACTGGAGTTAATGGGAATCCAAAGAAATGTCTCTGCTGATCAGAGCTGTACTTGGCACATAGGAGAATGTTTTGGGAGGTCAGTCATCTCAGCTTTAGAACTTCGGGGGTGGGGGGGGGGTGCATGGAGATTCAGAAATTCAAAGAAAATGGATGAAGCATCAGAACAGTAAGGTGATATGGATGAAGATGAGCAGAGTCAAATAGGAAGGGACAAAGAGCTTAGAAGTTCTACAGCCACAATGAAGTTCAATACAGGAAAGAGAGGTCAAAAAAAGGTTTCTTTTGATCTTAAGGACTAATCAAATTGGCAAAAAGACTCTGAAGCCGAGTGTGTAGAATACTGCGCTGACAGTTCCTTGGAGAAATACATTGTGGAACTGTCTAGTGATAAAGTTATCTTTGATCTAATATAGTGTAATGAAGCAGGGTTAATCGGTGATGTTGCAGTAGACCATCTTCTGGGAAAAATACCATTGAATTCTGTGTAAAGTTTCAAAAGTTATCCAAAATCGAACAAGAATCTTTAACAAAGTCAATCATGTAGATGTGCGAAAATAACGGACCAGAGTTAATTTGGAATATGGACTAAAAGTTACGGCTGTAAATGAACTTGGGAAACATTCAGAAATAATTCAAAATCTTCAACGAGATGACAGATTGATTTTAATGTAGGGAAATGTGAAATTATTTGTTTTGTCACAGGACTACAAAAGCAGATTTCTTTTAACATAAAGATGGAAAACTTGTAAATGAAGTTCAGAGAGTCTCAGATATGCTCAACCCAGCAGTTAGGATGGAAAATAGCACACTAGCCTCTACACAAAGGAGGTTGTAATGCGGGGGGAAAAAAAAAAGTTTTGTTACAATTGAGAGACCACATTTGGAATACTGTCGACAGTTTTGATTTTCAAGTTTAACAAAAGGTACACTTGCATTCGAGACAATACATTGAAGGATCACTAAATTAGTCCCTGAAATGAGGGAATGGACCTATCATGAAAGGTTGAGCAAATTGGGTCTATATTCAATGAGTTTACAAAAGAGCAGATCTCATTGAAACATACGTGATTTTGAAGGTGCTTGACAGATTAAACACAGATTATTTCTACTGGTCATAGGGGCACAGAGCATGGAAACAGATGCTTTGGTCCAACCAGACCATACTAAACATAATCCCAAGTTAAAATAGACCCATCTACCTTCTCCTCGCCCATATCCCTCCAAACCTTCCCTATTGATGTCCTTATCCAAATGTCTTTTTAAACGTTCTAACTCTACCCACATCCACCACTTCCTCAGGGGAGTTCATTCCTCCCCCCCCAGACACACACACAAACCAACCATTACATAAAACATTTGCCCCTCAATTCTTTTTTCAAAACCTTTCTCCTCTCACCTTATAAATGTATGAGAACTAAAACAGTCTCAGATCAGGGAGAAATTATCATTTTAGATTTAGAGGACAATAAATATCTTCAGCCAGAGAGTTGTGAATTTTTGAAATTCTCTGACCCAGAAAGTTATGCAGTTTCCATCATCGAATACATTTGACTCTGGGACAGAGAGACTCTTGGTCTCTCAAGGAATCAAGAGATATGGGGAGTGGTCAAAAAGTGGCGTTGAAGCCTAAGATCAGCCATGATCTTATTCAATTGGCAAGTACAGACTTGATGGACAATATGGTCTCGTCCTATTATTTCTTGTATTCTTGTATGCCTCCAACCACAACCATCTTCTTTTCTTCCAGATACGATTTCTGACCAGTAGAGAGAACTTCCTGCTAATTCACATGGTCAAATTTTGACAAAGTTCCTTTGTGCCAAGTCAGTGCATCACTCTCACCTCATGTCTGCAATTAAACTCTTTCGTCCATATTGTTAATGGGCCACAATAGGTCAGGAACTGAGTGCCCAGGTGGAACTCAGACTGAGCATCAGTAAGTACGATGTTGCTGAGCAAGTCCTCCTTGATAGCACTGCTGATGACACCTTCCATCGTTTTGCTGATGACGGAGAATAGATTGATGGGGTGATAACATTGAACCTATCCAAACAGGCCAGTTCCGGGTACTGGACATACCTGGGCCATTGTCCATATTAATAGGTAGGTGTACTGGAGTAGCTTGGCTAGGGGTGTGGCTAGCGCTGGAGCACAAGTTCTCACTATAATTACCAGACTGTCATCTTAGCTCACAGCTACTGCAGTGTCCAGAACTTCAGCTGTTTATCAATACCACATGGAGTGAATCGAATTGGCTGAAGACTGGCATCAGAGATGCAGGGGCCCTCCAGAGGGGGCCAAGGTAGATTATCATATGGAACTTCTGGCTGAAGATGGTCACAAGTGTTTCAGCCTTATCTTTTGCACTGGTGTGCAGGACATCCCCATCATTGAGGATGGGGTTACTCATGGAGCTACATCCCTCTGTTACCTGGGAAACACCATTACTGGAAGTGGCAGTTGTGGAATTACTGCGCGCTGGCTGTCACAGTCAGCTTCCACTGCTTTGGCATGCAAATAGTCCCATGGTCTACCTTCATTAGACTGGCACCTCAGCCTGGGGCTGCTTTTCATATACCTTTGTGCACTCTTCACTGAACCAGAGTTGATGGCAATGGTAGATTGAGGGATATCAATCATTTGAATTCCCTGTCCCAGAAGGTTGTGGAGTTACTGTCATTGAATATGTTGATACATAATTCTGTTGCTGCCATTGATGATTAGATTAGATTAGATTACAGTGTGGAAACAGGCCCTTCGGCCCAACAAGTCCACACCAACTCGCCGAAGCGAAACCCACCCATACCCCTACATTTACCCCTTACCTAACACTACGGGCAATTTAGCATGGCCAATTCACCTGACCCTGCACATCTTTGGACTGTGGGAGGAAACCGGAGCACCCGGAGGAAACCCACGCAGACACGGGGAGAACGTGCAAACTCCACACAGTCAGTCACCTGAGGCGGGAATTGAACCCGGGTCTCTGGCGCTGTGAGGCAGCAGTGCTAACCACTGTGCCACCGTGCCGCCCACAGTGGGTCTTTGGCTCACTAGTCAACGCCTGTGGATTACTAGCCCAGTAACAATATTGCCAAGCTAACATCCCCACTCACTCCCTCGACAAGCAGGAAGAACCTCAGTTTTGCCATTCAAAACTAACAGTGCAGGGAGGTATAATTGCTACCCAGGAGATCAGATTGGTCTAGTAAAAGCCAGTGACAAGCGAGTGATGCATCATTTACTTTGTCCTACCAAGTTTCAAATAAGATATTCTTATCGTGTGTTCCTTGGAGCCACATCAGGACAGCTGGCCAGCATCTGCTTCTCAGCCTCTACAGCAGACTAAACCTCACAAACACATCAGGCCAACAGCCAACTTGCCCTCCTGTTTGCATTCTCACGCGAGAAGGTGATGAGCATGCCTGACCGGTGTGTGACAGCACTGTGGGACCAGGTACTTGCTACTTGATGGGAGCAAAGAGGCAGAGGCTCCTGCTTCTTGGCATTGATTTATGGCTTCTTTGAAAGACAGCGCCGTGCCACTCTTGGTACTGTTCCAGGAGAGAGTTCCAGCCTGGAATTTGGATGACTGTTTCTCGAGAAATGCACAACCTTCCAATCAGGTGGTTGCCATGCAAGTTCAACATCAGGCTAAGCTGCCCACCACAGTCTGATGTGATAAAAATGTTGGGAAACTGTGTGATTGCAGCCCATGAGCAAACAAAAACACATACATAAAGTTAAGCTGTGACAGCACCGTACCTCATGTAGGGCATCTGGCTGCTCTGGGTTGCACTGGCTGAGTTTATAGTCGGAGGCAGAGACCTCAGTGGACCAATCTGTTCAGGTCCTAAACTGTAGCCCTGGCTGGCTGTCACCTGCGAGATGCCTGCTGGCATATATGCCCCACTCTGTGTCTGTCCTGGATACACCTGAGGAAAACAAAAAGGTAGCAATATTACTAACACTTGCAGAAGCTAGGAGTACCACATAATTCGGAAGATAGAAACACATGAAAGAGATGGTGATAACAAGGGAATGGAATAAGCTAAGGAATAGGAGATTGACCGGAGCAGCAGACCAGTTGGAAGTATATCGGAAGTGGGGTCCCTAATGGGTCAGGATTGGGACCATTGCTTTTAGTTTGTAATGAATGACCTGCACACAACCGGTTTGTCTCTAACTTTTCTCAGCTCTCCGAAAAGCTCATTGACCTGAAAGCTTAGCTTGTGTTTCTTTCTCTACAGCTGCTGAATATTTCCAGCATTTTCTGTTTTCATTTCAGATTTCCAATATCCACAATATTCTGCTGTTTGACCTGCATTCAGGTACATGCTGTACAATTTCAACATTTGAGCACAATTCAAACTTGACCACGCAGTACATACTGACAGGCAAGTATGAAACTTCAGGAAGGTCCAGGCTAGCAATAAGGGAAGGTATTGCTTAATGCCACTAAGTGTGAAGTGATGCACCTCAGCTGAAACAGAGGTAGTACAAGTCGATAACAGTATTGTATTGAGGTTGAAGCAAAAATAGAGGGACTTGAGGGGGCATATAGAACAAAGAACATTACAGCACAGGAACAGGCCCTTCAGCCCTCCAAGGCTGCGCCGATCCAGATCCCCTAACTAAACCTGTTGTTTTCTAAGGATCTGTATCCCTCTGCTCCCTGCCCATTCATGCATCTGTCTCCATACATCTTAAATGACACTATCGTGCCCACCTCTACCGCCTAGGCTGACAATGTGTTCCAGGCATCCACCACCCTCTGCGGAAACAACTTTCCACACATATCTCCCTTTCTCCTCTCACTTTGACCTCGTGACCCCTAGTAATTGAGTTGTGAAGATGGCACAGTAAGTCAAGAAAATATTTAAGCAAGCATGTGGAACACTTTTTTTTTTAAAAAAAAGGCACTGAATTCAAAGGACAAGGACAGCAGATAAAAGGGAACACCACTGTCTACATGTTCTCCTTAAAGACACTCACCACCCCGACTTGGAAATATATTGCTGCTCTTTCACTGTCACCGGGTCAAAATCTTAGAACTCTCTCTGTAACAACACTGTGTGTCCCTATACCAAATGTACTTCAGCAGTTCAACTACCTTCTCAGCAGAAACTGGAAATAAGGAATATAATGCCCAGGCAACAACACTACCCACATCCTGTGAATTCATAAAATAAGCTCAAGGTAGTCAGGACTTGCAGCTTGAGTGAATGCTCAACCCATTCCCAAGTTATCTGGCACAACACCCAAAACAATTCCAGATGCACTAACTATTAGCCACGGCCCCTTTTATTTAAGATAGTGAGGTCAGTAAGAGTACCAAATTGGTTAACTACCAATTCTCTAAACTAGAGGAATGTCTCAATGCTGACTTGGAAGTGGAGTCACATGTCGTCAGGATAGTGAAGACAGCATTTGGTATGGTTGTCTTTATTGGTCAGTGTATGGAGTTCAGGAGTTGGGAGATCATGTTACAGCTGTACAGTACATTGGTTAGGCCACTTTTAGAATACTGTGTGCAATTCTGGTCTCCCTGCTGTAGGAAAGATGTTGTGAAACTTGAAAGGGTTCAGAAAAGATTTACAAGAATGCTGCCAGGGTTGAAGGCTTTGAGCTACAGGGAGAGACTGAACAGGCTGGGGCTGTTTTCCCTGCAGCGTCAGAGGCTAAGAGGTGATCTTATAGATGTTTATAAGATCATGAGGGGCATGGATAGGATAAATAGACAAGGCCTTTTCCCTGGGACGGGGCAAGTCCAAAACTAAAAGACAAGGTTTAAAGAAAGAAGGGAAGGTTTAAAAAAGGACCTCAGGTGCAACTTTTTCACGCAGAGGGTGGTTTGTATATGGAATGAGCTGCCAGAGGAAGTGGAGGAGGTTGGTACAATTACAGCATTTAAAAGGCATAAGGATAGTTATATGAATAGGAAGGGTTTAGAGCGAAATAGGCCAAGTGCTGCAAATGGGACTAGACTTATCTAGGATATCTAATCCTCATGGATGAGTTGGACTGAAGGGTCATATTCAGCATGGAAACACTCTAGGAGAGTATTGCTGAAAAGAACATTTAACAGTATCAAATGTAATTGAAAAGTGCTCACCACTAAAGCTATGAATGCTCTCATCTAACTGAACTTCATGGAATACACATAGAATCTCACTTTTTCCAATAAAAACCAAAAGAACTGCAGATGCTGGAAATCAAGCAAAAACAAACAAATTGCTGGGAAAACTCAGCAGGTCTGATGGAATCTGTGCAGAGATATCAGAGTTAATGTTTCAGACCTTGTTCGGAAGAAGGATCACTGGACCCAAACATTAACTCTGCCTTTTCTCCACAGATGCTGCCAGATCTGTTGCGCTTTTCAGCAATTTCTGTTTTCGTTTCTCACTCTTCCAAGCTTGGTGAGTCAGACACTATAGACAGATCATAGAACAGTACAGCACAGTACAGGCCTTTCAGCCCTCGATGTTGTGCCAACCTTTTATCTTACTTTAAGATCAAACCTATATACCCTTCATTTTACTATCACCCAAGTTCCTATCCAAGAGTCATTTACATGTCCCTAATGTATCTGACTCTACTATCGCTGCTGGCAATACATTCCACACACCCACCACACTCTGTGTAAAGAACCTACCTCTGACATCTCACCAAACCTTCCTCCATTCACGTTAAAATTATGTCCCCTCGTGACAGCCATTTCCATCATGGGAAAAAGTCTCTGGCTTTCCACTCTATGCATGCCTCTCATCATGTTGTACATCTCCATCAATTCACACCTCATCCTTTGCTCTAATGTGAAAAGCCCTAGCTCCCTCAACCTCTCTTCATAAGATATGCCCTCCAGTCCAGGCAGCATCCTGGTAAATCTCTTCTGCATCCGTTCTAAAGCTTCCACATCCTTCCAATGAGGTGACCAGAACTGAACACAATATTCCCAGTGTTGTCTAACCAGGGCTCTATACCGCTGCAGCAAAACCTCACAGCTCTTAAACTCAATCCTCCTGCTAATGAAAGCCAATGCACCGTATGCCTTCTTAACAACCCTATCAACTTGGGTGGCAACTTTGAGGGATCTATGGACGTGGACCCCAGATCCCTCTCTTCCTCCACATTGTGCCTTTTACCCAGTAATCTGCATTCAAAGTTGACCTTCCAAAATGAATCACTTCACACTTTTCCAGGTTGAACTCCACCTGCCACTAATCAGCCCAGTGCTGCATCCTGTCAATGTCCTGTCGCAACCTACTACAGCCCTCCACACTATCCACAACTCCACCAACTTTCGTGTCATCGGCAAACTTACTCACCCACCCTTCCACTTCCTCATCCAAGTCAATTATAAAAACCACAAACAGCAAAGGTCCCAGAACACATCCCTGTAAAACATCACTGATCACAAAGCTCCAGGATGAATAATTTCCATGTATGATCACCTTCTGTCTTCTCTGGGCCAGCCAATTCTGTATCCAGACAGTCAAATTTCCCTGTATCCCATGCCTCCTTAGTTTCTGAATGAGCCTACCATGGGAACCTCATCAAAAGCCTTACCAAAATCCATATAAATCACATCCACTGCTCTGCCTTCAACTTGTTTTGTCATATCCTCAAATAATGCAGTAAGCCTTGTGAGGCTTGACCTGCCCCTCAAATCCATGCTGATAATCTCTAATCAAGCTATGTTTTTCCAAATAATCTTAAATCTTGTCTCAGAATCCTCTCCAATCATTTGCCCAACATCAACTTAAGACTGATGGGTCTATAATTCCTAGGATTATCCCTATTCCCTTTCTTGAACAAGGGAATAACATTTGCTACCCTCCAATCATCTGGTATTATTCCAGTGGACAGTGAGGATGCAAAGATCATTGCCAAAGGCACAGCAATCTCTTCCCTCGCTTCCTGGAGAAAACCTTGGGTTCATCTCGTCTGGCCCAGGGGACTTATCTATTCTTATGTTTTTCAAATGTTTCCAGCACATCCTCCTTCTTAACAACCTGTTTGAGTGTATCAGCCTGTTTTATGCTATCCTCACAGATGACAAAGGTCCCTCTCACTAATGAATAGTGAAGCAAATTTATTAATTAAGGACCTCCCCTACCTCCTGCTACTCCAGGCACAAGTTCCCTCCACTATCCCTAACTGGCCAGATCCCCACTCTGACCATCCTCCTGTTCCTCACATAAATGTAGAACGCCTTTGGATTTTCCTTAATCCGACCTGCCAAGGCTTTTTCATTCCTCTTTCTAGCTCTCCTCAGTCCATTTTTCAGTTCCTTGCTGGCTACCGTGTAACCGTCTAAAGCCCAGTCTCATCCTGCTTCCTCAACCTTAAGTAAGCTGCCTACTTCCTCTTAACTAGATAGAGCCACAGAGTCATGGAGATATACAGCACGGAAATAGCCCTTTGATCTAACCCGTCCATGCTGACAGATATCCCAACCCAATCTAGTCCTACCTGCCAGCACCTGGCCCATATCCCTCCAAACCCTTCCTATTCATATAACTATCCAAATACCTTTTAAATGTTGCAATTGCACTAGCTTTCACCGCTTCCTCTGGCAGCTCATTCCATACACACACCAGTCTCTGCGTGAACAAGTTGCCCCATAGGTCTCTTTTACATACTTCCCTCTCACCCTAAACCTATGCCCTCTAGTTCTGGTCTCCCCCACTTCAGGGAAAAGACCTTGTCTATTTATCCTATCCATGCCATTCATGATTTTATAAACATCTACAAGGTCACCCCTCAACCTCCAACGCTCCAGGGAAAACAGCCTATTCAACATCTCCCTATATTTCAAATTCTCCAACCCTGGCGACACCCTTGTAAATCTTTTCTGAACCCTTTCAAGTTTCACAACATCTTTCCGATAGGAAAGAGACCAGAACTGCATGCAATATTCCAACTGTCGCCTAACTAATGTCCTGTAAAGCCACAACACGAGCTCCCACTCCTTGTGCTCAATATTCTGGCCAATAAAGGAAAGCATACCAAACGCCTTCTTCACTATCCTATCTACCTGCGACTCTACTTTCAAGGAGCTATGAACCTGCACTCCAAGGTCTCTTTGTTCAGCAACACTCCCTAGGACCTTACCATTAAGTGTATAAGTCCTGCTAAGATTTGCTTTCCCAAAATGGGGGGGGGGGGGGGGGGGATGGAAAATGAGGAAGCTGGTAAAGTCCACATTGATGCCCTGGGGCTGAAGGGTCCTGAGGCGGAAGATAAGGTATTCTTCCTCCAGGCATCGGGTGGTGAGGGAGCGGCGATGGAGGTGGCCCAGGACTTGCATGTTCTCGGCAAAGTGGGAGGGGGGAGTGGAAATGTTTGGCCACAGAACACTGGGGTTAATTGGTGAGGGTGTCCTGGAGATGTTCTCTAAAGCGCTCTGTGAGAAAACGTCCAGTATCTCCAATGTAGAGGAGACCGCATCGGGAGCAACGGATACAATAAATGACATGTGGAAGTGCAAGTGAACCTTTGATGGATGCGGAAGGCTCCTTTGGGGCCTTGGACCGAGGTAAGGGGGGAGGTGTGGGCGCAGGTTTTGCAATTCCTGCGGTGGCAGGGGAAGGTGCCAGGACGGGAGGGTGGGTTGTTAGAGGAGTGGACCTGACCAGGTTGTTGCAGAGGGAACAGTCTTTGCGGAAAGCAGATGGAATGGAGAGAGAAATATATCCCTGGTGGTGGGGTCCATTTGTAGGTGGTGGAAATATCAGTGAATGATGCAATTTATGCGAAGGTTGGAGGAGTGGAAGGCGAGGACCAGGGATGTTCTGTCCTTGTCGCGGTTGGAGGGGTGGGATTGGAGGGCGGAGGTGCGGGACATGGATGAGATGAGTTGGAGAAATTTCGGTCTTTAAAAGGAGGCGGCCATCTGATGTATTCTGTGGTGGAACTGGTCCTCCTGGGAGCAGATGCGGCGGAGGCAGAGGAATTGGGAATACAGGATAACATTTTTGCAGGAGGTAGGGTGGAAGGAGGTGTAATCCAGCTGTGGGAGTTGGTGGGTTTGGTAAAAATGTCAGTCCTCGGCAGATGGAGAAATCTAGGAAGGGGAGGGAGCTGTTGTAGTGGAGGAAGAGGTGGGGAGTGGTGCCTGTCTAACTCTGGAAGATAGACTGTTCTACGTAGCCAACAAAGAGACAGGCACAGATATGGCCCTTTCATCTGGAGGAAGTGGGAGGATTGGAGGGAGAAATTGTTGAGGGTGAGGACCAATTCAGCCAAACGAATAAGAGTGTCAGTGGAAGGGTACTGGTGGGGACGTCGGGAGAGGAAGAAACGGAGGGCTTTAAGGCCTTGGTCATGGTGGATGGAGGGCTGCGCGTTGTGAGGGTGAGAGGTTGGAGGGGTGAGGCGGTTGGATAGGTTGAGGTGGTTGATGTCACGGTGGCAGTTTGAAATGAAGAGGTCAAGGGCGGGAAACAGGCCAGCACGGGTAGGGGTGTGTTGGAGGTGGGAGAGTGAGTGTCTTGGTTGTAAAAGTAAGCATGGAGGCGGAGGCAGCAGAAGAAACATTCAAGGTCACAGCTTGTGTTGAACTCATTAACCTGGGAGCGGACAGGGATAAAAGTGAGACCTATACTGAGGACTAAACGTTTGTCCTCAGTGAGGGGGAGGTCTGGGTGAATGGTGAAAACACAGCAAGGATGGGAACTGGCACCTGGAGAGGGATTGGAGTTCGAGGTGGGGGCAGAGACAGTGGCTTGAGTGGACGTGGTTATGGGGTCAGTAGTGACATCACCAAAGGAGGTGACACTTACAAAGGGGGCGGAACTGGTGCTTATGGCTGTGTTAATGGGGACGGAAGTTATGTATTTATTGTATCCGTGCTCCTGATGCAGTCTTCTCTACATTGGGGAGGCTGGACGCCTTCTCACAGAGCGCTTTAGGGAACATCTCCGGGACACCCACACCAATCAACCCCACCGCTCCGTGGCCCAACATTTCAACTTCCCCTTCCACTCTGCCGAGGACATGCATGCCCTGGGCCTCCTCCATCCCCACTCCCTCACCACCCGACGCCTGGAGGAGGAACGCCTCATCTTCCACCTCGGAACACTTCAACCCTAGGGCATCAATGTGGACTTCACCAGTTCCCTCATTTCCCCTCCCCCCACCTTACCCCAGTTACAACCTTCCAGCTCAGCACCAACCCCATGACCTGTTCCATGTGTCAATCTTCCTTCCCACCTATCCGTTCCACCCTCCTCCCCGACCTATCACCTTTACCCCCACCCCCACCCACCTTTTGCACACTCAGCTACCTTCTCCCCAGCCCCACCCCCCTCCCATTTATCTCTCCACCCCTGAGGCTCCCAGCCTCATTCCTGATGAAGGGCTCTGGCCCAAAACATCGATTTTCCTGCTCCTCGGATGCTGCATGACCTGCTGTGCTTTTCCAGCAACACACTCAATTATCTACATACAGTCAGGAATCCTTCCTGGACACACCTAACAAAATCTGTTCTATCCAAACCATTCGGAATAAAGAGGTTCCAATCAATATTAGGGAAGTTGAAGTTACCCATGACAACAACCTGTTACTTCTGCACCTTTCCAAAATCTGCCTCACAATCTACTCCTCAGTGTCTCTGCTATTTGGGGAGGGTCTACATAAAACTCCCAGTAAAGTGACTACTCCTTTCCTGTTTCTGACATCCACCCAGATTGACTCTGTAGACAAACCCTCCTCGACGACCTCCCTTTCTGCAGCTGAGATATCATCCCAATTAACAACGCCCGTCCCCCATCTCTTCTACCTCCTCCCATTCCTTTTGAAACATCTAAACCCCGGAACATCGAACAACCATTCCTACCCCTGTGATGCCCAAGTCTCCATCATGGCCACAACATTGCAGCTCCAAGTACTGATCTATGCTCTAAGTTCATCACCCTTATTCCTGACACTTCTTGCGTTAAATTAGACACACTTCAACCCATCACACTGACTGCAACTCTGCCCTACCAACTGTCTATCCTTCCTCACAGACTCTCTGTGCATGCTCTATCTGCCTGTTCACCAGCTACCCCATCCTCTGATCCGTAGCTCCGGTTCCCACCCCCCTGCCAAACTAGTTTAAACCCTCCCAAAGAGGTCCATCAAACCACCTGCCCAGGATATTGGTCCCCCTCCAGTTCAGGTGCAACACATCCTTTTTGTACAGATCTCACCTCTCCCAGAAGGTATCCCAATGGTCCACATCTGAAGCCTATATATCAACTTCTATACCAGCCCTGCAGCCCCATGTTCAGCTGCACTCGCTCTTTCCTAGTCTCACTAGCCCTTGGTACCGGTAGCAATCCTGAGACTACTACACTGCTCGTCCTGCCTTTTAGCTTCTAACCTAATTCACTTTACAGGTCCTCATCCCTTTTCCTAGCTATGTCATTAGTACTGGCTGCTCTCCCTCCCCCTTAATAATCCTGTAGACTCGATCAGAGACATACCTGACCCTGGCACCTGGGAGACAACGTATGTTCCAGGAGTCTCATTCGCGACAACACAATCTCCTGTTTGTTCCTCTAACAACTGAATCTCCTATTGCTAGCCTTTCCCATTCTCTCTCCTTCCCTTCTGAGCCACAGAACCAGGCTCAGTTCCAGAGACCTGGTCACTGTGGCTTTCCCCAGTAGGTCCCCCCACAAACAGTATCCAAAACGGTATACTTCTTATTGAGGGGGACAGCCACAGGGAGTCCCTGCACTGTCTGTCTATTCACTTTCCCTCTCCTGCCACCCAACTACTTTTACCCTGTAACGTAGGTGCATCTACCTCCCTATAACTCCTCTCTCTCACCCCCTCAGCCTCCCGAATGATACCTTAGTATATGATGGAAAAAAGGGATGCAATGTCTAAACAGTATTCCACATTACTATCTTTGTTCATGGTGTCAATAATAGATGGACTACCGCATCAAGGCTCCATCTACTGTCCACAAGACAAGTCCAAAGCTCCAACGAGGGCACAGAACAGTTTACTCAAGTAAATTCCAACTTTGCAGAGCTTCTGACCCTGCAAACCCCGAATAGTGAAGTATTATGCACCCAATATCCAAATTAAATACATCTATGGTGAATTACTAAGCATCCTTTTTCTTACCCAACGACCTTTCTTGGTTGCTATCTCAGCAATAAAGCCCCTCCAGTACATGTGCCACATTCTTTCTCTATGCGGTTTCCACACAAAAAAAAAATCAAGCTTCTCCACGGTTTTGTACCAACCTGCATAGGAACAGCAGCTGACTGTTGTGTATAGTAAGCCTGAGCTTGGGACTGGGACTGAGGCTTGGAATACATGGAGGAGTACATAGGCACGTCATTCATCAATTTGTTGTACAGCTCCAGGGCTTCTAAAACTTTCAAATTCAGCTCCGACAGCTCAGAATGCTTCCTGAAATGAGATAATAGGGATGGCCACTTGTGAGAGCAGTCACTATACACAAGAAATAGTATTTCAACATCATGCACACCTCTTGCAGATGTGCAGATTTTTTTTCCCCAAAGTAATGTCAGACAATGGCATAGAATGAACCAATTTTCTGTTGTGCATCAAAAAGATGGAAATTTCAACTTCACCCTTGAAGGTTTCAATAGTAAATCCTCTTTAGAATTTGAGGGGTGGGCAAGACTAGCGTTTATGTAACATTTTGAAAAATCTGATTTGTTATTCTACGTATGTCATTGGTTGCTAAACATTGACGTTTGGAATTTCTACCTCAGGTAGTTCAAACAACACAAACCAGCTTCACTGGTGTCTACAGGTTCCACGCTCCTCTCTAAACAGGCACTGCCTTCCCTGTCATCTTGACCCTAGAGGAATCAGTACTGCTTGTCAAATACAAAGCATGCAGTAGATCAGCACTAGAGGTTAATTATGCGGTAAAGCACCAAACTTGACACATTGAATGTTTCCAATTAATTCATGGAGCTCCAATGCTTTATGTGCAAGAATAGAAAATGTTTTGAGCTGGAATTTTCAATGCTAAAACTGTCAGAAACATTAAACGCAAACAGTAAAATTCCAACCCTTGCTTTCAAATCTCCGAATGACCTTTACCGTAGCCCATAAACCACCTACAGTTCTCAGAGGTATGTATTGTGATTCTCATCTCGCGTTCATCCCCAACTGCAGTTGCTCCATCTTGGTGACCGTGCCTCGACTGGCTGAGCCACAAGCTTGGAATTTTTCACTAAACCTCTCAATGTGTCCTCCCCAGTTACAACTGCAGAGAGACCTGGAGAGGGAGAGGGAGCGACAGAGAGGGAGCGACAGAGAGGGAGCGACAGAGAGGGAGCGACAGAGAGGGAGCGACAGAGAGGGAGCGACAGAGAGGGAGCGACAGAGAGGGAGCGACAGAGAGGGAGCGACAGAGAGGGAGCGACACACCTCGAGAGAGAGAGAGAGCGAGAGAGAGAGACACACCTCGAGAGAGAGAGAGAGAGCGAGAGAGAGAGACACACCTCGAGAGAGAGAGAGAGAGCGAGAGAGAGAGACACACCTCGAGAGAGAGAGAGAGAGAGCGAGAGAGAGAGACACACCTCGAGAGAGAGAGAGAGAGAGCGAGAGAGAGAGACACACCTCGAGAGAGAGAGAGAGCGAGAGAGAGAGACACACCTCGAGAGAGAGAGACACACCTCGAGAGCGAGAGACACAAA